>NC_047116.1:12507697-12856197 GCF_902500255.1 Thalassophryne amazonica
TTTGAGGGAAATGGTGATATTGTGTATGTGGAAAAAGTTTTAGATCTTTGAGTTCATCTCATACAAAATGGGAGCAAAACCAAAAGTGTTGCATTTATATTTTTGTTGAGTGTATGTATGTATGTATAAATCAATTTATAAACCTTCTTTTAGAGGAGCTTATTATTTCTTATCTTATACTGAGAACCAAACACTTATAATTGTGTTAACAAATGACTTATTGATGAAAATCAAAGTATCAACAATGCTTTACCAATGATGAACAAAGCATTAACTAATAACTTACAAATCTTAACAAATGTGTGTATTGTGTAGTTATAACATGGTACCCAAAATTATAACAGCTATGACTGAAGTAGGATACAGAGGGAAATGCAAAACTCAAAATTAAAGTTTAAATTTTTGGTATTATTCACTGTTCTGAGATCAGACATTGGATCGTTACTCGGTACATTCCGTCCCAGCTGTGCCACCGGGGTCTAAATCGTGATTCAGTGCCCTTCAAACGTGAGCGTCTCTGTGTTTCGGTGTGTAGCCGAGGCCAGCCCTCTGTTTCTTTTGTTTTGCCTCCCACATCTTTCTCCCGCCTCCCTCTTACCTGTCATCTGGTAAGGCTAAGCCCTGGTAGCTCCCCTCCAAACACACATACGTTACAGATCCCCGCTAAACGCCTGCCCTTCCTGCCAACGCACACACCAGCCAGTGTCAGTGAATCAGCTGAACCGTCTCTGCCCCGAGAGTAACCCCATGACAGACAGCCCTAGTGGCCTCCCCTCGTCAGCGCAGCCTGCCTGCAAAACTGACAGCCGGGGCACAGGGTGGACAGGTACTGTGGTACTGGGCTGGACCTGGAGAAGACGGGCCGCAGGGTAAGGACAGGGACGTGAATGGCAACATCCAGAGAGATGAGAGGGAGAGTACAACAATAATTCATGGTGTAATTAAATGTTATATATGTACATTATGGAAGTAGAACTGAACCCCTTTCACACCACAAGTGCCAGAACCTACTCATACCAACAGACAATTCTCAGTCCATGTTTCTGTGGTGTTTTGATTCAGAACACTAAAAAAAAAAACAAATAAACTGTTATCATTCAAATATGTGTTTTCATTCACAAGATGTCAGATTTTTTTTGATTTTTTTTTTTTGCTATTGCTTGAAATATGGCAAATATAAACAAATATAACAAATATAAACTGTAATCATTCAAATATGTGTTTTCATTCACAAGATGTCAGATTTTTTATTTTTTATTTTGCTTGAAATATGGCAGCCATCTTGGGTTTTCCATGTTCATGGCAATTTTTGAACACTATGTTGTGAAAGTGTAGGAACACGGACCCACAACAGGGGGCGCAATGAACGGACAATGGAGGAAGGTGAATAACAAGGTTTACTATTGTGAAACGAGCACAATAAATACAACAATCACAATTTGGGGTCGAATCCGCTGGTGTCGTGTGGGCAGGCCCGAAGGTAGGAGACGTCCGTCTCAGTCGAACCGGAACCACCCAGATCTCCTCTGCCACCGAACCCTGGAAATACTGGAACCGCCAAGTCCCGAATTCCCAGGTGGCCACTGCCTCCGCTCGTCGGATCCGGTACTGCTGGCGGGAGAGAGCAACAACACACAGGTGTGGATGCGACCGCACCCAGTAACGGAGAGGGGAGAAGCCGCCTCCACCTCTTGTCAATGTACAGCAGGAAGGTGAGTACTTATCCAAGCAATGAAGCTACCAGTAGTCAACAGTCCTGAAAAGGTTTAACAAGTTTAGCTGGTTGTTCAGAATGTAAATGCAGAGAATATTACCTCAGTCTTAGGCGATATCTCGGCACTGAGGTGGAGACGCCGTCCTCCTGATATACCTCTGTGCTGAGTGGAACAGCTGTGTCTGGTGATGGGTGACAGCTGTCACCCAGGCTACTCCCATAAGGCGGCAGCGCCCTCTGGTGCCTGGAGCCCGCACTCCAGGCAGGGCGCCCTCTGGTGGTGGTGGGCCAGCAGTACCTCCTCTTCAGCGGCCCACACAACAGGACCCCCCCCTCAACGGGCGCCTCCTGGCGCACGACTGGGCTTGTCCGGATGGCGACGGTAGAAGTCGGCCAGGAGGGCCGGGTCCAGGATGAAGCCCTTCTTCACCCAGGAGCGCTCCTCGGGTCCGTACCCCTCCCAGTCCACCAGATACTGAAAACCCCGGCCCATCCGACGGACATCAAGGAGCCAGCGGACAGTCCAAGCCGGTGCTCCGTCGATGATCCGGGCAGGAGGCGGCGCCGGACCCGGGGTGCAGAGGGGTGAGGTGTGAAGGGGCTTGATCCGGGAAACATGAAAAACTGGATGGATCCGCAGTGAGGCCGGAAGCTGGAGCCTCACTGCGGCGGGGTTGATGACCTTGAGGATCTTATAAGGTCCGATGTACCGTTCTTGGAGTTTCGGTGAGTCAACCTGTAGAGGAATGTCCTTGGTGGACAACCAGACCTCCTGCCCAGGACAATACTTGGGGGCCGGGGCTCGCCGCCGGTCTGCATGTTTCTTCGCCCTCGTCCGGGCCTGCAACAAGGCAGAGCGGGCGGCACGCCACACCCGACGGCACTTCCGTAGGTGGGCCTGGACCGAGGGCACACCGACCTCTCCCTCAACCACCGGAAACAAGGGGGGCTGATACCCCAAGCACACCTCAAACGGGGAGAGGCCGGTGGCTGATGACACTTGGCTGTTGTGGGCGTACTCGATCCAGGCCAGGTGGGTACTCCAGGCCGTCGGGTGCGCGGCTGTCACACAGCGAAGTGTCTGCTCCAGTTCCTGATTCGCCCGCTCTGCCTGCCCATTGGTCTGGGGGTGGTACCCAGACGAGAGGCTGACCGTGGCCCCCAGTTCCCGGCAGAAGCTCCTCCAGACATGTGAGGTGAACTGGGGACCGCGATCGGAGACGATGTCTGATGGTATGCCATGCAGACGGACGACGTGGTGGACCAGGAGGTCCGCTGTCTCCTGGGCCGTTGGGAGCTCCGGGAGGGCCACGAAGTGGGCCGCCTTGGAGAAACGGTCCACTATCGTGAAGACGACGGTGTTTCCCTGGGACGGCGGGAGACCCGTGACGAAGTCCAGACCGATGTGGGACCAGGGGCGATGAGGCACGGGCAGTGGCTGTAGCTGCCCTGAGGTCTTTCTGTGGTCGGCCTTGCCCCTGGCGCAGGTGGTACAGGCCTGGACGTAGTCCCGGACGTCGGCCTCCAGGGATGCCCACCAGAAGCGTTGCCGGACGACTGTCACGGTCCTACGCACCCCTGGGTGACAGGAGAGCTTCGAACCGTGACAGAAGTCCAGGACTGCAGCCCTAGCCTCTGGTGGGACGTATAGTCTGTTCTTTGGTCCGTTTCCAGGGTCCGGGACACGGGTCAGGGCCTCCCGGACGGTCTTCTCCACGTCCCAGGTGAGGGCGGCCACGATAGCGGACTCCGGGATGATGGGATCCGGGGGATCCGACGGTTCCGTTTTGACTTCATCTTCGTGCACCCGGGACAATGCATCCGACCTCTGATTCTTGGTCCCGGGACGGTAGGTAATCCGGAAGTCAAAACGGCCAAAGAACAGTGACCAGCGGGCTTGCCTGGGGTTCAGCCGCTTGGCGGTCCTGATATACTCCAGGTTCCGATGGTCAGTGAAAACCGTGAATGGCACGGCTGTTCCCTCCAACAGATGTCTCCACTCTTCAAGGGCCTCTTTCACAGCAAGGAGTTCCCGATTGCCGACGTCATAGTTCCGTTCAGCGGGGGTCAACCTGCGAGAAAAATAGGCACACGGGTGAAGGACCTTATCGGTCTTCCCGCTCTGGGAGAGCACCGCTCCTATCCCTGAGTCCGAGGCATCCACTTCAACCACTAACTGGCGGCTAGGATCAGGCTGCACCAGAACTGGTGCAGACGAGAAGCGCCGTTTCAACTCCTTGAACGCGGCTTCGCACCGATCCGACCAGGTGAAGGGGACTTTTGGTGAGGTCAGGGCTGTCAGGGGGCTAACTACCTGACTATAGCCCTTAATGAACCTCCTGTAGAAATTAGCAAAACCGAGGAACTGTTGCAGCTTCCTACGGCTTGTAGGTTGGGGCCAATCTCTCACCGCCGCAACCTTGGCCGGATCAGGGGCGACGGAGTTAGAGGAGATGATGAACCCCAAGAAGGACAAAGAAGTGCGGTGGAATTCACACTTCTCGCCCTTCACAAACAGGCGGTTCTCCAACAACCGCTGCAGAACCTGACGGACATGCCGGACATGAGTCTCAGGATCCGGGGAAAAGATGAGTATATCGTCCAGATACACGAAGACGAACCGGTGCAGGAAGTCCCGCAGGACATCATTTACCAACGCTTGGAAGGTCGCGGGAGCATTAGTGAGACCGAACGGCATGACCAGGTACTCAAAATGGCCCAACGGGGTGTTAAATGCCGTCTTCCATTCGTCTCCCTTCTGGATCCGAACCAAATGATACGCATTCCTAAGATCAAGTTTGGTGAAGATATTGGCTCCATGCAAGGGGGTGAACACTGAATCCAACAGGGGCAACGGGTATCGATTGCGAACCGTGATTTCGTTCAACCCCCTATAATCAATGCATGGACGAAGCCCGCCATCCTTTTTACCCACAAAAAAGAAACCAGCACCCATCGGAGAGGTGGAATTCCGGATCAACCCGGCAGCTAATGAGTCCCGGATGTAGGTCTCCATTGATTCACGCTCCGGCCGTGAGAGGTTGTACAGCCTACTGGACGGGAACTCACTGCCTGGAACCAAATCAATGGCACAATCATACGGGCGGTGGGGAGGAAGCGTGAGAGCCAGATCCTTGCTGAACACGTCAGCGAGGTCATGGTACTCCGCCGGCACCGCCTTCAGATTGGGCGGGACTCGGACCTCCTCCTTAGCTTGGGAGCCGGGAGGAACCGAGGAACCTAGACACTCCCGATGGCAGGTTTCGCTCCACTGAACCACTACCCCGGACGGCCAATCGATCCGGGGATTGTGCTTTAGCATCCATGGAAACCCCAAAACCACACGGGAGGTGGCCTGAGTCACAAAGAACTCGATCACCTCCCGGTGGTTACCTGACACCACCAGAGTTACTGGAGGTGTCTTATGCGTGATTGGTGGGAGTAGGGAGCCATCTAGTGCCCGAACCTGCACAGGCGAGGTAAGAGCCACCAGAGGGAGCCCTATCTCCCTGGCCCATCTACTGTCAAGCAGATTCCCCTCAGAGCCCGTGTCCACCAGTGCTGGGGCCTTCAGGGTTGAATCCTCAAACAGGATCGTAACTGGGAGTCGTGTAGCAATGTGGGTGTGTCCCACGTGAATGTTTTGGCCCACCCCTGGCCCAGTCTCTAGGGGCGGGCGTTGGAGTTTAACCGCTCGGGGCAGTCGTTTGCGAGATGCTCACTCGAGCCTCAAACATAACAAGCTCCGTGGGCCCGCCTCCTTTGTGCTCCAGGTGCCCTAAATGTTGCCCTGCTCGTGTCCATAGCTTCGTCAGCAGGGGGAGCCATAGGCGCACGGAGCGCAGGAACAGAGGAGCGTGGGGAGGGCGGAGCTCGATCGGACCCGGAAGGGAGAGGGACGACGCGTGCCTGGCCACGCCCTTCGCCTCGTTCCCGACGGCGTTCTTCTAACCGGTTGTCGAGTCGTATGACTAGATCGATGAGCCCATCTAAATCCCGCGGTTCGTCCTTAGCCACCAGGTGCTCTTTTAGGACCAGTGACAGTCCGTTTACAAAGGCAGCGCGGAGGGCAGTGCTATTCCAGCCGGATCTCGCCGCCGCGATGCGGAAGGCGACTGCATAAGCAGCTGCGCTCCGACGCCCCTGTCTTATTGACGGTAGTGCGGTTGAAGCGGACTCTCCTCTGTTGGGATGATCGAACACCGTTCTGAGCTCCCGTACAAACCCATCGTATGTATGAAGGAGCCGTGAGTTCTGCTCCCAGAGCGCTGTAGCCCAAGCGCGTGCCTCCCCGCGAAGCAGATTTATCACATAAGCTACTTTGCTAGCATCAGTCGCGTACATCACGGGACGCTGTGCGAAGACGAGCGAACACTGCATCAGAAAATCCGCGCACGTCTCCACACAGCCTCCGTACGGCTCTGGAGGGCTTATGTATGCTTCTGGGGACGGAGGAAGGGACCGTTGAACGACCAGTGGAACGTCACTTTCACGCGCAGGGTCCTCGGGAGGGAGAGCCGCAGCGGCGCCCGAAGGGCGCGCCTCCACTTGTGCGGCGAGAGCCTCCACCCTGCGGTTTAGGAGAACGTGCTGGTCGGTCATTAAATCGATCCGAGAGGTGAAAGCGGTGAGGATCCACTGCAACTCACCGATTACCCCTCCCGAAGCCTCCGACGCGCCTTGGTCTTCCATTGGCCGTTCAACAGCCGGTTGACGCCCCTCGGGGTCCATGACGCTGGCCGAGATATCCTGTTGTGAAAGTGTAGGAACACGGACCCACAACAGGGGGCGCAATGAACGGACAATGGAGGAAGGTGAATAACAAGGTTTACTATTGTGAAACGAGCACAATAAATACAACAATCACAATTTGGGGTCGAATCCGCTGGTGTCGTGTGGGCAGGCCCGAAGGTAGGAGACGTCCGTCTCAGTCGAACCGGAACCACCCAGATCTCCTCTGCCACCGAACCCTGGAAATACTGGAACCGCCAAGTCCCGAATTCCCAGGTGGCCACTGCCTCCGCTCGTCGGATCCGGTACTGCTGGCGGGAGAGAGCAACAACACACAGGTGTGGATGCGACCACACCCAGTAACGGAGAGGGGAGAAGCCGCCTCCACCTCTTGTCAATGTACAGCAGGAAGGTGAGTACTTATCCAAGCAATGAAGCTACCAGTAGTCAACAGTCCTGAAAAGGTTTAACAAGTTTAGCTGGTTGTTCAGAATGTAAATGCAGAGAATATTACCTCAGTCTTAGGCGATATCTCGGCACTGAGGTGGAGACGCCGTCCTCCTGATATACATCTGTGCTGAGTGGAACAGCTGTGTCTGGTGATGGGTGACAGCTGTCACCCAGGCTACTCCCATAAGGCGGCAGCGCCCTCTGGTGCCTGGAGCCCGCACTCCAGGCAGGGCGCCCTCTGGTGGTGGTGGGCCAGCAGTACCTCCTCTTCAGCGGCCCACACAACACACTACGCCAATATGAATGTTCCTGCCAGCTTTCACGTTCATATAATCTCTTTTAAGCCATTTGTCTATTCCAGGGGTGGGCAATTAATTTTTACAAGGGGCCACATAGGGAACCTGAATTATGTCTGAGGGCCACACCATCGATAACTTGGCTGTCTCCCATTACAGATTTGACAAAAAATTACCTATTTAATAGCTTTTATAGGTAAGTAAGTCCCTTCGGCTGCTCCCTTGTTTGCACTTGGGGTCGCAACAGCAAATCCAAGGTGGATCTGCATGTTGAATTGGCACAAGTTTTACGCCAGATGCCCTTCCTGACGCAACTCCACATTACATGGAGAAATGTGGCAGGGGTGGGATTTGAACCCGGAACCTTCTGAACTGAAACCAAGCGCATTAACCACTTGGCCACTACCCCTGCTAATAGCTTTTATAAGTAATTTTTATTATTGTAGTAATCTGTAAATATTTAAATATACCTAAATAAACCTCTCTAATGATTTGCAACACACAAGCTTGACATTTTTAATATATATAATAACAATCACAGACCTCATAAGGGCCAGACAGAGACATGCAAAGGGCTATTCCCTTGAGCACTCCACAATTTCTCTTCAATTTTAAGACAAGAGACATTTGAGGACATGTATACATTTTGGACAGAGAGACTAGATGCTTAGAGAAGAACAGAAGGATCTATATGAAACTGGTAAAATAAATACAAATACCAACCGTGGTCCAGAAACTAGATGTTGAGAGTATATCACCAGACCCAAAGTTCTTTGGTGCCAAAGGTAAAAAAGTACATATCAAAAAATGACCCAGCCAGCACTGATTTTACTGGTGGAAGGTTCCTGGTTCAAGGCCACCCCTGCCCATTCTCCATGTAATGTGGAGTTGTGTCAGGAAGGGCAGTCGGTGTAAAACTTGTGCCACATCAACATGCTGATTCACCTTAGATCTGCTGTGGTGACCCCAAGTGAAACAAGGCCAAAGGGAAGTTTACTTTTTACTGGATGCAAATCCAGCAAGAGTTGAGTTCAGTACGACTTTACCATGTATACAGTAGCTCTAGTTTATAGTAAACCTTGAACATCATGATTTCAGGCTTCAATAAGTCAGTAAATACATATTAAAACGTAAATACAGAGACCAATCCAGTAATAAAATGTTAATTTGTAGATTGTTTTGGACCTCTGTGCAACCTGTTGTTAAAGTTCTGTCTAGTTTTCATTGTTTGCTTAAAGGCAGACAACTGGTCAGAATACAGGGATTATAACGAGGTCAAACCCAGTCAAGGTTACTACAGCATTATGTGCACTTGGCTGGCAGAGACGAGTCCCTGCAGAGCAAAGATTGAAAGGTTCAGTTTGGCCCGGAGCTGGGACACTGTCATTCCTCCATCCCCTCCACAACAAATCAGACACAAGTCACACAACTTTGGATTTTCCTCTTATGACCCAACTTCATTCAACGCTAAATCCAAAGTTTTAAGTTGTTTTTGTTTGTTTTATAGATACATATTCAGTAATAAGCACTGAGTGTACCCAGGATACTACAAAATGTTTCATTCAAACAATGAAAAATTTGATAGTTATACAGCATAAAAACATACAATAAGGCAGCCATACAAGTCAGTATGATCAAGAAAGGTATCTACTGTAACACAGGCATGAAGACAAACTTTGCTTTGTAGGGAAAGAGGTAGAAACTACTTGTAGCTTCTGTTTCTAGTAACCATATGACATAATACAACCAGTACTTGGTACTTGGGTGAAAAAAAGTTTTCAATTTGTTTTTTTAAAGTTGTAAACAATATTTGTTTGTCTTTAGTGCTCATCAGTTATTCTAAATCATTTGATATTCCGAATATTTTCATTTATGTGCAGTTTCTTTGTTTTATTATGTCTGTGCGGTTGGACATGAGGAATGCAGCACTTGTAACCCATTTCCTGGACATGTTTGTGTGGCTGTTGATGCACTGACTCAGGTTTTAGTCCACTCCTTGTGAAGCTCCCCCAAGTTCTTGGATCTGTTTTGCGTGAGCCACAGTCATCAAAATCAAATTTATTGCCAAGTAAATTCTCACATACAAGGAATTTGATCTGGTGTTATTGGTGCATATACAACAATAAAAATAAAGGGAAAAAATACTTCTATAAGAAGTAAGGGAGTCATACTATGTTCACTGTCAAACAGGGATGATTCATCTGTACTTTGTGGGAGTGGGAGGGGCAGGGTAAATGGGGGTCTCTGGCATTATTTATAAGTCTAGCTGCGGACAGAAAGAAGCTGGTTTTGTGTCTTGAGGTTTTAGTCCTGATGGACCTCAGCCGTCTGCCACAAAGTGTCCTGGGTGAGAGGGATGAGCCACTATCTTCCTTGCTCGCCTCAGGGCCTCGAAGGTGTGCAGGTCCTGTAGGGATGGCATATTGCAGTCGATCATCTTCTCTGCTGCGTAGATGATACACTGCAGTCTGCTCCTGTCCTTAGCAGTGGCAGCAGCATACCAGACAGTGATGGAGGAGGAGACGATGGACTCAATGATCCCTGTTGCTTGGGCATCTTTTCTGATCACATTTTTCTCTTTTCCATGAATATGCTTTGATACAGCATTCTGAAAAGCCAGCCCTGCCAGTAGTGACCTTAGGTGACTTACCATTGGAGGAGCCAGTGAGTGTCTTCTGGACAACTGTCAAGCTAGCGGTCTTTGCCATTACATAATTGTGGTTGTGTGTACTAAACCAGATAGAGAATCATGGCATTTATACTGCATAAATTATGAGTTAATTAAATTTGAAATTAAATATTGCAATATTTTAATACATTCTTCTATTTTTTTAGCTGTAGACTGTAATTACCAAAATAACATTTTTCAAAAATTAAACATTTTAATTTATATGTAATGAATCAAAACTTCTGAAATAACAGGCAAAAAAAATGTAACTTTTCTCATGATATTTAATTTTGTGATTGTCTCATGACAGACTGTACATGCAGAGATTGAAGGTGTTAGTGCCTGTGCATTTCATCCTGCAGTGTATGAAGAAAAAGAACAGCATCACACAGACAACCTGCAGCTAAAATCAAAATCCCCAATAAGGATTAGGCGCTCAGTTGGACATCCCAGTTTTCAAGGTGAGAGGAAAAGAAGTTCTGATTAGACTGGTTTAAAGATTGCCTTATATTGTTTGTGCAGTCAAATATGTGACATAAAAGCAATCTATAGAATAATAATCAATATATCTGTGTCATACAGTATTTAGAGAGGATCTCGATAGCAGCAATGCCCTTGGGTTTATCAGTCAGTCAGGTCCAGATTTCACAGTTGTAACAAATCTTTTAATCCCTCATGTTCGGTGCTTCCCTGCCAAATGAAAGGTGCGATGGTGGTGGTGGTGGGGTGTGTGTGTGGGGGGTGAGCTCCAACAAATCCACTGTATTCTCCATTTGGCAGCATGTACTACTACACCAGTACTGGCATTTAACTGGTTTTTATCTGTGCAACCCTTCAAGATCCTGCAGCCAGACAAGATCAAGTTGCAACAGAAAACTTGCATCAGTCATTATTTTGTTCGTCTTTTTTTTTTTTTTTTTTTGTAAATATGCCCCAGGACGTTGAAGGAGTGTTGAGTGAAAGGGGCATAAGGTTTTGGGCAAGCGAGACAGAGCAGTGGGATTGCGGGGCTTCAGCCAAATACATATTTATAAGCAGAATCCACCCACAAGGCTGACTTTTTAAACGGAGCCAAGTTCAAGCCGGAATGCAGGTACACAAACTGGGCTAGGACGGGGCAGGTGGACTGTGCCAGGACCGGCAGAGGGTTCAGATCTCTACTCAACTTTGTTGACATACTTACTACTTCATCTTCTTTCAAAGCTGCTGTTAGTCTACTTTGATGTGTTAAATGTGGGGGGAAAAAAATATAGAACTGGCAACTAATACCTAAATTTTCCATTTATTGTTTTCTTAGCAGTTGAGTTTTTGCTGTACAAATGTTGTAACATCTACCATCATTTCCAGATATAATGTGTCATCTATTTAAAATCTGATTCATTTATTTAGATCCAAATCATAACAGAATCACCTCTAAGGGCTAAACACAAGTAAAGTCTAGACCAGGATTCGTCTACGTTTTACTCACCCAGTCAGCAAGCACATTGATAAAGATTGTCAAGAAAATAAATAAATAAATAAAATAAACCCAAGAGCCCATATCCTTTTTTCCTTCTCCCTGAGTGCAAGTCTTTTTTCAGTAATTCCAAGTAAATGACAATGTAAATGGACTGCACCTTTATAGCGCTTTCCCATCTGAATCAGAAACTCAAAGGGCTTTTACAATGATGCCTCACATTCACTCATACTTAAGGTGCTTGCCAAGTGCTCAACTGCATATCAGGAGCAATGGGGGGATTAAGGACCTTGCCCAAAGGTCCTCAGTGATTTTTCCAGTCTGATGGAGGTTCAAGCTGAGGATCCAAGCACACTACTAGACCAACACTTCCCCCACAAAAAAAAAGCCAAAAGTTGATGCAGCCACCGAGAGGAAAAAAGTATCACACCTGTGTCTTTTATTCACACATTCTGAACACTTTAAGTTGAAAATCTCTTTACTTTTCATGGAGATGCTGGTATCATACCTTCCCCTCCCCTCCCCTCCCCAGCCAGCCTCCCATCCTGGACACCAGCATGGACTCCCAAAACTTCCTCTATATTTGTATTGTCAAGTGTGTCAGTAGAATGGCCCAAGCAGAGGGTCACCCCTTTCTGCTTGAGGTTTCTTCCTCAAATCATCAGAGGGAGTTTTTCCTTACCACTGTCACCTGTGTGCTTGTTCTAGGGGTTGGTAAGGTTAGACCTTACTTGTGTGAAGTGCCTTGAGACAGCTAGTTGTGATTTGGTGCTATATAAATGAAATAAATTAATCATAATCCAATGGCTTTTCAGGCAACCAAATTAAATGTGGCAAGACTTGTCACCCTGATAAAAAACTAAACTGGAGGATCTTTGTTTTTGTCGCCTCCATCTACCCTGAGTTGTATAATAGCCACCCAAAACTGTCACAATAGCAACTCATCAATGGGAGCAGATTGGATGGACTCTACATAAATAGTGCTGTTGTGTGTTATGCATTTTTAAAATCACTGTATGCATTGTGAGCTTGTTTTTAGCTGTGTATTATTGTTATAGAGACCAAACCTACCTGGCTTATGTTGGGGTTTAGCCTGATATATGAAGAAATTGAATTGTGTCTTAGCTGCACCATTTCAGTCACTGCATGTTTGGTGTTTTATATGTTCTTATAGCCAAAGAAGATGGTCAACCAAGTATCTGCTTGAGGTTTCCTCTTCCATCAACAACTTTGCTGTGATGATGTAAGTCATTTTTATTATATGTGTTATGGTAGAACCAAAGGCAAATTTCCACATTGTACACAATAAAAGGCATCACATAATAATAATAGACACATGAGGCAATTTCTCCTCATCACTGTTCCCGATGTGCTTGGTCATGCGGTGTGAAAGGTTCAAGCCTTGCTTGACTTACATATGTTGTGATTTAATGTTGTATATACTGTAGTTGAATGTGACTGAAACATATGAACATTCACTTAGTGTTAGCTGTATTTTTCCCAGCTTTATTGGCATTTTATCCCTATAAAATTTTAAGAACACCTCAAATTGCATCAATACAAAGACACCACCACCGCTGTTCCTATGCCCAAGGGGAAAATTCTGACTGGTTGGTGCTTATGAATGCAGACGTCTTGCTGTTCTTCTTAATGCTGTGTGCTTTTGTGACCCCTCCTCCTGTCAAGGTCATTGTGAGAGTTTTTAGGATCCTGCAGGAGGTCTGTGGTCAGATGTTGCAGTGCAGTGGATCAGCCACTGTCCAGCTCATAAAACATGGCTCCAACTACCACAATTTGGTCTCTGTCACCCACTTCTTCAAGGCTGCCTTTAATCTCTCCCTCTGCCTCCCAATCCATGCCTTTGATGTGGTGATGCCTTTGCTTCACGTGCTCAATATTTGATCTATCTCACTTCATACAGCTAAATCCACTTGGACTCACATAGACGTGGTATAGTCCCGCCTTTCCTCCGCTGCCTCGTTCTTTCTCACTCTCGTGTTTAGCAAAAAGCCGACCCGACTGATAAAAGTATTGCAACATGAAGACGAAGTTT
Source organism: Thalassophryne amazonica (assembly GCF_902500255.1). Lineage (NCBI taxonomy): Eukaryota > Metazoa > Chordata > Actinopteri > Batrachoidiformes > Batrachoididae > Thalassophryne > Thalassophryne amazonica. Next base: position 12,521,066 of record NC_047116.1, read on the forward strand.
TAATTGATAAAAATCGACATTTGTGCCAGCCTCAAAACACAAGACAATCAAATGTGCAGATGGACGTGTAAACGTGCTGCAATGTCTCAATAAAAGTCATCCAGCTGCTGCGCTTCCGCCCACTACACGAAGCCAGAGGTGGAAGTATCAGCTGTCGTTTCCTCGTAGCCTGCACCCACAGACGAGCCTACCAAGTCGAAACAAGATACAAAATTACTGCCTGCGTGCTTCAACTGGAGACCTGACATGTTGTGTAGGAAGACAGACATTATTGTTGGCATGGCTGTGGCTGTATTTTCATAAATATCACAGACGCTGCACTGTGCAACAGTAAGAAGAATGAAAGTTGCCAGTCGCACTCATGCAGGAAGTTGCAGTTAATTGGGTGCATGTATATTGGACCATGTGTCACAGAGTGACCCTGCATCCCAGGTCTTCCTTGTCAGAGTGCCGATGAGACATCTACCATATGGCCTAGCCTTCTGCATCCTTGTCCCTGCAAACATCATCACTGCTCCTACATACAGCGTAAATATTCAAACATTTACCTCAAAAAATGCCCTGTGAGGAGAAAAATGAACACTACACTGATCAGCTATGACTTTGTGGCCACTGACGGTTGAAGTGAATAACATTGATTATCTTGTCACAATGGCACCTGTCAGTGGGTGATACTGTAGGCAGTAAGTTGACATTTTGTTATCGAAGTTGATGTGTTGGAAGCAGAAAAATGGGGACTCATGAAAACTTAATTCTATACATTTTTTTTATTGACATTGGGGTGAATGTGAGGCATTATTGTAAAGTGCTTTGAACATCTGATGCAGATGGAAAAGCGCTATATAAATGCAGTCCATTTACTATTTATTATTTGTATATAGCACTTAACATTTGTTTTGTTGCACCAAGCGATGTGCCATTTTGTTGTAAACATTGACAATAAAGGCTTAATTGAATTGAACTTTGAGTGACTTTGATGATGGCCAAATTGTAATGGCTACACCACTGGGCTAGAACATCTGCAAAACTGCTGTTGTGGGCTGTTCCCAATCAAATTGATCCAAAGAAGGAAAACTGGTGAACCAGCAACAGGGCCAAGTGGTTTCTTCTGAGCAAACATGTCCAATCTGTGGAGACTCCACTTTGCAACTTACAGGATTAAAGGGATCTGCTGCTCACATATTGAGGCCAGATACAAGTCCCCTTTGGCTCACCTGGTACAGCCTTGGTCGCAAGTATGAGTAGTCTGGTGTTTGAACCCCGCCCTGACCACAGAGATATGTCACTCACTCAAACATTTTTTTTGTTTGTTTGTTTGTTTTTATCTTAGAGTAACAGACTGTAATGCACTTTCACTGCACTGTTTTGTTGTGGTGCATAGAACTGCAAGAAGGTTCTGCTGCTAAGAGCTGATTTCAACCTGATGTAGCCTAAGGGGGAGACGATTACACAGTCTGTGTGGAATTGTGTTAAAGACAGTTTAAACGCACATATTTAAGCAAGTCTTTAGGTACCAGTACTCCTCTTTTTTCATATATTTGTTGTCCTATATTTTGCCAATATGTCACTGTAACAGGTCAGGTTTTGGAGGGTGCAGTGGTGGCATGTGGCTTTACATCCACCACACTGCAGAACCACCTTTCTTGGTTGGAAACCACCAAGGTAGACACCCGGTTCATCTTTATCTCATGGAAGAAGCAGTCCATCTGCCACATGGCGTTTGGCCATGTTCTGGTTTCTGGGGTACTCATCACCACCACCCAAATGCTGGACCAAGCTCAAGGAAGGGCTGATATTCCTTCACAATGCAAACAGTAAGCTTAATCAGAGTCTAAGAGTCTACCAAAGTAACTGTTTCCAGTGGCACCCAAGGATTCTCAGGAGAAACCTCTTACAAAACCTCTTACACCTAAATTTGCATTTATGTCACGAGTTAGCATCCAGGTCTCACCACACACTAATGCCTGAAGCACCAGGATCCTAAAGAGTTGGATTTTTAATCTCCTGCAAAACAACTCCAGTGACCTCATGACTTCATAAAGTCTTTCCAGGCGTCTCTGTACCTCAAGGTGGAATCCCAAAGACGTGAATGTTACTGCTAGGACAAGTTAAACTCTCAGCTTTGATACTTCCGCAGAATACAGAAAAATCTATTATGATAGGATGGTTTCCAAATAAAAGCCAAAATTTTTCATTGTGCCCGGACAGCATCACCCACCTGAGGGAGTTCAGTTCCAATGCACAATTATTTAGTTATATTTGTTACATTAAAGTATTTCTGTATTCAATAGATTCTTGTTTTCATTTTGATTAAAAAAGTAGTGTGTATGTTATGACTGCAGAAACTACTAGAGTAGCTGCTTGCCTTTTGCTTGCCTCATGCCTTATGGTGAGGCCATACTTCAAACAAATATAGCTATGGTTGCTCCAAAGTAGACCAATGACATCACTTTACCTTCATGGTTCTTGCATTCTTTCCTGCCTGCACCCCAACTCACAGACTCTTAGTGGGGGTGTACAATGCAGTTCTTAAATCAGACCTTACAAAAGATTAAAATCCACATGTAGGTAGCTGTACTTACGTTGCATCACATTTTAGTTTTTCCATCTTTGAAAACCCTCGAGCAGGAATAGAAATATGCTTTTGGAAACTGCAACATAAGGAGTGACTGTCAAAATACTGAGATCACAGGTTTTCGATTGCCCCTGCGCAAGGGCGTAGGTTTGGTCTCAGCTTTGGTAGGGACAATACCACCCCCCGGCCCCCCAACCCCCCTGCCCACCACCACCACCCCCTAACCCACTCATACCATTAGACGCACAAGTACAGCATAATACATAACATATGACGACATAATGCTGAATAATTTAACACTTTATTTACAATATTAAGCATGTAGGCAAACAAACAAATAGCTTAAATAACAAAATTGCACCCAAAATCACGAATCTATTCGATAGGCCTACACCTGAGAGAACAAGACAACAAAAAAATACTTGTGGAGCTAACAAAAAAAAAAAAAAAGTTTTTGCAACCAAGATGTATAATCTATTCTCTTCATCAATAATGCAGTTGTAGGTATCTGGCAACCTAATAAAAAAAAAAAAAAGGGATTTCCAATGATATATATGGTGTATTACGGTAAACGAAGCCTGTGATGTCATAACGCGTAAGTTCTCATGTAAGCCCTCACTCTGAAAAATTTAACACTGACAGCAAGCCAAGAACCCGTGCTTTCCAACAGTATGCTATATGTTGCATATATTACGGTAAAGTGCGTTCGGTGACTTTTGAAACGACGCAAAATTATGAAAAAGAGCGCAAACTGACAAAAAAGTACAGAGACAGACAGCAAACATAAATGTAGTAATTTCTGAGGAAAAGGCAGGATGTTAGTGTCATTTGTGAAGGTGTGTGTGGGTGTGCAGTTTATTGTAAGTGTGGCGCACAGCATTGTTCGCAAACCCTCCACCCCGCCCTTCTTGTTTTTCTGCACCGGAGCAGTGTTGCCAGATATGAAATATGAAACTATCGTACCAAAACCTCAAAATTATCGTATTTTGGGAGAAATGATCGTACACAAACAAAACGCATACAACGTAGCTATTTTAGTGTTTTGTGTTTTTTTTTTTAATTTCCAAAGAATTTTATGTCACATTTTTAAACAGTAATTATAGTAATGGGGAAACTAGAACGCACTACTAGAAAGATTTTTTTTTTCTGTGAAGGGACACAAACGTGTTAATTACCAGACTAGAAAGAGTCGAATTCAACCTCGAGGTCGCTGTCGTCATCCGATGCCATGGACACTTGTGCAGATTTTGTTGAACACAGAAAAAATGTTGACGCCTCCATAAGGAACTTGAACTTTTTTTTATTTTTCTTGTATATCTCTTTGCTCTTGTGTTTTGTTCGTTTGTTGTTGCATTTGTTGAAATAAAGTTTCAAAAAAAAAAAAGATGTTGGTTGGGGAATCTTCCTGTCACGGCACAGATTGGATGGAACTCATTACTTTGTATGAGAGGGGGCGGGCTTTCAAATGACGTTGTCCCGGGCGGCCAAACCTGTGTGTGTTGTGTCTTTGATGCCGCCTGAGTGCAACGCCTGCAAAATGATTCTTGGGTGTCAGAGAGAGATGCGTGTTTGGGCAACAACTGAAATTATCGTACATTTGGATTTTTTCCCATTATTGATCGTACATCGTACAGAGGGCAAACTATCGTACAAATACGATAATTATCGTACATCTGGCAACACTGCACCGGAGCCACCCATCCTCTGCGCTCCGGGACCTCCCACTTACAAATGAAGCACTGCCTGCCACGAGATGCGCTTTGTTTACGTCCATGTGAGAAGAACGTGAGCCAATGAAATTGCAACATGGGTAACCCTGTCACACTGGCACGTCGAAAACACAAAACGTGACGACTAAAATTATAGTATCGAGTTCGCAAAAAAATAGTGAATGATTTTGTTATATAAACAAAAATGCTAAATATTGGTAGTGACTATTTTGCCATCCCAAAATAATGGTTGTGACTTGTCCCTATGGTCCATATGCAAACCTACGCCCCTGCCCCTGCGTTCAGTGTCACATCCCCTTACTGAAGCACAAGCCAGATTTAAAAACAGTCTCTCTTCCACCCAACAGATTCCTGATTGGAGAGCGGAGGGCATGTGTAGCACTGAACCCAAACCCTCCACTATTCTGTCCCACATTAGTTCCACTTAGTTGGGTTTCAATGACCTATTCAATGTAAATGTAGTGAGCTGTAATCATGGCGCGGTGCAGCAGCTCGTTAATTGGCGATGACGTTCAGCGAGAGTGAAGTGACAAAGCAGAAAGAAAAGGGAAAACACTTAAAGCCGGGCAGGACTCGGCTGTTTGTGAAGGGTAATGATAGGAAAGCAAGTTATTTTTAAAGGAATAATTAGGCTAATATATAGACAAAAAGTAAACCAAGTCTTAGATCCTTTGGGGGTCATTCAATAAAAACAGTATCAAACTAGAAAAGAACTCTGTACATACCACTGACCCTCTTCTCTCAGTTCTAAAGATCCATTTTGGTATGTTGCTGGATACATCGCAGTATTCCATTCTTCCAATTTGTTTTTGAGTAATCTTGCTGACAAACCCTCAAGCAGACGTGAGTCCAAAAGAAAGTCCTTCAAAGAGCTCAAAATGTACATGTTTAATTGTGTCGCCTCAAGCCTTCTTATTCCTGTTGTTACAGTAATAATAATAATATGATTTAGACAATGAAGATGAAGAAGATGCCTGCATCCAAACACTTAGTACGTAATTAACATCTAATAGTACATACAGACTGCCCAACCACACCTATATTGAATACTAGAAGAAAGTCAGCAAGTAGTAGGGACATAATTTGGGTGTACTATGTAAGCTGATGCATGTGCGAATACTCATGTACAACCCCAATTCCAATGCAGTTGGGACGTTGTGTAAAATGTAAATAAAAAACAGAATACAATGATTTGCAAATCCTCTTCAACCTATATTCAATTGAATACACGACAAAGACAAGATATTTAATGTTCAAACTGATAACCTTTTTTGTTTTTGTGTAAATATTTGCTCATTTTGAAATGGATGCCTGCAACATGCTTCAAAAAAGTTGGGACGGGGCAACAAAAGACTGGGAAAGTTGATGAATGCTCAAAGAACACCTAATTGGAAACAGGTGAGTGTCACGATTGGGTATAAAGGAGCATCCCCAAAAGGCTTAGCCTTTCACAAGCAAAGATGAGGCAAGGATCACCACTTTGAACAACTGCGTGAAGAAATAGTCCAACAGTTTAAGAACAATGTTTCTCAACAATTTAGGGATTCCATCATCTACAGTCCATAATATAATCAGAAGATTAAGAGAAGAACTTTCTACATGTAAGCGGCAAGGCCAAAAACCATCACTGAATGCCCGTGACCTTCAATCCCTCAGGTGGCAGTGCATTAAAAACCGACATCACTGTCTAAAGGATCTTAATGCGTGGGCTCAGGAACACTTCAGAAAACCACTGTCAGTTAACACAGCTTGTCGCTACATCTACAAGTGCAAGTTAAAACTCTACCATGCAAAGTGAAAACCATACATCAACAACATCCAGAAACACTGCCGCCACATTTCAAATTGTTTTTGGAAATCATGGACGTCGTGTCCTCTGGACAAAAGAGGAAAAAGACCATCCAGATTGTTACCAGTGCAAAGTTCAAAAGCCAGCATCTGTGATGGTATGGGGGTGTGTTACTGCCCATGGCATGGACAACTTACACACCTGTGATGGCACCATCAATGCTGAAAGGTCCATCCAGGTTTTGGAGCAACACATGCTGTCATCCAAACAACGTCTTTTTCAGGGACGTCCCTGCTTATTTCAGCAAGACAATGCCAAGACACATTCTTCACGTGTTACAACAATGTGGCTTCGTAGTAAAAGAGTGCGGGTACTAGACTGGCCTGCCTGCAGTCCAGACCTGTCGCCCATTGAAACTGTGTGGCGCATTATGAAGCGCAAAATATGACAACAGAGACCCCGGACTGTTGAACAACTGAAGTCGTACATCAAGCAAGAATGGGAAAGAATTCCATCTACAAAGCTTCAACAGTTTGTGTCCTCAGTTCCCAAACGCTTATTGAGTGTTGTTAGAAGGAAAGGTGATGTAACACAGTGGTAAACATACCACTGTCCCAGCTTTTTTGAAACGTGTTGCAGGCATCCATTTCAAAATGAGCAAATATTTGCACAAAAACAATAAAGTTTATCAGTTTGAACATTAAATATCTTGTCTTTGTGGTGTATTCAATTGAATATAGGTTGAAGAGGATTTGCAAATCATTGTATTCTGTTTTTATTTACATTTTACACAACGTCCCAACTTCATTGGAATTGGGGTTGTACGACAAGAACAATATATTTTGCAGTGGCAAACTTTTTAATGGCTGCTGATGTATATTTTTACAATGTAACACACTCTTGGACGCTGCTACAGTTTTCATGAGGTTGAGCATATTTAATTTTTCCTGGAAAGTTGTTCTTTGGTTACCATGCTGCAGCTGCATCATGGGATAGCATAGTGTAGTTCATTTGTGCACTATGGAAATAGAAGGTCATCTGGGTACCATTTGACGACTACTAAATGCCTACTGAGCACTGGGGCACCCTACGGATTGTGCGTACTGCTTTTTGCCTTTGATATAGTGTGCATATTTGGATGTAACCACCTATGATGAAGAACAAGAAGATGATGAAGAATTTTAATTTGCAGACATTTAAGGTCTGTCTGAAAGGTCCGTTATTGGACACTAGTAAGTCTCTTTGGTTTCTCCCTTGTTTCACTTGTGCCAAATTAACATACAGATCTGCATCAGATCTGCTGAGGTGACCCCAGGGTTTGTGCCAGACGCCCTGTCTGATGCAATGCCACATGGAGAATGGGCCGGGGTGGCCTTTAACTGGGAACCTTTCCCACTGAAAACAAGTGCACTTAAAAGCTTGGCCACCATTTCTGCCTCCTGAAAATAGCTTATTCCTTGAATCAATAAGTAATGTCACCTTGATTGCAAATTATAGATTGTGTATACACACACCCATAAATACTATTGTTGCTTGAGGACTTTTGGCACATGATGTGGAGCTGTTTCTCGACCTTGTAGGCATCTTTTAAAGTGTTTGCACAGCACAGTCATTCCTCTGTGGTGGATGTAGTGATTTATACTAAAACATCAGGGTGTCTCCATGTGTGTCTGCAATACTGAGGTTTCTGGAGCAAGGTTTTCTCTTTGGAAAATTGGCAAACACTTTTGCATCTGTGTTGGTCTGCCCAAAACATCACCATGACCAGGACCACAGCCAGCCAGTGCAGGTCATACATTTGTCCTCGTTTACACTCATGACGACTTACGCTTCGACGTGCACATCAGATCAGGTCATAAAATCTCCCATGCTTTGAGTTTCTGCAGAAAGACACACGTTAATGATCTTTGTTTTGACGCAGGTTCATCAGTGATCAATCAGGCATGTGTTAAGCAGTGTGACTATTATCTTTCATCCCAATTTGGCAAAAAAGGTGCAGAGGGAAACCAGTGTTTTTGACAACAACCAACTTGACTCAGTCCATCCCACTCTGGGACAGCCTCTCATAATTCTGCTTCACCTAATGGCCTGAGGTGTTTGTGTGTCTTCTGTGTGCATACAGAACGTGCACAGCTGTGGTTTTTTTTCCTCTGGATTTCCACATGCATCCCCGTGCACACGTGTGGTGATACGTGTATCTGGAGGTCCATTGGGATGCTGTTTGATGGTGGATGGCACATGCCAAGTTCAACTCCGTGGACTACCTTTCTGTCTCACGTCAGCATCCTCTTGTAGGAGCTGGGAAACGGGGCTGTTCCCTCAGAGACAGACACCGATTACGTCTCAAGTTGAACTCCCTGTTACCATGCGGCAGCCATTGGAAACAGATGGTCTCCAAACAGCTTGTCATGTTTACTGCTGCTGCCATAAAAGACAAGAGTCCAACAACACACTCCCTCTGAGCCCCTCGGGATCGCACAGGGGCCTGCAAACAGCTGCCTGGTGTTTGGGTGTGTGTGTGTGTGGGGGGGGCACTAGCTGTGCACACTCACACCTTTATTTGACATACCTTAACATGCACCCGCATACCTCTATTACCTGAAGTCCAGAGATCAAAGTAATTCACAGAGCCACATCCTGGCACGCCAAGAAAAATGACCAAGCGTGCGCTCCAAGTGTCCTCCGCCAACCCGTCCGGACACGCTTTATCTACTTCAATTAAACCACCGTGCCATTTGAATATCTGATGACACCTTGCAACCTGCTCTGTGGGCTCTGAATATAATAGTGTCCCCACGGAGCCTGGGAGAAATTGTCCATGTCACAGTTAATGAAGGAAATTTGCATTGTTATCTCAATTAAGGGCAGAGGAATAATGAAGCTCACTTCTGAATTAGTTAATTGACAAAAACTTGTACAAATGTGTTGGCATGGCCCATAGGTATGGCCCACAGCTAATGTATATTCTTCAGGGTTAGCGGGGTTACGTCAGTCGGAGGGGGGTGGACAGTAATGAGGCAGGTGCTACCGGACACTTCTCCTCAGGAGTCTAGAGGCAGATCTGACCTCCCAAGTCCTGATCCTCCGTCTCCTCTCCCTCGCTTCCTCTTGATTTGCGTTTCCTGTGCTCCCCTTCTTTTGTCTGAATGACACAGAGCAGAAGCAGACTGCAGATTGGTGTTAAAAGCATAGGTATGAGGGGGTTTTTGGGGCTCCATCACCCACTCCCTGGATTCTGGGCACAGACTGGAGGAGAAATGTAGGTGCAGCAGACTGCACAGGAAAAAAAAAGTAGTCAGGTGGAAGAGTTGTGCATGTTGACGTAACAGGATAATGTTCAAGTCGTGCTTCTCATCGATTTGCCGCAACATGTTAATTGGAAGCTTTGACAGAGTTGTAATCTTGTGTGTAAAGACTGTTTAAGTGGCTGCTTGTCTGGTGCCATGAAAGGCAGCAACAAGTGCTTTTCTGCTCCGAGGCCTCCAATGGTCAATGAATTATTTATAACAGCCGGGACACGAGTTGATGGCAGCGTAGAGGAGCGGGGGTGGCACAGACACGCAGGAGCACAAAGTGATATCTGAAGGAGGTCAGTGTGCCAGTAAGCCACAGGCAAAGCAGGCGACTCACAGGCAAAAGGCTCTCTGGGACGGTGCGGAGAATAGGATTCAATGCCATTTTCTGCTTGTGATGTCACAGGTCACATGCAGGGTGGTGCCACGCACTGCCTAAGGTCACAGTACACTGGGCTGTGTAAACAAGCCATCTCAACTCATCTTTCCTCTGTTTTTCATCATTTTCTCCGCTAATACACCATGCCAGAGACTTGATGTGCAGTTCACTGTCACAACAGACGTGCACAGAAGGATAATGAGCTTCTACAGGATTCCAGTGGATACAGAGTGCTGGCTTTTGCCCCACAATCCCACAGTAGCGTACGCAAAAGTTAATGACTAACATTCATCCTAATGACTAACATTTCATTACTGAAGCCACAACGGGACCACGGATTAAAAAAAAAAAAAAGAGCAAGTTGGCTGAATTTTCCTCCACAATTTCACAGCAGTGTACACAAAATTCAGTAAAGTTAATGACCAACATTATCACTAAGGGCAGGGTTAGAAATAATAAACGCATCATGAAAATGTTACTCATTTCATTATGGAAGCCACGACATGACCATGAAAAAAAAAAGTGAGGCTGAGTTTTCCTCAACAATCCTACAGAGGCGTACACAAAATTCAGTAAAGTTAATGACCAACATTATCACTAAGGGCAGGGTTAGAAATAATTAAAAAAAAAAAATGCGTCATGAAAATGTTACTCGTTTCATTATGGAAGCCATGACAGGACCACGGAAAAAAAAAAAAAGACAGTTGGCTGAGTTTTCCTCAACAATCTTACAGAAACGTACATAAAATTCAATAAAGTTAATGACCAATATTATCACTAAGGGCAGGGTTAGAAATAGTTAAAAAAATGCGTCATGAAAATGTTACTCATTTCATTACTGAAGCCACGATAAAAACGTGACAGTTGGCTGAGTTTTTCTCAACAATCCTACAGAAGTGTACACAAAATTCAATATAGTTAATGAACAACATTATCACAAAGAGTACGGTTAGAAATAATAACAATAATAATAATAATAATAATAATAATAATAATAATAATAATGAAAAACGCATCATGAAATGTTACTCATTTCATTATGGAAGCCACAACAAAAATGTGAGAGTTGGCTGAGTTTTCCTCAACAATCCTACAGAAGCGCACACAAAACTCAATAAAGTTAATGAACAACATTATCACTAAGGGTAGGGTTAAAAATAGTAAAAAAAAAAAAAGAAAAAAAAAAAAGGTGTCACGAAAATGTTACTCATTTCATTACGGAAGCCATGACAGGACCACGGAACAGCAACCAGAATCAAAAGTTAGGAACATAAAAGATGAGTTTCAGGATTTAAGCTGTGCATTCAGGATCAAAGATGAGTGAACAAGATGGCCAATTAGCAAATTTGGTCAACATTCAGTGCCATAATCAAAGAAGAGCAAATATTGGGTTCAGGATCAAAGGCAGGTAGTCACGATCAAAGATGAGTGATCAAAATGGCCAGTGAGCAAATATGATCAAAGTTCAGCAACAAAGATGAATTATGATTAAAATGGCAAATTTGATCAAAGATCAGGTTCAGGAATAAAGGTGCACAAATCAGGATCAAAGATGAGTGGTCTGGATGGCAAATCAACAATTAGGATCGACGGTTGGGATTATAATTCAAGATGAGTGATAAGCAAATAATGGTGCATTTGATGCTAGATCATGATTAAAGGCATGCAGTCAGGATCAAAGATGAGTGAGCAAGGTGGCAAATCAGCAATTGAGATCTAAGGTGAGCAACATAATTAAAGATGGGTGATGGTAAAGAATGGCACATTGATTAAGATCAGGTTCATGAATAAAATGTGCAGTCAGGATCAAAGACATCAAATTAGCAATTAGGATCAAAGGTCAGGATCATAATCAAGATCAGTGATTATCAAAGAATGGCACATTTGATGAAATATCTGGATTAAAGGAGTCCAATCAGGATCAAAGATGAGTGATCAGGATGGAAAAGCAGCCAACTGGGATTAAAAGGTCAGGAACAAAGTTGGGTGATTATCAAAGAATGTCAACTATTGAAAGATCAGGTTCAGGATTAAAGTTCAGTGATCAGAATGACAAGTCAGCAATTAGAATCAAAGGTCAGGATCATAGTCAAAGCTGAGTGATGACAAAGAGATTAGAAGACTGTCAGATTCAGAATCTAAAGTTTGCCTTCAGAATCAGAAATAAGCAAACGGGATCAAAGGCAAGTTTTCATTTTTCATGGTTGCCTGTCCACAGGTGTACTTTGGTCAGCTCCGCTTCTTCTTAGCCTTCATAATGGAATGCAGTTGGTGTAAACATCTAAATATCTCCTTACTGGATGACTGAGAACCTTGAAATTAAATAGGAATGTGGAATCTATAAAATGTCATCAGCATCACGATTCTGCTCATTTCAATCCCCACGTCCTGTGGAAGCAGACAGGAAACCAAAACACTTCAAAGAAGAGGTTACGGATAAGACATGGAGGATAGCAAGGGATGGGTTGGAGGGGGGGGGGCAACAAAGACTGAGGTTCAATGAGGGTTAAGTCCCAAACAAAACACAGCGAAAGTGGATGTCAGTAATAGAGGCTTCATTAAAAGGTCAAAGGCTGGCTGGGTCGCTCAGACGGCTTCTCCCCACCTCCGAATCGTCTCCCTCATTCCCTGCAACACGGCGGTCGCTTCCCAGCAGCCTCTCTGCTCTGATGCAAGATGGCATCTTCAAACACGCACTTTACATTCAAAGGTCAGCTGGGGGATGGCGTGGCACCGCCAAAGAGGAGGCGCTCATGCAACAAAAACAAAGACACCAAGATACATTCTGTCTGTGCGTGTACATACTGTGCACGCAAACAAGCGACAACAAGGCACCCAAAGGAAATACCAAAGAGAACAAACCTCGTCTCCAAAAGGTTAGTCAGCTCCCAAAATCTGCAAGAGCATCTTTAAATGCCAAGTTTACAGGCAGACAGAGTTACAGTTCCATCACTCCACATTTAACAACAACAATAAAGTAATATAACACAATGCTAAAATACCCTCAGCCATATGAGAGCGTTGTGTGGTTATAATTTGCAGTTATTTAATTAATTATTAAGATCCTCTTGTCTTACATAGAATATGTAGATGTACAAATCAAATCATCATTTGTTCATGTGTGCAAATCAAGGCATAATTGTAGATCACCCTCTGTGCATTTGCAGTTATTAATGAGACAAATGTAACTCCACAGGACGTTAGCTTTGAGTTAGCAAAAATTAGCATGCAAGCTAACGCCCGCACAATGTCTTGTAAATGACTCTAGAGGTGTTATCAGGTTACAAAAACAGCGTTTTAACTTTACAAGTGTTTATTTCTTGCTAGCTTTTACATTATATACCAGAAATGAAGCTGTTAGCTAGTAGCTACATCAGGAAGTGAAGTTGCCATGCTAACCTCTACAAAATGTCTTGTAATTAAGTTCAGAGGTGTTATTAGGTTCCAAAAACAGTTTTAGAAGTGTTATTTCTCACTAGCTTTTGCATAATATATGAAAAACATGTCTATAAACACACAAACAAAGCGGTTTTAAAGAAACAACAAGTGACATCACGGTGCAGTCCTACTGCGACTGGTTGTCACCCACTTCACTCAAACACAAAATGGATCACACTGAAACAGAATGTGACTTTAAACCTCTTTAAATACATCAAGGTTAGCCATCTTTGAATCTGACCAATGTCTGTGTCCTAAGAATGTTCCCTGTGAATTTCAAGAGACTGGCAATAAAAGGACTGGACTTCCAATGAGCACAGACGGACGGACGGACGAAAAGCCTTCACAATACCTGACGGCCATATTTGATGGCCTCGGGGAAAAATGAGAACATCATGGTTTCTGCAGCAATAAATAACAAGCTGCAAAAACAAACCATCTTTAGATCATTTAAGAACACAACTGCACCACCGTCTTTACCCACTTAATGAAGTTTTAATGGACTTTTATAATGACATGTATGAAACAGACGCAGCAACGCTGTTGACGTCTACACCGGCTGTAATTATGCGCACACACTCACTCGCCATGTGTGGTTAAATGTGCTAAAGTGTGTTGTTTTTAGTGATAACTGCGTAGTCTTCTGACACGCAGCCGCAGCGAATGGCTGCTTGATTAATTCTGATCCACTTAATTAGAAAGCTGACTATTTCCCACATGAATACTGATAAGACGGGAATGGCTGTCATTGACTGTATTGACTGATGGTCATTAAGACAGAGGAACATTTTGCCTGAGAAAAGCAAACAGACATCACATCTAGTATGTTTGGTTTAGCTGATGTAAGCTGGGTTTAATATTAAGACCCTGTTACGCACCTTCGGGGAAAACAATGTACAGATCAACACAAATAATGCAAATTTTTCACAAAGGATTTCTTTATATGGATGTGCAAATCTAACAATAAGACTTATCTGGATACACAGGCTACAATACGATTCAGAGATGATTTATTATGGAACAATTTGCATTAAACAAATCACCATCCAGTACAGTTGTATTGGATGGCATCATGGTAAATTAAAAAAAAGACAGAAATGACATACCTTTAAATTCATATTCCATGAAGACCAGAGACCACCTTCAGGTTTTTACTACTGTGCTGCAGCATACTGGTGCTTCCGCTATTCGCCTTTGTTCACCACCGGGGGCAGCACCTGATACAGTAGCAGAAAGTGCAGCGTTGAAGAAGCCTAGAACAAGAAGCAAACTGTTTGCCATGTGCCAAATTCATCTGCATTTTTTACGTTTGAACTCCTCAGTTTTCTCTTTGCATTTGGTGCATTTTGCATCATCTCTTCTGCACCACTGGCATTTTTACTCCAGGAGCCGAACAAGGGGTAAAACAGGGTCATTTCGGAACCCTCAAGGGTCTAGCACTGATCTTTAAACATGGAGATGTAGCAGCAGCATGAATTCGATTTATTTATACAGTGCCAAATCACAAAATAAAACATCCTAGGAAGAAACTCAAGCAGACCAGACTCAGTGAGGTGGCCAACTGCTTTGGTCATATAAACAATCATAAAACAAACAAACAAAAAAAAGGAGAACCAGAATGGTTAAACATACAGAGGGAGAAATGTTGCATGTAAGCAACCCCACATATATGCAATCCAGTGGTCACAATGGCAGATTGCTTAAATATACAAGCAAGAAAAAAAAAAAAAAACAAACACACCCAAATGGGGGAAAGTGGTTCCTCAGAGGATCAGATGGAGGGCTGATAGATGGACAGTTGGATTGATGAAGCACCAAACTGCATCAGCAGTGCCCAAGTACTGGTTACTGGTAGTTCACGTCTTCCTCACGTCTTGACCTTGGACAGAGACAAAGGCAGAAATCAATCACTACACTGAAAAAAAGAGAACAGTTTGAACCAACTAAATGAATTGTTTCAATTAGTAACATCTAAATTAAGCTGTTTGAACTTAAGTTGTAAATTAGCACTGATCTAACTTATGAACTTAAGTTCAAACAACTAACTTTACCAACTGAAACAACTTTTTAAGTTGGTTATTTTTTCAGTGTAGAATGAACATTTCACAGTAACACCATCTTACAGCAGTAACAGAGACAAATGTGGTAACATGTTGCTGGTAGTATCATCCTAAGTGTGACTGGAAAAAGGGGGACTATTTCTCAAAGCAGTGACCAGTGTTCAAAAGACTCCTGCTGTAAAAATGTCTTTTTTTTTTTTTGGCTTTCCAATAATGGCCTAATTTCTGGCCAAGAATTCCCACAAAGTTGTTTTGAATGAATCAAGTAAGTAAACATTAAAACCAAATAAAGTAAACAAACACAAAAGCATAAACACTGGGAGGTGAAGAGCTTCAGTTCCAATCCCCCTCAGACTATTTATAAGTTGCTAAAAGTGTGTGTGTGTGTGTGTGTGTGTGTGTGGTGTGTGTGTGTGTGTGTGTTGTGTGTGTGTGTGTGTGTGTGTGTGTGTGTGTGTGTGTGTGGTGTGTGTGTGTGTGTGTGTGTGTGTGTGTGTGTGTCATTTTTGTCAAGAGCATTGAGCATCTGCATCAGGTGTGAAAACTGCTTTATATTAAAAAAATAAAAAAACCCAGCCCATTTACCATCTAAACAGAAATCTGAAGTCATCTCATGAGATCAATGTGCAAATATGAAGTAAAATGTAACAGACAAACTTTGAAATAGCAGTTTAATGGAGATGAGGTGAAGACAAAAATCCAAAGCAGGCTGACTGGAAACAGTCAGAAAAGTCAACAAGGTCACAGGAATCATCCAGTACATCATTCACTGACCCTCTGATTCAATTTTGTTCCATTTTCTCAAACACTTTAAAAAAGTAAATGGTATGCTGGAGAAGGAGAGAAGAACGTGTGTGTTCAGTCTTTAACCGATGTTTAGTGTGTGTTAAAATATTACAAGTTGAAAGCATTTCAAGAAAACTGAAAAATAAAATGTGAAAGGAAGAATGTTTAAGGAACATGAAGCCACACACTGTGACATAACGTGTGCAGCTGGAACAGTACACAGCCAAAAATTGTGCAGTAACAATTCCAAGACAGATATAAGACCAACCATTCTCACAGATGGTTTGACTGCATCAACTATTTTGTATAAACTTAATCAAATCAAATCAATTTTATTTATATAGCGCCAAATCACAACAAACAGTCGCCCCCAAGGGGCTTTATATTGTAAGGCAAAAGCCATACAATAATTACAGAAAAAACCCCAAACTGTCAAACGACCCCCTGTGAGCAAGCAAATGGTTGACAGTGGGAAGGAAAACTCCCTTTTAACAGAAGAAACCTCCAGCAGAACCAGGCTCAGGAGGGGCAGTCTTCTGCTGGGACTGGTTGGGGCTGAGGGAGAGAACCAGGAAAAAGACATGCTGTGGAGGGGAGCAGAGATCAATCACTAATGATTAAATGCAGAGTGGTGCATACAGAGCAAAAAGAGGAAGAAACACTCAGTGCATCATGGGAACCCCCAGCAGTCTAAGTCTATAGCAGCATAACTAAGGGATGGTTCAGGGTCACCTGATCCAGCCCTAACTATAAGCTTTAGCAAAAAGGAAAGTTTTAAGCCTAATCATAAAAGTAGAGAGGGTGTCTGTCTCCCTGATCTGAATTGGGAGGTGGTCCACAGGAGAGGAGCCTGAAAGCTGAACGCTCTGCCTCCATTCTACTCTTACAAACCCTACAAGTAAGCCTGCAGTCTGAGAGCGAAGCGCTCTATTGGAGTGATATGGTACTATGACGTCCCTAAGATAAGATGGGACCTGATTATTCAAAACCCTTATAAGTAAGAGAAGAATTTAAATTCTATTCTAGAATTAACAGGAAGCCAATGAAGATGAGGCCATATGGGTGAGATATGCTCTCTCCTTCTAGTCCCTGTCAGTACTCTAGCTGCAGCATTTTGAATTAACGAAGGCTTTTCAGGGAACTTTTAGGAAACCTGATAATAATGACTTACAATAGTCCAGCCTACAGGAAATAATGCATGAATTAGTTTTTCAGCATCGCTCTGAGACAAGACCTTCTTAATTTTAGAGATATTGCGCAATGCAAAAAAGCAGTCCTACATATTTGTTTAATATGTGCATTGAAGGGACATATCCTGATCAAAATGACTCCAAGATTTCTCACAGTATTACTAGAGGTCAGGGGTAATGCCCATCCAGAGTAAGGATCTGGTTAGACACCAGTTTTCTAAGATTTGTGGGGCCAAGTACAATAACTTCAGTTTTATCTGAGTTTAAAAGCAGGAAATTAGAGGTCATCCATGTCTTTATGTCTGTAATACATTCCTGCAGTTTAGCTAATTGGTGTGTGTGTCCTCTGGCTTCATGGATAGATAAAGCTGGGTATCATCTGCGTAACATGAAAATTTAAACAATGCTTTCTAATAATACTGCCTAAGGGAAGCTGTATAAAGTGAATAAAATCTGGTCCTAGCACAGAACCTTGTGGAAACTCCATAATTAACCTAAGTCCGTGAAGAAGACTCCCCATTTACATGAACAAATTGTAATCTATAGATAATATGATTCAAACCACTGCAGCGCAGTGGCTTTAATACCTATGGGCATGCTCTAATCTCTGTAATAAAATTTTATGGTCAACAGTATCAAAGCTGCACTGAGGTCTAACAGGATGAGCACAGAGAGGAGTCCATTGTCTGAGGCCATAAGAAGACCATTTGTAACCTTCACTAATGCTGTTTCTGTACTATGATGAATTCTGAAACCTGACTGAAACCTCTTCAAATAGACCATTCCTCTGCAGATGATCAATTAGCTGTTTTAAACTACCCTTTCAGAATTATGAAGAGAAAAGGAAGGTTGGAGATTGGACTATAATTAGCTAAGATAGCTGGGTCAAGTGATGGCTTTTTTAAGTAATGGTTTAATTACTGCCACCTTAAAAGCCTGTGGTACATAGCCAACTAATAAAGATAGATTGATCATATTTAAGATCGAAGCATTAATTAACGGGTAGGGCTTCCTTGAACAGCCTAGTAGGAATGGGGGTCTAATAGACATGTTGATAGTTTGGAGGAAGTGACTAATGAAAGTAACCTCAGACAGACAATCGGAGAGAAAGAGTCTAACCACAATATCAGCATTACTGAAAGCAGTCAAACATAAAGATATGTCTTTGGGATGGTTATGAATATTTTTTTCTCTAATAGTTAAATTTTATTTGCAAAGAAAGTCATGAAGTCATTACTAGTTAAAGGTAAAGGAATACTTGGCTGAATAGAGCTCTGATCTCTTTGTCAGCCTGGCTACAGTGCTGAAAAGAAACTGGGGCTGTTCTTATTTTCTTCAATTAGTGATGAATAGTAAGATGGTCCTAGCTTTATGGAGGGCTTTTTTTATAGAGCAACAGACTTTTTCCAGGCTAAATGAAGATCTTCTAAATTAGCGAGACACCATTTCCTCTCCAGCTACGGGTTATCTGCTTTAAGCTGCGCGTTTGTGAGTTATACCACGGGAGTCAGGCACTTCTGATTTAAGGCTCTCTTTTTCAGAGGAGCTACAGCATCCAAAGTTGTGCTCAATGAGGATGTAAAACTACTGATGAGATAATCTATCTCACTCACAGAGTTTAGGTAGCTACTCTGCACTGTGTTGGTATATGGAATTGAAGAAATAAGTATGTTCACATGTGCATTCATAAGCTTTCAGAAAACAGGCAATTAGATGAAATGAACGCAGAGTGCAGACAGTCAGTTCCATCTATATGTTATTATTTAATCTTGCCCATAAAAAAACTTTTAAAAGCTTGCAAAGCATCAGCATCTTTTGACAGGTTAATGCAGGTAAAATGATCATTATTGCAGCAATGCGTGCTGCTTTGGTCAGTGTATTTCTGCTTTACAGCCTTTGTCATGTCTTTAAGCTGCACTTCAATTGGACTTTACCATTTTTATAACTAGCCTTAATGATCTCTAGAGGCTTTGCCTCTGGGGTCTAGATGAGTTGGAGAAGATCTTATGGAATCATGAGGGTTGTCCAGAACAAAGGGTCCCAGCCTTCATTGTCATGGTGCTTCCGTGGTTGTATATATATTTAGTGGCTAAAGGTTGACAGGATAGTAGAGAAGCTTGAATCTTCGACTGGACTGGGTTGCTTGACGTGAGGACGTTTCGCTTCAAATCGCAGAAGCTTCCTCAGCTAAAATTCTTGCTCTGGTAGTCTGACTTCTGTCTGACCCTTGGAAGTCAGACTACCAGAGCAAGAATTTTAGATGAGGAAGCTTCTGCGATTTGAAGCGAAACGTCCTCACGTCAAGCAACCCAGTCCAGTCGAAGATTCAAGCTTCTCCAGGCCCGCGCCAGAAAAAAAATATTAAAGGGGCGATGAGTTTATCACAGGGGCAGGGTCACCCCCCCCCCCCAAAAAAGTGCGCACTGGAGGGTACCTGCCTCTGAGTGTGCGTAATGAATTGGGTGCGCTCCTAGAAAGCTCGTGTATTTAGGCTACACCGTTGTAAGACACTGACTGACTGAGTAAAGAGTGATGACAGTATTTTTTTAATTATTATTTGAACGTATAGATCCTCGGTCAAGTGATCTCCTGCATACCACAAAACCAAACCAACAACTGATCTGAGAAATGACACGAGACAGTAGATTAACCCCACATACAGCCCTCCATCACAAGCGCAAACACAGCGCAATTGGACATGACAATCACACAACGGGTCAAAGATAAACCTTTCATGTAGATATACAGTGGTCCCTCGTTTATCGCGGGAGTTACGTTCTAAAAATAGCCTGCAATAAGCGAAATCTGCGAAGTGGTCAGCATTTTTTTTACAATTATTATAGACATTTTAAGGCTGTAGAACCCCCCACACACACTTTAACTTTTCTCAAACAGGCATTAACATTTTCACTTTTCTCTCTCTCGTGTGTAAACACTCTCAAAGTTCAAACCTTAGTAGAAAAAAAGATTAACCTGTTTTCAGGCCCAAACATTTGTTTGAGAAATAAAAATAGAACATTTTCCTATAAATAATTATGATGGCTTTTAGAACTAACAAATTAATTTTAACGATCAACCTACGAGGTTGGACACATAAGAAATTATTAATAGTGACTGACCAGTATTTCACAGTTCCTTTGATCGCGACTTTTCGTCCTGGCGCCACGCCACTGTCACGCCTTTTTCCACTCACACCTTGCTGCAGGTGTCTTTTTCCGAGTGAAGAACACAGTTATGGGTAGTTGTTGGTGCTCTTTTTTCTTCTGGGCGAGAAGATTCTTATAAACAAACATGCAGAACACAATGCGCGCACTCTCCCTTTGCAGTGCCGCAACAGGTGTCCCGTCATCTCGACAGAACACCGGCCTGCTTGATGAGGACACAGAGCACAATGCGCCCTTAAAAAAAATAAAAAAATAAAAAAGCATGCAAAATTGGACTAAAAAATCCGCGAAACTGCGCGAGGCGCTATATTTTCCAGCATTTCTTTTTCTGGTTGATGATAGGTTGATGACATGAGGGGGCGTCGCCTTCAAACGCCCCCTCATGGTGCCGGGTCTGAGCTTCTCTACTATGGAAACCACTGGACAACTGAGAGCCTCACAGAAACGTGACGACAGGATGTCTGACACCAGGTCTCTCTGAAAAATCCATGGATCCTGCTGCAATGAGGGTCAAATGACTCGGGGAGGCTCAGCTGACGTTCCCCCGCAGTGCATGTCGTACATCTACTCATGATCCAGCATGCAGGTGTCTCAGTGCTGAAGACCTCAAAATTTGGGCAAGGCCAAGGAGACACTACACACCTGGCTGCAACAAATAAATGTACCTCATCCTCACCTCCAGAAAGCAGCCGAAAGGAAACCAATTTCTTTTTGCTCAATTCTGGAAGTTCTGCCAAATGTCAACCTCTTTGTAACTAGATTGATAGCTAGATAGATAATGAAATCTGAACTTTAGTTGTCGTGCACCTCCCACATGGATACCAACCCAGCCTCACAGCAGTTCGAGGGACTGGGTTAGACAAGTACATTAATCTACAGGTTTGTGACAAGGGTACGAAAATAGAGCATTTTCGTGACGCACGGAAAAAACCTGACACTGGGCTGCAGATACACAACACACCACGTGCACGCTGTGTTCCTCATGATAACGTGAACACAGCTCAAGTTTTTCAGTTTTGAGGAGACAAATTTCCGTACACTCAGATATAATCACGCTGCACAATTCTAGTTTCATAATCAAGACTTTTGTCAAACGACCAAACGTATGCAGGTCATTTTATACCGCTGACCGTTTTCAATCATGCTCGCTTTACAGCCGTGCACGGAGACGTACACAGACCTTTTCAGCAATGTGAAGTAAGATATCACTCCAAGTCAGACTGAAACAGAAGCAGAGTGAGGAGAAGATGGACAGGCCAATGGTGCCAGTATGTGAGGAATGTATGAGAGGAGGTGTGGATGGATGTCAGGAGGAATACCGGGGGGGCACTCTCTCCCCCTGTGGAGATCTCTCCAGTGGAGTAGACAATGATAGTATGGACCCCTGATCTCCAGCCCCACCAACAATCTCTACATGTCCAACTCCTGCTGATTACCAGCGACTCTGCTAAACAATGCCTTAATTCTCCATGCTCGCTCTCTCTCGCTCTCTCCCCCCCCCCCCCCCCCATCTCCCTCTCTCACAAATAGCCATTTTCATTCTTGCACATATTAGTAAAAGTAGACAGCTCCATGAGCAACTGGAGACGTATATATTGCTTTTTAAGGTCCTTAATTATACCGATATGGGCTCCGCCCCCCTGCAAAGTAGAAAAGGATTAAGACTGTGCAAAGAAAGAATGACTGACAGGTCTTTTAAAGTCTGTTTTCCAAGATTTAGTAGATCAGCCAATTCATCATTGTAATTTATAGTCTGTCGGCTCCAGTATAGGCGCCCAAATGCATACGTACGCCCTAAGTGAATTGGTTACAGCCTACTGTCTCCTACACACATCTCACACAAATCCCTTAGCCAATATTGAAAAACCGTGATTATACATAATTCTGATATATTGCTTTGGTTTATTAAGAAAAAATGCAGAAACCAGAAATATGATCCATTTCTGCGTTGCTCCCTTCGCCGGTTTGGCAGCTCCCACTCGCTTCTACAAAACCCATTAAATGTGAACTTTCATTTGACAAACAGACAAAACTTCAGGGAGGTCGCATTTGGCATCAGGTTCCTGCATCATAACTTTTTAATTTGTCAAATTGAGGTCACATATCAATTTGAATGGAGAAGGGGAGCGGTGTGGTGGGGGGGGGGCAGAGCATTCCCAACCGAGAGAAGTTGTTTACATTGTTCAACATTTATCGT
Source organism: Thalassophryne amazonica (assembly GCF_902500255.1). Lineage (NCBI taxonomy): Eukaryota > Metazoa > Chordata > Actinopteri > Batrachoidiformes > Batrachoididae > Thalassophryne > Thalassophryne amazonica. Next base: position 12,543,667 of record NC_047116.1, read on the forward strand.
GCTTCCCACATGTTCTTTGAAGCCAACTTACTTATGACACAAATAAGATGCAACAATGAAGCATCAGGAGCCAGATGGACTTTAAACGGCATCGTTCTTCACCAAACTCCAGTCAAAGTCACGCTGATTCTCCTGCAGCCCTCCACTGTTTTTAACGTTTGAGTACACTTGTGTCAGATAATTCAGGATGCCAGCGTATGGTGAATTTGCAGTCACTGAAATGTCTAGTCTGGTTTGGAATCAAAATATTCCACCATGTTTGTAATATTTTTCTCCTGTGATTAACATGCTGGGGTAGTCCAGGCCAGGCAGGCGAATTTAATCACAGCTTCCACGTTGGCTCCGAGCCAGGCTGGTGCTGGGACTCGACTTCCCACAGACAGAGGGATGAGCCTAGGACAAGATGTGGGGCCCTGGATGGACCGACAACACTGGCACTGTGGCAAGAGACACCCAACAAACGTAATCTCGCTCTGCATACAAACACCCATATGTGTGGACACCGTGTTCGTATGAAGAGTTTAGAAAGTCTGACTCATAAAAGTCAAGGTTAATAAATACCTCGCAGCATAACATTCTGAAAACTGCAAACTTTCAGTCTTTGAACATGCAGAACATGAATTCCAAATTACAAACAATTGTGGCAATTATGTAACAAAAATGTGTATATGGGCTTCAAATTGTTTTAGCATGTATGTAATTAGTTGTATTGTAGAAGGATTTTAGTCCAAGAGCAAAACAAAATTAGTCAAATGAGGAAATTTTTGCAGAATGAGCTGAAATTTTCAAGATTGGCTCAGAAAAATGTGTAGAATCACATCCTACAAGTCCCAGAGATGTGACTACAAGGTCTGTTAGAAAAGTATCGGACCTTTTTATTTTTAGCAAAATCCTGATGGATTTGAATCACGTGTGCTTGCATGAGCCAACCTTGAACCTTCGTACGCATGTGTGAACTTTTTCACACCTGTCGATTGCATCATTTCCTGGTAAGCAGCCTTTGTGTGGGACATGTGTAGTGCGCTCAGCAGATTTTCATTTCAATGAAAAAGACGGAACGACTGGAGCAGCGCCACATCAAATTTTGCCAGAAACTGGGCAACAGCCAGGTGGAAACCATTCGGATGATTCAGACGGCTTTCAGTGACTTTTCAGTCGTGTGACTATCCGAGAAATTGTGGAAGAGGTGGGCATGTCACAGCATGTGCTGTGAGACTTCAACATGGAGGCGCTTTTGCTCCACCGTCAGCAGTAGCATGAATTTCACAGCCACTCTTTCATGGCCAAATCTTCTGTCACAGTGGAATGTACCGAAAAAGTACTGATGTCCACCTCTTCCGCAATTTCTCAGACAGTCACACGACGGTCCCACATCACCACAGCGTTCACTTTGGAAATGATCTGGTCAGACTGCCTTTTTTTTAGCAATCCTGTGAATCACTAAACTAGTATTTAGTTGTATAACCATGATTTTCATGATCTCTTCACATTTGCAAGGCATTAATTTTGTTGGTTTGGAACCAAGATTTTGCTCGTTTACTAGTGTGCTTGGGGTCATTGTCTTGTTGAAACACCCATTTCAAGGGCATGTCCTCTTTAGCATAAGGCAACATGACCTCTTCAAGTATTTTGACATATCCAAACTGATCCATGATACCTGGTATGCGATATATAGGCCCAACACCATAGTAGGAGAAACATGCCCATATCATGATGCTTGCACCACCAAGCTTCACTGTCTTCACTGTGAACTGTGGCTTGAATTCAGAGTTTGGTGGTCGTCTCACAAACTGTCTGCAGCCCTTGGACCCAAAAAGAACAATTTTACTCTCATCAGTCCACAAAATATTCCTCCATTTCTCTTTAGGCTAGTTGATGTGTTCTTTGGCAAATTGTAACCTCTTCTGCACATGTCTTTTATTTAACAGAGGGACTTTGCGGGGGATTCTTGCAAATAAATTAGCTTCACACAGGCGTCTTGTAACTGGCACAGCACTTACAGGTAACTCGAGACTGTCTTTGATTATCCTGGAGCTGATCAATGGGTGAGCCTTTGCCATTCTGGTTATTCTTCTATCCATTTTGATGGTTGCTTTCCATTTTCTTCCACGCCCATCCATCCATCCATTTTCTTCCGCTTTATCCAGACTCGGGTCACAGGGGCAGTAGCTCAAGCAAAGCCGCCCAGACCTTCCTTTTTTTTTTTTACTAATAGCCCAATTTCATAGCCTTAAGAGTGTGCATATCATGAATGCTTGGTCTTGTTCAATATGTGTAAATCTAAATCTGCTGGTACCTTGTTTAACATATAACAGTAAGAAATATACTGAAAACCTGGATTAATCTTTTTAGTCACATAGCACTACTATTATTCTGAACACTACTGTAAATCAAAGATGACATACAAGATGTCAAAAAATGGCCAATTTTTAAAAAATAAAATAGCATACATCTTTACTTCTGGAAAGGTTAGAAACTTGATTTAAGAATCTAAATGTTTCAGGGTGTAATGAACTCTTTACTATCATTATCTGCACTGAATTTGTTTGCATAATTTCAAGGTGAAGAGTGAGTGAAAATCTGTTATGTGGGCTATGTTATAGAAATTTATCCTCCATGGTCATGTTTCTGACATGTCAAAGGGCAAGTTCATTAAACAGAAAATGTGGCCATTTGGATTCAAATATGGACAGCGTCAAATGAGTTTGACATTTCTAAATGGAAACATGCCAAAACATTTAAATCAGGTCTCTGCTCTGGATTTATGTAAAACCATAAATACAGTGTGCATGACTGTAATGATGGTGGGGGCAAAAACAGATTTTGGCCACATAGTTAAGGAATCAAATTTGTGACCCTCATTGACAAGGCTGCTTCTCTAACCACAAGGCAAACACTTACCCAAATCACATAACATCCAAAAACTCAAGCATTGCAAGAAGCCCTATATAGGTCCTGCAGCCCACTGGTGCCAGTGCTCATCTCCAGATTCTGTAGGCTGAAGCGTGTAGGCTGTGTTGGATGACAGTCCAACAAAGATTATTCCCCCAGTCAAAGCCAACACCCATTCACAGCTGGGTGGACTGGGACAATGCAGATTCATTGTCTTCTCCAAGGACACGGAAAAGTAGCAGGAGTGGGATTTGAACCCAGTTCTATATGTTGGCGGGCCAGCTCTTTGCCCACTGAGCTACCTGCTGTAGTAATGTGCATCCAGAAAGTGTTCACAGCCTTATTCCAAAAAGGATTAAATTAATTTTTTTCCTCAAAATTCTACACACAACACCCCATAATGACTATGTGAAAAACGTTTGAGATTTTTGCAAATTTATTAAAAATATAAAACTAAGAAATCACAGCATTTACCATGAAGCTCAAAATTTAGTTCAGGTGGATCCTGTTTCCACTGATCATCCTTGAGATGTTTCTACAGGTTAACCGGAGTCTACCTGGGGTAAAGTCAGTTGATTGGACATCATTTGGAATTCTTGTATTCTTTTATGGTTGTCTTTCTTTTATGGTCATCTTTTTATTGTGTTTTAAATTTTAATTTTTTTTTTTTATCAATCAATCAATCAATTTTTTTATATAGCGCCAAATCACAACAAACAGTTGCCCCAAGGCGCTTTATATTGTAAGGCAAGGCCATACAATAATTATGTAAAACCCCAACGGTCAAAACGACCCCCTGTGAGCAAGCACTTGGCTACAGTGGGAAGGAAAAACTCCCTTTTAACAGGAAGAAACCTCCAGCAGAACCAGGCTCAGGGAGGGGCAGTCTTCTGCTGGGACTGGTTGGGGCTGAGGGAGAGAACCAGGAAAAAGACATGCTGTGGAGGGGAAGCAGAGATCGATCACTAATGATTAAATGCAGAGTGGTGCATACAGAGCAAAAAGAGAAAGAAACAGTGCATCATGGGAACCCCCCAGCAGTTTACGTCTATAGCAGCATAACTAAGGGATGGTTCAGGGTCACCTGATCCAGCCCTAACTATAAGCTTTAGCAAAAAGGAAAGTTTTAAGTCTAATCTTAAAAGTAGAGAGGGTGTCTGTCTCCCTGATCTAAATTGGGAGCTGGTTCCACAGGAGAGGAGCCTGAAAGCTGAAGGCTCTGCCTCCCATTCTACTCTTACAAACCCTAGGAACTACAAGTAAGCCTGCAGTCTGAGAGCGAAGCGCTCTATTGGGGTGATATGGTACTACGAGGTCCCTAAGATAAGATGGGACCTGATATTCAAAACCTTATAAGTAAGAAGAAGAATTTTAAATTCTATTCTAGAATTAACAGGAAGCCAATGAGAGAGGCCAATATGGGTGAGATATGCTCTCTCCTTCTAGTCCCCGTCAGTACTCTAGCTGCAGCATTTTGAATTAACTGGAGGCTTTTTAGGGAACTTTTAGGACAACCTGATAATAATGAATTACAATAGTCCAGCCTAGAGGAAATAAATGCATGAATTAGTTTTTCAGCATCACTCTGAGACAAGACCTTTCTGATTTTAGAGATATTGCGTAAATGCAAAAAAGCAGTCCTACATATTTGTTTAATATGCGCTTTGAATGACATATCCTGATCAAAAATGACTCCAAGATTTCTCACAGTATTACTAGAGGTCAGGGTAATGCCATCCAGAGTAAGGATCTGGTTAGACACCATGTTTCTAAGATTTGTGGGGCCAAGTACAATAACTTCAGTTTTATCTGAGTTTAAAAGCAGGAAATTAGAGGTCATCCATGTCTTTATGTCTGTAAGACAATCCTGCAGTTTAGCTAATTGGTGTGTGTCCTCTGGCTTCATGGATAGATAAAGCTGGGTATCATCTGCGTAACAATGAAAATTTAAGCAATACCGTCTAATAATACTGTCTAAGGGAAGCATGTATAAAGTGAATAAAATTGGTCCTAGCACAGAACCTTGTGGAACTCCATAATTAACTTTAGTCTGTGAAGAAGATTCCCCATTTACATGAACAAATTGTAATCTATTAGACAAATATGATTCAAACCACCGCAGCGCAGTGCCTTTAATACCTATGGCATGCTCTAATCTCTGTAATAAAATTTTATGGTCAACAGTATCAAAAGCAGCACTGAGGTCCAACAGAACAAGGACAGAGACGAGTCCACTGTCCGAGGCCATAAGAAGATCATTTGTAACCTTCACTAATGCTGTTTCTGTACTATGATGAATTCTAAAACCTGACTGAAACTCTTCAAATAGACCATTCCTCTGCAGATGATCAGTTAGCTGTTTTACAACTACCCTTTCAAGAATTTTTGAGAGAAAAGGAAGGTTGGAGATTGGCCTATAATTAGCTAAGATAGCTGGGTCAAGTGATGGCTTTTTAAGTAATGGTTTAATTACTGCCACCTTAAAAGCCTGTGGTACATAGCCAACTAACAAAGATAGATTGATCATATTTAAGATCGAAGCATTAATAATGGTAGGGCTTCCTTGAGCAGCCTGGTAGGAATGGGGTCTAATAAACATGTTGATGGTTTGGATGAAGTAACTAATGAAAATAACTCAGACAGAACAATCGGAGAGAAAGAGTCTAACCAAATACCGGCATCACTGAAAGCAGCCAAAGATAACGATACGTCTTGGGATGGTTATGAGTAATTTTTTCTCTAATAGTTAAAATTTGTTAGCAAAGAAAGTCATGAAGTCATTACTAGTTAAAGTTAATGGAATACTCAGCTCAATAGAGCTCTGACTCTTTGTCAGCCTGGCTACAGTGCTGAAAAGAAACCTGGGGTTGTTCTTATTTTCTTCAATTAGTGATGAGTAGAAAGATGTCCTAGCTTTACGGAGGGCTTTTTTATAGAGCAACAGACTCTTTTTCCAGGCTAAGTGAAGATCTTCTAAATTAGTGAGACGCCATTTCCTCTCCAACTTACGGGTTATCTGCTTTAAGCTGCGAGTTTGTGAGTTATACCACGGAGTCAGGCACTTCTGATTTAAAGCTCTCTTTTTCAGAGGAGCTACAGCATCCAAAGTTGTCTTCAATGAGGATGTAAAACTATTGACGAGATACTCTATCTCCCTTACAGAGTTTAGGTAGCTACTCTGCACTGTGTTGGTATATGGCATTAGAGAACATAAAGAAGGAATCATATCCTTAAACCTAGTTACAGCGCTTTCTGAGAGACTTCTAGTGTAATGAAACTTATTCCCCACTGCTGGGTAGTCCATCAGAGTAAATGTAAATGTTATTAAGAAATGATCAGACAGAAGGGAGTTTTCAGGGAATACTGTTAAGTCTTCTATTTCCATACCATAAGTCAGAACAAGATCTAAGATATGATTAAAGTGTGGGTGGACTCATTTACTTTTTGAGCAAAGCCAATAGAGTCTAATAATAGATTAAATGCAGTGTTGAGGCTGTCATTCTCAGCATCTGTGTGGATGTTAAAATCGCCCACTATAATTATCTTATCTGAGCTAAGCACTAAGTCAGACAAAAGGTCTGAAAATTCACAGAGAAACTCACAGTAACGACCAGGAGGACGATAGATAATAACAAATAAACTGGTTTTTGGGACTCCAATTTGGATGGGCAAGACTAAGAGACAAGCTTTCAAATGAATTAAAGCTCTGTCTGGGTTTTTGATTAATTAATAAGCTGGAATGGAAGATTGCTGCTAATCCTCCTCCTCGGCCCGTGCTACGAGCATTCTGACAGTTAGTGTGACTCGGGGGTGTTGACTCATTTAAACTAACATATTCATCCTGCTGTAACCAGGTTTCTGTTAGGCAGAATAAATCAATATGTTGATCAATTATTATATCATTTACCAACAGGGACTTAGAAGAGAGAGACCTAATGTTTAATAGACCACATTTAACTGTTTTAGTCTGTGGTGCAGTGAAGGTGCTATATTATTTTTTCTTTTTGAATTTTTATGCTTAAATAGATTTTTGCTGGTTGTTGGTGGTCTGGGAGCAGGCACCGTCTCTACGGGGATGGGGTAATGAGGGGATGGCAGGGGGAGAGAAGCTGCAGAGAGGTGTGTAAGACTACAACTCTGCTTCCTGGTCCCAACCCTGGATAGTCACGGTTTGGAGGATTTAAGAAAATTGGCCAGATTTCTAGAAATGAGAGCTGCTCCATCCAAAGTGGGATGGATGCCGTCTCTCCTAACAAGACCAGGTTTTCCCCAGAAGCTTTGCCAATTATCTATGAAGCCCACCTCATTTTTTGGACACCACTCAGACAGCCAGCAATTCAAGGAGAACAGGCGGCTAAACATGTCACTCCCGGTCCGATTGGGGAGGGGCCCAGAGAAACTACAGAGTCCGACATTGTTTTTGCAAAGTTACACACCGATTTAATGTTAATTTTAGTGACCTCCGATTGGCGTAACCGGGTGTCATTACTGCCGACGTGAATTACAATCTTACCAAATTTACGCTTAGCCTTAGCCAGCAGTTTAAAATTTCCTTCAATGTCGCCTGCTCTGGCCCCCGGAAGACAATTGACTATGGCTGCTGGTGTCGCTAACTTCACATTTCTCAAAATAGAGTCGCCAATAACCAGAGTTTGATCCTCGGCGGGTGTGTCGTCGAGTGGGGAAAAACGGTTAGAAATGTGAACGGGTTGGCGGTGTACACGGGGCTTCTGTTTAGAACTACGCTTCCTCCTCATAGTCACCCAGTCAGCCTGCTTGGGATCTGCCAGGGGGGAACTAACTAACTAATTTTATGTTGTGTGAAGCGCCTTGAGACAATTTCATCGTGAATTGGCGCTATATAAATTAATAAATTTGATTTTGATTTGATTTGGAAAAGCACACACCTGTCTACATATAAGGTCCCACAGTTGACACAGTGCAAAAAAGGGGGCATCTAAAAAGACAAAAACACTAAATCTAAGGGAAATTATCTTCACTTGACAAGATGTCTTGAATCAAAATTGTTAAATCTAGAAATCAGCATGTCAAACACTTAAAATATGAAATTAACTCTTAAAAACAGGATAAATTATGCATTTCTAATTTTTTTAAAAAACCAAATAATTTGCAGTGTACCAAGATACAAACAAACAAACATTGTTACTGGTGACTTATGCTAAAGAAATGGGCCTGAAGGAAAATGTAAATGGACAAATCCCCTTTAGTTTCAACTCAAGACACTTGTTTTGGCCTCTTTCTGACAACCTCATCAGGCTGTTACATAAAATATGCTTAAAAACAGATCAAAACCTCATGTGAAATGATCAGTAAAAAAAATACAGCTGGCAACATCTGGAGCACGCTGCGCTTTTACTTTGGAAATATTACCGCAATTACACAAGCTTGCGGATGATTTCACCAAAATGATCTTGCTGCTCATCCCCGTGTTTCTTATGTCTATATTTGACCAGTTGGTTTGGAAAATGAGGGAGACATTTGGACATAAAACAGTGTTAATAGTTGGAGCATCATTAAGGGATCTGTCCTCATAACTGGCATCGCAGGGGGCAGAGAAATGATCAAGAATAATGTGCGCTGCTTTGTAGCCACCCAGGTCACAGCCTGCATACAAATCTGCAATAAGGAGGCGAAGTGGGGGGGGGGGGGGTCTTGGAAACTGGGTGGGGTTGACAGGGGGGAGAGAGAGAGAGAAAAGATAACAGATTTCAATAAACCGGAGTGTTTCTGTGTAGCATGTTCAGAGATTCTGTGGAAGAAGGGAGAGTTTAGGGGTGAGGTAAGAGGGTGGAGGGGGAGGCTGGTGCAGGCTGAGGCCCAGAGCGTTATTCAGTGGGGGGAGGCTGCTCCGGCTCCAGCTCCACTACAAAGCTGGACTCCTAGGGTTCATGAATAAGGCGAGGAAATGATCAGAAAAAAAAGGAAAAAGAACCCTGAGAGATGTTTAGACAGATGGCCCACTTAAAACGGTGTGAGGACACAGAGAGGGAGAGAGAAAAGTGATTTTAATGAAACTTCAGATTCTGGAAATAATTGATCTTTATTTCCTCCTCCCCTCCTCAAAATCCCAGCAGAAAGGTGAGAGTAAATTTGATGTGTTACAAGTGCCTTTGCAACCAACATTAAAGGCGCGGCTCGCTTTAGATTGAATTAAATCGACATGATGAGAAGAGGCTGGACGGGCGAGAAGAAGGGAAAAAAAGAGAGGCATGGAATCAAATGGAAGACGTTCAGAAAGGAGCGATGGTGCCAAAGAAAATAGATAGCAGGGGACTTCTCCTCCAGTCATTCTTTAAGGACCACGGAGAGCCTTTGAGGAGAACATGGGAGTCAGTATTTTAGAAATCTCATTTGATGGGATTCTGGCAAACATCTCTGCTCTGGGCCTTAGATGTAATATCAAATGTTACTTGCTGGGGACACGATGATGTTTTATGAATTTAGTGAGCATGAATCATTAATGGAAAAACTGCTACAAACTATCTGAAATGTGCAACTCATAATTTAATGGGGGAGGCATCACTTTTGTGATTTTTGGCAGATTAACGTTGGTTATTTAACCTTAAAAAAAACCCTTCACACTCCTAATGAGAAAAAGTTTAACCTCCACTGTGTGAGTAAAACCTTACAACACACACACACACACACACACACACGCACGCAGAAGATAATAGGTTTTTATTAAAAGCAGCAGCATGACCTTGAGCTTCAGCATTGTATTTTCACCCCATTTAACTTTATTACCATGTTAATATTTACTTTGTAACAACCAAACACTGATAATTGTGAATTTTATTGTTGCATGTTTGTTTCTTAACAGAATTTTTTCACCATGTTGCCTCAAGAAACATTTGGAAATGATAACAGAACATTTGTGAGTCTAGAACATTAAAAGTGTGGCAACTCAATGCACTTTACTTAAAGCTACAGTGTGGAGGATTTACACCTCGTTTCCACATTGCACATGATCTGGGTCTGGAATATACACAATATGTCATCTAGTGTTCAACATTTCCTTACAACAATGACAGTAACCAGGAGAGGCTGATTTTGTGTGTGTGTGTGTGTGTGTGTGTGTGTGTGTGTGTGTGTGTGTGTGTGTGTGTGTGTGTGTGTGTGTGTGTGTGTGTGTGTGTGTGTGTGTGTGTTTTCCATCATCCAGTTGTGGCGAATTCCTCGTCACAAGAGATGACACTCTGTTTACAAAAAAAAAAAACCCAATGTGACATAATGGTGGCATAAGGTAATCTGCAAACACACCACTAGATGGCAAGAAATCCTACACACTATAACTTTAATGCATAAAAGAAAAGCAAGGTGTAAAGGAATTAAAATAAAAGAAAATCATAAAAAAACAGTGGCAAACAGATGAATGTGACAGAAGTGGAGTGTGTGTGTGTGTGTGTGTGTGTGGGGGGGGGGGGGGGGGTTAAAAAAAGGATCTTCAAATTTTAATATAAATGAAGCTGCTCCAACGTTTTGGCATTGCTTGATTTTGAAAAGATCCACAGCACCTTTCACCATCTTCTATGACATATAGAAAGCTTTAAAACAGCAGTATGACCTTGAGCTTCATTGGTATTCAAATTTATCTCCACTGTAATAACATCAGTAATTTTAAAATAAGTTCAGATTACTGTTTTGAAGAGGTACAATCATAAATGGAGTTTCATGGAATTTTTTGGCACAGAGACCAGCAGTATAACCTTGTGCATCAACAGGAGCTCCTATCTAGAAAAAAATAAGTAAACACCACAAAACTAAACATATTTTGTGAGTATAACATTGTGGCCCTGTGACTTGCTTGTCCTTTTTTCAATCACAACTATGTGATTTGAGGGTTTGAGTTTTTTTTTTTTAAAGCAGCAGCATGACCTTGCACTTTAGCAAGGTCACCCCCTACCCCCATTTGATTTTATGATTTTGTGCATCAGTAATATCTTCATTTATTTGAAATGCCTAAGGCCTTATGTCCACATAGCTTCCCCGCCTTTTCTGGTGAAAGAGTGTTGAAGAGCACCCACAAATGTCACCACAGCATCGTCCATAAGGAGGGAAAAAATAGCCTGTGTGTGAGATTTGTTTCTGTGACAACAGCTTATGACTAACTTATACAACAATAAAAAGTACTCACCCTCAGCAAGAACCAAGCATCTGTCCAATCTGCTATCACGGATGAGGTTTTTTTTTTGTCTTGAGTAACAGTTCAGCAAAAATAAACCTTTGCCTGAAAAGGCACTGCAGCAAAATCACAGCATCTTTCTGAAAAGGTCTGGGATTTTCAAATAAGGCCACATAAGCAAACTAGCCCACTCTGGGGGTAAAAAAAAAAGCTGCTGAGTGTGACACTTACTTCTCCTTTAGAGCAAGTGTAAAAAGATGCTGGCACACAAAGAAAATCTCTCTCCCTCTCTCTACATATTATATATATATATATATATATAATATATAGCTTGTGGTTTCAGAGAATACAACAGAAATATCAGTGGCCAAAAGAACCTTAGATGGCTCGCTTTCTCTATGTTGGTCAGGAGATAAAACCCACAAGAGATGGAAAGACATAATAAAGGCCATTTTACCCCAGAGGTGGAAAAATGTGTGAAATATTAAATTAGTAATGAATGGTGGGGTTTCACTGGATTAAATTGCCTTTTGTAGCTTCAAGTCTGAATGTAAAAATGTTTTTGGACAAATCAGTGCATAATTTGCAGGTGGTGACATTTTGGAAATACTTAAAATAGGTGCAAAATATTTGTGGTGAAGAAAATTAATCATGCCATTTATTCACATCTTGATTTATAAAGGGATTTACAGCATCAGCATAAATGATTCTTAGAAATGTTTTTTTTTTTTGCCATTTTGTCACTATTATTCATAGAATGGATCATTTCACACTTGCATAGCAATTTGCAAAGGTTCAGATTTTGGATTTTAAACACAGTGGAAATTTTTGTGACAGCAGTGCACTTGTGCATCCAGCAGAAAGTGAAAATTGTTGCTTCCTGCAAATGCCAAGATTGCCAAATTGCTTTTCACATAAGGAAAACTGTATCGTGTGCACATACTGTACATCACATAGTACGGTACAGTAAACAGGCCAACATTTAGCATAAATAGAAAGCACCGAGTGCACAACAGAGAGGACGGAGCGCCTCATGGGACAAACTTCACCACATTAATGCTGCAGACTGTAGGTTCGGTTCCAAACCTCCACCTAGCCTTTATAATCATAATCCATTTCCACTGCTATTGTCCTCCATGGAAACGCTTTTGGTCCATGAGATAACCAAATGAGAAAGTGTGTCTGTGTGTGTGTCAGTAACTGAACGCCTGTTAGAAACTCCCCCAAAACCCCCCACGGTTCTCCCCTCGGCCTCACCCAAACCTACCGAGGCCTAATCATACGCTTGGATTTCTCTTAGCTGGCATGGCCACAGCGTTACGACAGCAGCAGTTAACCACACTCCACTTCTAGAACACGGAATTACATTTAGGATGGCGATCAAACCCAAAATGCTTTGATTCTGGGCCCCGTCTTCCAGGCTTAACCCAGCACTGAGCGGCTTTTATTAACCCTCTAACGCGGCTCTCTGAGGTGTGTTTGTGTGTTATTGCCCAAAGGCCCGTCTGCTCTGCTCGGAGTCTCATTACCGAGCGAGTGAGCGATAGCTGTTCTGCTTGGTTGACGAAGGGAGCGAAGAGCTACGCCTCAGAAAATTGGATTTTTGGATTTTGATTAATCAGCTTTTGTGTATAGAGAAATAAAAAGGTTGACTGAAAAACATTTACATAAACTGAAATCACAGACATACTGTAAGATATAACCTCAAATAAATGTCTAAAAAAATTCAGCATGATCACATACTTTCCTCTATAAAGGGTATAGCAGAGTCACCTAAAAACAAGACAGGGGGAAATACAGCAGTACTCAGAGTGCATAGGTCTGCCTGGACCTCAATCAGATTTCACATTGTCACATTTTTCTTTTAGTTTTTAAAGATAAATAAAATTCAAGATTTCCATTTGTGTTTCAAATGAAATTTATAGCAAATACACATTTTTTAAAGTGGTAATTACTTTGACTTTGGCATCTGTTTGTTGTGTGGGCTGCAGAAGAGGAGGTACTGCTGGCCCACCACCACCAGAGGGCACCCTGCCTGGAGTGCGGGCTCCAGGCACCAGAGGGCGCTGCCGCCTCACAGGAGCAGCCGGGGTGACAGCTGACACTCATCACCTGTGACAGCTGTCACCACTCATCTGATCTGCATCGGTATATCAGCAAGACGTCATCTCCACCTCTTTGCCGAGATATCGTTCTACCTGAAAGGTAATATCCTCAGCCTGACTGCTTGATAGATAGAAAGCCTTTTTGTTGTGATTTTTGTGAGTGATAACAGACTTTTTCTCCAACGAGAGGTGGAGGTAGCTTCCCTGCCGTGCAGATTGCTGGGTGCAGACGCACCCACGTTTAATTGTGTTTTTGTTCCTCGCCAGCAGTACCAGGTCCGACACGCGGAGGCAGTGGCCACCTGGGAGTTCGGGACTTGGCGGCTCCAGTATTCCCGGGGTCTGGTGGCGGAGGAAATCGTGTGGTTCCGGTTCTGCTTTGGACAGGCGTCTCCTATCTTCGAGCCTGCCCACACGACACCTTGTAATTTGACCTTTGATCTGTTGTGGAATCTGTTGTGTTTGTTGTGCACGTTCGCAACAGTAAGTGTTGTTATTGACCTATTCTATTGTCCGTTCATTTGCGCCCCCTGTTGTGGGTCCGTGTACTTACACTTTCCCAACACTGTTACTTAAAAGCAAACAAAAGAGTAAAAAAATGATCCAATGAAAAGTGTAATTCCTCTAAATTTCTTTCTTATTTAGAGCTGTTTGTCCTGTTAATTGAAGGGGAAAAGGGTAGTTTTTAGGAACCAATTTCCACTCAGTTAAAAAAAAAAGTAGTTGGACATCTATTACACATTTGTGAAAAATTAAATATTTTCAGAATGGTGACAGAATTTCCAGTAATTGATGGATGGGACTGCTGGGTTTTGTCTACTCTGGATAAATGTCATTCTTTTGAGAACTGTAATTCTGAAAAACTTTAAAAAAAAATGTAAAATGTACAAGTGCTGCTAAATATTCCCATTTTGCAAAATATCCATTTTGCAGTAATGTCATCTCTAACCAGCTCTCTAACTCCATGTATTTAGCATGCTATGTGACTGTCATGGATATGATATTTGCTGCCAACCGAACCTGTGTATGAGGGCCCTATCTGCAACTCCACAGTTACAGCAGAAAGTTATACCTCCATGCACTAATACTCCAAAGTAGTCTACATGGTTAGGTCACATGGCACAAACTCCATTAAATGATTTATTTTATACAACATACTCCAGGTTCTAGTCATTGTTGGAAGCTACTTGTACATTAGCGTTATTTGGAGCACACACATTTAGCATACCATTGTGGATTCAACACAACACTTTAATTTGTCAATTCAATTCTCAAATGGACAATTCCACATGTCACTGTTTGTTATTTGTGTGCCAAATAAATTCATTCATTCAGTTTTATCTCAAGTGTAAATTTATATCTGTATGTATACATTTTCTGCTTTGATTAATAGTACATTATTAGATTAATTGTGCTAGTTTGTTTCTTTGTAGTTAGTTATGTTGTTGGTGTTGTGTCATCTTCCCTTGTGTGTGTAATTGGTCTGATCAATTTATCTATAAAGCAAGAAACGTCTGTGTGGGTATATTGCATGCATACCTCAGCTTTCGTATATGGCTTGTGGATGGCACGATGATGTGTGTCCTTTATTATGAAAATTTTGGGGATTAATTTTCAGAATCTTTATTTTGACATTACTTCCAAGATGGCGCCCTCTGTGGTGTCTCTGTACTGCAAAACCTCAGTTTTTATATGAATTTCTGTCAAAAGTCGTTTCCATGTTCCGTTTATTTCGTCATATGAACCTGCTAACACACACACACACACACACACATACATATATATATATATATATATATATATATATAGTTAGTTAGATTACTTTAAAAGGTAGAAAGTCAATGATCAAACTTTTTTTTGTGAGGTCTCTGTGTTCACAGGAAACACAAAGATGAACTTATTGCATTAGCACACAGTGCAGATTTGACAGAATTGCTACACCTGACCCACTGAAACTGACAGATAGATTGGCAAAAAATACTGTTGTAAAAAATGTGCCCCCACACATGCATGCAGATGTTGCTAAATATGCTGAAATAAATAATAAAAAGACATTGCTGAAATGGAAAATGATTAAAGCGGCTCCGCATGGACTGTAAGGAAGGTACATCTCATCATTGTTTACCATAGCAACATTCCATTCACTTTATTAAACTGACTGCGATAGCTATAATTGACAAACTTACTATTTTGATCCACCTCTTGCGCCCTTCTGGGTTTTTCTTCTCTGTTGGAAAGTAGTGTAAAACAAACAGTGGTCTGCGTGTGCTGATTCTGAAGCTTTGTGCTCACAATTATGAATATCACACTGATTATCACATTTGATTTTTAAATGGACCACAATGGAAATAAGTGTTTTTTTTCACATGTCATCCATGTATTTTTAACGTATTGCAATTATATTATGTACTTACATTAGACTTACTAAATAAAATCGTGCACACACACCTGTACGCTTTTAATATAAAGATGATTATTTTTCGCAGAGTTCATCCTTTACCCAAAATACATAATTAACAGCAAATGTTAGCTCTCCCCATTTTGTCTGTGGTTGAAATTGCATGCGCACACACGTGGTTTTTTCCACACCCACAAACAGATATGGTGGCATAAAACATCAAACGCACAATCCTTCTCACTCATGGTAACATAAATATGACACTTAACTAAACTGACTAAACCAATTAGACTAAAAAAAAAAAAAATCAATAACACTAACAAGACTGTTAAACTAACACGAACCACAATAACAAAATCCAAACCCCAAACTCCCATGGTGCATTGCAGCACAATGTCAATTGTCTGCTGTTAGCTAATATCACTAATTTCTCCAAAAATATTAGTCCTATCATTTTTGCAGAGTTCATCCTTGACCCAAATACATAAGCATACCAAACGGCAAATGTTAGCTCTCCCTAGTTTGTTCACGGTTGAAATTGCACACATGCACACAGAGGCCACTTCGCTATTATAATATAGATAATATTGGGAGGTCAAAGCTCTGCATGCAAAAACAAACAAATTAAAGGCAATCATGCACTTCTGACATTTATAAATTCAATTTTTAACCACACTAGTACACCTATACACCTACTAGCTCTGAAAGTAATCAACTATATGCTGAATTCATGTTCAAATGATTTCCAAAATATGGGCTGGTTGATGAGCTGACAGCCAAGAATCAAGTGTCCCTTATGGGCAATTTGTAAACAAAACAAATAAATGCAAAAGCATTTCCAACAAAAAACGAAAATCTTCTGCCTGCCGTTGTCGTCGTCATCAACATACAGTTAGACTTGTTTTTCTTTTGTGTTGGTCGCTTTGTGGTCAACTTGCCATTTGCTGCTTTTCTAACTGTGATTATGATGCCATTGTTGCAAACACTCCAGGTGTACATGCTGTACTCCAAACAACAACCGTCACCACACTGGCTCAAAAGCACACCAGCATCGATTTTCACTTTAGTCTTCAGGTCCAGCATGCACCTCTCACCCCCTGCACTCACAATATTAGCTGCTACCGAACGGGAGATGAGTATTTGTCAGACTTCTGTGGCAGCAGTGACACATACAATGTACCACAGTGGCCTTTCCTTGGATACCTGCTCTGTGCATGGACCATTCAGCAAAGCCCCACAGGAGACATTTGTCTCCTCACTCTCAATCTGACCATCACCTATTATGTCTCAAACATCATGTTTTGCCATTTACAGTCTCAAACATTAAAGCCATTTCACACGTCCAACGAAGGGACCGCACGTCATAGCTCATTCAAGGGTGAGGTGACCTCAATACCATAATCTGATCCGCACTGTTATCATTAGGTACACTGCTCAAGGACTGAAAACCAACTCACACCTGGTTGGGTTTGGTAGCAAATTTTCCCCTGAGATTGAGGGGAATCTGACCACAAAATACCCCTAAAGTTCCAGCAACACCCAAGACACTTTGGATTCAAGATGAAAGTAAGAACAAAAGATGACAATACCTGCAGAAATATGACTGAGATCTTTGGTGTGGAAGTACCTGAAGGTACTTTCCATTCAGAGCACCTGATTCTGCATCTGTGGTGTGAAAATGGGTCACTGATGTAATTAATGTAAAGGTTTGCACATCGAGAGCTGGTCTTCAGCTGGTAAAAAAAAAGGTATAGACCAAATCTTGGTATAATTTGTGTTCAGTGTTTGAACATAAAACATATAGGGCTCTTTCTCGATGTGCAGGGGTGCAATGGTCCAGATAATCTGAATGCCATGAGGTTGTATTTACTCAATTAGTCATGGGTATGGTTTGAGCGCAACATGAAAAATCTCATTGGTCATTTAAAGCACAATTATGCTAGCTGTCGGCTTATTGCCAATTAGATGATGAACTGAGAGGTTTTCTGGCAAGGAAACAATCTTGCATGCAAAGAGACAAAAGCACACAAGCAGGAGCAGCTGGTAAGCCAACCTGGGACCTTCTATCTCTGAGGCAACAGTACTAACTATATGGCAACCTGCTGCCCCATCTTAATATTGTGCCAGATAAGCAGTGGTAGGCACAACTAACCAAAAAGTTAGCTTCGATAACCATTAATCCGATAACTGAAAAGTTATTTTTTATGACGCTAAACCGATAAACTGCTAAAAAAAAAATCATCTTTATTACAGATAACCGATAACTTAATATTGATTTGGACGCGGCTACGTCAGATTACACTGTTGGCTTCTGATAAACCAGTTGCTCTTTAAGTGCCACAGGGGCTGCTGGGTAAATTCAAGGATCACAAACCCAAACACTGTCATCAGCTTTCAAAAGCAGTAAAACACAGTATTAGAAGTCACAGTTTCTCAGTATTATATACATGAACTAAAACGCTGCTGCTTTTTTCCACACACTTTGAACCCTACAGCTTAAACAACTGAAATACATCCATTAATGCATTGATTGGCAGAGTAAAAGACACAGAGTAAATATAAATTCTTATCTGTTAGTTGCAGTGGGGTTCATCTGAAGAAATAATCCACATAAAGCCTCCTTTTTTAAAATCCGAAACAGTGTCTAAACAGTGAAGAAAAGTCCGAAGATGGTTTTAAAACTTATCTGAAAGGCTAATCCCCTAGCAAAAACATTAGCTTTGATAATTATCGGTTGTTGGATTAGCTGAACTGTGCCCACCACTGCAGATAAGTTTTTGAACTTCTGATTTAGATGAAAAAGCGCTATATAAATGCAGTCCATTGACCTTTTTCCAATTAGTTTGTCTATGTATCAGCCCTGCGACAGACTGGTGGCCTGTGCAGGGTGGACCCTGCCTCTCACTCAGTGACCCCTGGGATATTCTCTAAGACCAGACCTCCCCCCAACCCTGAACTGGAATAAGCAAGTTTAGACAATAGATGGATGTTCTTGAGATCAGGTTTTTGTTGGTCTATGATGCAGTTCCTTTCTGCTGCCGTATGATATAAACACTGTGCCTGAGTGCCTCTTATTTTTTCCATGAGTAACACATCCATGGGTACAGCAGGTGACCTAGTGGAGAAGGAACTGGCCTGTCAATATGTAGACCTGGATTTGAATCCTGCTCATGCTACCTGTTGTTGGGCAAGACAATCGACATTGTCTCTTTCCATCCAGCTGCAAATGGGTACAGACCTCAGCTTGTGAAGTAACCTGCATTGGACTGGCATCCTGTCCAGGGGGAGTTGTAGACTCTCATCCATTTGATGCTATGGAATCTGGAGCTAAGCACGCACGCAAATGAACCTCAGAGCTGAAGCACATTTGTAATTTTAAACATAGGTGCTTGGTGTGAAAATGACAGCAGCAATGGTTGGAAAGTCATGATAACTGTGCCTGTTGTGGGAGAGGTCCCATAATACTAAAGCACAAATGAAATGCTCTCAGTATTCTTCAAATCTGAAGTTCTATCCAAAATGGGAGTACAGAGCAGATTATAACAGGAGTCGGCATTATGGAGAGGGAGGGCGAGCATTGGGACGGGGTGGATTTTAATAGATGGTCAGAGCAAGTATCATTGATTTCAACACTTAGTGAAGGACAAGAAGCATGGAGCTCCAGACTAAATCAATGACATAGTCCAAAATATCTGCCGTAACTCGTGACCAATACAGCAAATGTCACAAATTTCAACATGTGCAGGTTAAAACCTTTTGTAAGAAACAAAGTTAAAAACACAATCTGTTGTAATTGATGCATGTAATTTTCATTAATTAAAAAAAGACAAAACTTTCCGTGGAATAACACATGGCATACACACAGGGGCCCCACTTTTGGGGATCCATAGAGACCCAAGCAGTGGTGTGACTGACTAATTAAGTAGAGCCTCGTACTCAGACATCAATAGGTTCCATCAGACTGCACATTGGTTTATAATGGCACATGCATAGAGGGAATCCTAGCAGATTCACCTGCACACATTTAAGCACAATGGCAGAAAAAAAGAACCCAAGCATTAATGACCACACTTCAGATTAGAGCTGCTTCTTCAAATGAGTGTTTTAGCAAACCAAAACAAAGAAAAGAAAAAAAAAAAAAGCTATAGATCGATTTACGCCGTCCTCTCAACTGGTTAAAGGGGCAGAAAAAGGAAGGTTGCAGAAAAACGAAGAGAATGGAAACCTCTGATTGTTGCCCGAGTAGAGGTGCAAGGAGAAATTAAAATGTTTCATCGAGCAATCTGAAATGAATCGGGCCAGGCGAGAGGAGAGAAAAGAAAAATCAATGGATCTCCGGCTGCGGTGAAGGGGATGGCATCGCGAATGGGATTTGCCAGTGGGGCACAGCAGCTGCCAAATAACCGAGAGCTAAAGAATTACAATAATACTGATGAAGTGTACTAGGGCTTTAGAGGCATCGCTGGAAAATTGCTCTGATGGAGCATAACAATGCTGTCTAATTTGACTGCTGCTCTAGAATGCCTAGATCGCACACAGACTTTCTGAAGCTGCTAAGCAGAGTGCAAGAAGTGAAAAAGAAGGAAAAGAGAAGCCTTGTCAAGAGGGTTTCTCTGTTTGCTGAAAATTCAAGTATAAAGATAGATTAGAAAAACTGAGAAGTTGCCACTAGGGGTGCACTTGTTCATTGAAGGAAAAACGTTGCTATGATTGACTAAGTCTGTACAGGGAGGGGCTCCCAGTGCTTCAGTTCATGTCTAATTCGAGTCTATCCATATATAGGCCTGTCCCTTTGTGTAGCAACCAAAAGTGTTTAAACTGCGAGTACAAATGTTTCCAAGTGGGTTTATCATGCAGTACTTTGAGCTGGCTCTGTAGGACTGCCGTTGGACAACCAGCTTATAGATCAGGGTTGTGTCAGGTTACTTGTCTGCCTCCGTTGTGGTGGTCCACAGATGTAGATGTGCATCTGTAATGGAAGAGTAACCTACAGTGGATGGCATCACTTCCGGCAGGGGGTTGGGGGGGGGTAAGGACTTCGATCCCTTCACATGGATACAAAGAACTCAGCCCCAGGTGTGAACTTGGCCCAGAGCCCCGATGTGAAAGGGCTTAACCCTAACCCTGTGAAGTTCTTCCAACGACAAGATTTCTTGTTAGAAGTTGTGCTGTGCTTTTTTTTTTTTGCACTGGATTTCACTAACAAGAAACTTTTTATTGACAACTTTAACAACGACTGAAATCACAAAACTAACGTGCTATGACGCAGCCTCTCTGGGCGAGAACAGAATTTGACAGACGGTGATGTCTCCTGACCCGTGTGTTAGATGGCTGGATGAGCTTTTGACAATCAGTTTTCAAGTAATACAGGAATAAAAAAAAGATTCAGAAATGATCTACTGCACCTTTAAGGGATGGTCCCACCATCTGATCACACTGGTCAACAGCGCACTGAGTACAGGAGAGAAACACACACCAAGTAAACGTTCATCCATTACATTCTAATCAGCTACAATAAAGAAGAGCTGAAGGAGATCGAGATGAGGGGGGGGGGGGGGGGGCATGAGGGGAACAACTTCCCATCATCTATTTTTATGCGTATTTAATTTACATTTTCTTTTTGCTGCCGATAAAAGCCGACAGGGAACACAAGGACAGGACACCAGAGAGCTCTCAGGGTCAGAGGTCAGCAGTAAACCTGTCAGAAGTGCAGTACTGATTAGAATAAATCTACACACTCACTAGAGGTCAGCTCCGGCCTCTGCTACCACCTGACCCACCGCTCGTCAAGATGTGCACATGCATGTGTGGTGTGTGTGTGTGTACTGGATCATGAAAATGCCTGAATGTGCAGTCTTGATAGAATAAAGATGAATGTTTATTTTTGTGGATGTGCAGTCGTGTCCATATTGTTTCTATTTTTCTTAATCTCAGTTGAAAAATGTTTTTAACCCTCGGGGTCTGAGCGCATTTTTTGGACAGTTCACTCACCTGGTATAAATGTTTTATTATTGCTGTTACAGCTCTCTCTGCATCCCACAATCAAGTTTTATGTCTCTTTAATGTATATGATTTTGTTGTATTTTATAAGTGTAATAAAGGTTTACAATCAGAAATAAGAAAGGAAAAAGTAAAGCGGACATAATTTTCCACACATTTATTCAAAAACACAGCAAACTATAATAAACAACTGTTTTGACATTTATACTGGTAATTTGAGGTCTTGTGTGAAAGACTGTACAACAAAAAGGTTCAAACAGTAAACACAAATGTACATTTTGAACAATATATACAAAATGGTCGATGCGTTTTGTTTGTCTTCATCTCAAAGCAATTTCTGTCTGCTATTACACAAAGGTTAAATCACAAACTTTTACTTCTCCTGTGTTTTGGAGTGTTCTGTGCTGCTCCTAAAGCAGCTTTCATTCACAATTTGGCCCACTTTGGCTCCTTACAGTCTGAGGAGCAGCCCTCCCCCTCACTCCATTGATATGGTAAACAGTGCTTTACGCTGAGAAAGCAACAGAGTTATCCAGTAACATTCACATGTAAACTAGTGGAGCAATCCTGATAGTTACACACTCTTTGTTTGAGCACATGAGATTGTCATCAGAGGCTGTCCGTCTGCTTTCACTGATCGCTGTGCAAAATGGTGCAGGGTGCACTGAAGCACCCAGGGGGCTATTCAAACGGGCCAACTAGGAACATATCACTCCTGAAAATGATCTTTGGCTTTTCACGTGAGGTAAATCTGCCCTACGATTGGATTTTGGAAAACCATGTGATGGTGAACCTCTGTAAGCCCTCACTCTGAAAAATTTAACACTGACAGCAAGCCAAGAACCCGTGCTTTCCAACAGTATGATATGTTGCATATTACGGTAAAGTGCGTTCGGTGACTTTTGAAACGACGCAAAATTATGAAAAAGAGCGCAAACTGACAAAAAAGTACAGAGACAGACAGCAAACATAAATGTAGTAATTTCTGAGGAAAAGGCAGGATGTTAGTGTCATTTGTGAAGGGTGTGTGGGTGTGCAGTTTATTGTAAGTGTGGCGCACAGCATTGTTCGCAAACCCTCCACCCCGCCCTTCTTGTTTTCTGCACCGGAGCAGTGTTGCCAGATATGAAATATGAAACTATCGTACCAAAACCTCAAAATTATCGTATTTTGGGAGAAATGATCGTACACAAACAAAACGCATACAACGTAGCTATTTTAGTGTTTTGTGTTTTTTTTTTTAATTTCCAAAGAATTTTATGTCACATTTTAAACAGTAATTATAGTAATGGGGAAACTAGAACGCACTACTAGAAAGATTTTTTTTTTCTGTGAAGGGACACAAACGTGTTAATTACCAGACTAGAAAGAGTCGAATTCAACCTCGAGGTCGCTGTCGTCATCCGATGCCATGGACACTTGTGCAGATTTTGTTGAACACAGAAAAAATGTTGACGCCTCCATAAGGAACTTGAACTTTTTTTATTTTTCTTGTATATCTCTTTGCTCTTGTGTTTTGTTCGTTGTTGTTGCATTTGTTGAAATAAGTTTAAAAAAAAAAAGATGTTGGTTGGGGAATCTTCCTGTCACGGCACAGATTGGATGGAACTCATTACTTTGTATGAGAGGGGGCGGGCTTTCAAATGACGTTGTCCCGGGCGGCCAAACCTGTGTGTGTTGTGTCTTTGATGCCGCCTGAGTGCAACGCCTGCAAAATGATTCTTGGGTGTCAGAGAGAGATGCGTGTTTGGGCAACAACTGAAATTATCGTACATTTTGGATTTTTTCCCATTATTGATCGTACATCGTACAGAGGGCAAAACTATCGTACAAATACGATAATTATCGTACATCTGGCAACACTGCAC
The DNA here is from genome assembly GCF_902500255.1 of Thalassophryne amazonica. Taxonomy (NCBI): domain Eukaryota; kingdom Metazoa; phylum Chordata; class Actinopteri; order Batrachoidiformes; family Batrachoididae; genus Thalassophryne; species Thalassophryne amazonica. The sequence continues at coordinate 12,567,073 of NC_047116.1, forward strand.
CGGAGCCACCCATCCTCTGCGCTCCGGGACCTCCCACTTTACAAATGAAGCACTGCCTGCCACGAGATGCGCTTTGTTTACGTCCATGTGAGAAGAACGTGAGCCAATGAAATTGCAACATGGGTAACCCTGTCACACTGGCACGTCGAAAACACAAAACGTGACGACTAAAATTATAGTATCGAGTTCGCAAAAAAAATAGTGAATGATTTTGTTATATAAACAAAAATGCTAAATATTGGTAGTGACTATTTTGCCATCCCAAAATAATGGTTGTGACTTGTCCCTATGGTCCATATGCAAACCTACGCCCCTGCCCCTGCGTTCAGTGTCACATCCCCTTACTGAAGCACAAGCCAGATTTAAAAACAGTCTCTCTTCCACCCAACAGATTCCTGATTGGAGAGCGGAGGGCATGTGTAGCACTGAACCCAAACCCTCCACTATTCTGTCCCACATTAGTTCCACTTAGTTGGGTTTCAATGACCTATTCAATGTAAATGTAGTGAGCTGTAATCATGGCGCGGTGCAGCAGCTCGTTAATTGGCGATGACGTTCAGCGAGAGTGAAGTGACAAAGCAGAAAGAAAAGGGAAAACACTTAAAGCCGGGCAGGACTCGGCTGTTTGTGAAGGGTAATGATAGGAAAGCAAGTTATTTTTAAAGGAATAATTAGGCTAATATATAGACAAAAAGTAAACCAAGTCTTAGATCCTTTGGGGGTCATTCAATAAAAACAGTATCAAACTAGAAAAGAACTCTGTACATACCACTGACCCTCTTCTCTCAGTTCTAAAGATCCATTTTGGTATGTTGCTGGATACATCGCAGTATTCCATTCTTCCAATTTGTTTTTGAGTAATCTTGCTGACAAACCCTCAAGCAGACGTGAGTCCAAAAGAAAGTCCTTCAAAGAGCTCAAAATGTACATGTTTAATTGTGTCGCCTCAAGCCTTCTTATTCCTGTTGTTACAGTAATAATAATAATATGATTTAGACAATGAAGATGAAGAAGATGCCTGCATCCAAACACTTAGTACGTAATTAACATCTAATAGTACATACACACTGCCCAACCACACCTATATTGAATACTAGAAGAAAGTCAGCAAGTAGTAGGGACATAATTTGGGTGTACTATGTAAGCTGATGCATGTGCGAATACTCATGTACAACCCCAATTCCAATGCAGTTGGGACGTTGTGTAAAATGTAAATAAAAACAGAATACAATGATTTGCAAATCCTCTTCAACCTATATTCAATTGAATACACGACAAAGACAAGATATTTAATGTTCAAACTGATAACCTTTTTTGTTTTTGTGTAAATATTTGCTCATTTTGAAATGGATGCCTGCAACATGCTTCAAAAAAGTTGGGACGGGGCAACAAAAGACTGGGAAAGTTGATGAATGCTCAAAGAACACCTAATTGGAAACAGGTGAGTGTCACGATTGGGTATAAAAGGAGCATCCCCAAAAGGCTTAGCCTTTCACAAGCAAAGATGAGGCAAGGATCACCACTTTGAACAACTGCGTGAAGAAATAGTCCAACAGTTTAAGAACAATGTTTCTCAACAATTTAGGGATTCCATCATCTACAGTCCATAATATAATCAGAAGATTAAGAGAAGAACTTTCTACATGTAAGCGGCAAGGCCAAAAACCATCACTGAATGCCCGTGACCTTCAATCCCTCAGGTGGCAGTGCATTAAAAACCGACATCACTGTCTAAAGGATCTTAATGCGTGGGCTCAGGAACACTTCAGAAAACCACTGTCAGTTAACACAGCTTGTCGCTACATCTACAAGTGCAAGTTAAAACTCTACCATGCAAAGTGAAAACCATACATCAACAACATCCAGAAACACTGCCGCCACATTTCAAATTGTTTTTGGAAATCATGGACGTCGTGTCCTCTGGACAAAAGAGGAAAAAGACCATCCAGATTGTTACCAGTGCAAAGTTCAAAAGCCAGCATCTGTGATGGTATGGGGGTGTGTTACTGCCCATGGCATGGACAACTTACACACCTGTGATGGCACCATCAATGCTGAAAGGTCCATCCAGGTTTTGGAGCAACACATGCTGTCATCCAAACAACGTCTTTTTCAGGGACGTCCCTGCTTATTTCAGCAAGACAATGCCAAGACACATTCTTCACGTGTTTACAACAATGTGGCCTTCGTAGTAAAAGAGTGCGGGTACTAGACTGGCCTGCCTGCAGTCCAGACCTGTCGCCCATTGAAACTGTGTGGCGCATTATGAAGCGCAAATTGACAACAGAGACCCCGGGACTGTTGAACAACTGAAGTCGTACATCAAGCAAGAATGGGAAAGAATTCCATCTACAAAGCTCAACAGTTTTGTGTCCTCAGTTCCCCAAACGCTTATTGAGTGTGTTAGAAGGAAAGGTGATGTAACACAGTGGTAAACATACACTGTCCAGCTTTTTTGAAACGTGTTGCAGGCATCCATTTCAAAATGAGCAAATATTTGCACAAAAACAATAAAGTTTATCAGTTGAACATTAAATATCTTGTCTTTGTGGTGTATTCAATGAATATAGGTGAAGAGGATTTGCAAATCATTGTATTCGTTTTTATTTACATTTTACACAAGTCCAACTTCATTGGAATTGGGGTTGTACGACAAGAACAATATATTTTTTGCAGTGGCAAACTTTTTAATGGCTGCTCAACTGATGTATATTTTTACAATGTAACACACTCTTGGACGCTGCTACCAGTTTTCATGAGGTTGAGCATATTTAATTTTTCCCTGGAAAGTTGTTCTTGGTTACCATGCTGCAGCTGCATCATGGGATTAGCATAGTGTAGTTCATTTGTGCACTATGGAAATAGAAGGTCATCTGGGTACCATTTGACGACTACTAAATGCCTAACTGGCACTGGGGCACCCTACGGATTGTGCGTACGCTTTTTGCCTTTGATATAGTGTGCATATTTTGGATGTAACCACCTATGATGACGAACAAGAAGATGATGAAGAATTTTAATTTGCAGACATTTAAGGTCTGTCTGAAAGGTCCGTTATTGGACACTAGTAAGTCTCTTTGGTTCTCCCTTGTTTCACTTGTGCCAAATTAACATACAGATCTGCATCAGATCTGCTGAGGTGACCCCAGGGTTTGTGCCAGACGCCCTGTCTGATGCAATGCCACATGGAGAATGGGCCGGGGTGGCCTTTAACTGGGAACCTTCCCACTGAAAACAAGTGCACTTAAAAGCTGGCCACCATTTCTGCCTCCTGAAAATAGCTTATTCCTTGAATCAATAAGTAATGTCACCTTGATTGCAAATTATAGATTGTGTATACACACACCCTAAATACTATTGTTGCTTGAGGACTTTTGGCACATGATGTGGAGCTGTTTCTCGACCTTGTAGGCATCTTTTAAAGTGTTTGCACAGCACAGTCATTCCTCTGTGGTGGATGTAGTGATTTATACTAAAACATCAGGGTGTCTCCATGTGTGTCTGCAATACTGAGGTTTCTGGAGCAAGGTTTTCTCTTTGGAAAATTGGCAAACACTTTTGCATCTGTGTTGGTTCTGCCCAAAACATCACCATGACCAGGACCACAGCCAGCCAGTGCAGGTCATACATTTGTCCTCGTTTACACTCATGACGACTTACGCTTCGACGTGCACATCAGATCAGGTCATAAAATCTCCCATGCTTTGAGTTTCTGCAGAAAGACACACGTTAATGATCTTTGTTTTGACGCAGGTTCATCAGTGATCAATCAGGCATGTGTTTAAGCAGTGTGACTATATCTTTCATCCCAATTTGGCAAAAAAGGTGCAGAGGGAAACCAGTGTTTTTGACAACAACCAACTTGACTCAGTCCATCCCACTCTGGGACAGCCTCTCATAATTCTGCTTCACCTAATGGCCCTGAGGTGTTTGTGTGTCTTCTGTGTGCATACAGAACGTGCCACAGCTGTGGTTTTTTTTCCTCTGGATTTCCACATGCATCCCCGTGCACACGTGTGGTGATACGTGTATCTGGAGGTCCATTGGGATGCTGTTTGATGGTGGATGGCACATGCCAAGTTCAACTCCGTGGACTACCTTTCTGTCTCACGTCAGCATCCTCTTGTAGGAGCTGGGAAACGGGGCTGTTCCCTCAGAGACAGACACCGATTACGTCCTCAAGTTGAACTCCCTGTTACCATGCGGCAGCCATTGGAAACAGATGGTCTCCAAACAGCTTGTCATGTTCTACTGCTGCTGCCATAAAAGACAAGAGTCCAACAACACACCTCCCTCTGAGCCCCTCGGGATCGCACAGGGGCCTGCAAACAGCTGCCTGGTGTTTGGGTGTGTGTGTGTGTGGGGGGGCACTAGCTGTGCACACTCACACCTTTATTTGACATACCTTAACATGCACCCGCATACCTCTATTACCTGAAGTCCAGAGATCAAAGTAATTCACAGAGCCACATCCTGGCACGCCAAGAAAAATGACCAAGCGTGCGCTCCAAGTGTCCTCCGCCAACCCGTCCGGACACGCTTTATCTACTTCAATTAAACCACCGTGCCATTTGAATATCTGATGACACCTTGCAACCTGCTCTGTGGGCTCTGAATATAATAGTGTCCCCACGGAGCCTGGGAGAAATTGTCCATGTCACAGTTAATGAAGGAAATTTGCATTGTTATCTCAATTAAGGGCAGAGGAATAATGAAGCTCACTTCTGAATTAGTTAATTGACAAAACTTGTACAAATGTGTTGGCATGGCCCATAGGTATGGCCCACAGCTAATGTATATTCTTCAGGGTTAGCGGGGTTACGTCAGTCGGAGGGGGGTGGACAGTAATGAGGCAGGTGCTACCGGACACTTCTCCTCAGGAGTCTAGAGGCAGATCTGACCTCCCAAGTCCTGATCCTCCGTCTCCTCTCCCTCGCTTCCTCTTGATTTGCGTTTCCTGTGCTCCCCTTCTTTTGTCTGAATGACACAGAGCAGAAGCAGACTGCAGATTGGTGTTAAAGCATAGGTATGAGGGGGTTTTTTGGGGCTCCATCACCCACTCCCTGGATTCTGGGCACAGACTGGAGGAGAAATGTAGGTGCAGCAGACTGCACAGGAAAAAAAAAGTAGTCAGGTGGAAGAGTTGTGCATGTTGACGTAACAGGATAATGTTCAAGTCGTGCTTCTCATCGATTTGCCGCAACATGTTAATTGGAAGCTTTGACAGAGTTGTAATCTTGTGTGTAAAGACTGTTTAAGTGGCTGCTTGTCTGGTGCCATGAAAGGCAGCAACAAGTGCTTTTCTGCTCCGAGGCCTCCAATGGTCAATGAATTATTTATAACAGCCGGGACACGAGTTGATGGCAGCGTAGAGGAGCGGGGGTGGCACAGACACGCAGGAGCACAAAGTGATATCTGAAGGAGGTCAGTGTGCAGTAAGCCACAGGCAAAGCAGGCGACTCACAGGCAAAAGGCTCTCTGGGACGGTGCGGAGAATAGGATTCAATGCCATTTTCTGCTTGTGATGTCACAGGTCACATGCAGGGTGGTGCCACGCACTGCCTAAGGTCACAGTACACTGGGCTGTGTAAACAAGCCATCTCAACTCATCTTTCCTCTGTTTTTCATCATTTTCTCCGCTAATACACCATGCCAGAGACTTGATGTGCAGTTCACTGTCACAACAGACGTGCACAGAAGGATAATGAGCTTCTACAGGATTCCAGTGGATACAGAGTGCTGGCTTTTGCCCCACAATCCCACAGTAGCGTACGCAAAAGTTAATGACTAACATTCATCCTAATGACTAACATTTCATTACTGAAGCCACAACGGGACCACGGATTAAAAAAAAAAAAAGAGCAAGTTGGCTGAATTTTCCTCCACAATTTCACAGCAGTGTACACAAAATTCAGTAAAGTTAATGACCAACATTATCACTAAGGGCAGGGTTAGAAATAATAAACGCATCATGAAAATGTTACTCATTTCATTATGGAAGCCACGACATGACCATGAAAAAAAAAAGTGAGGCTGAGTTTTCCTCAACAATCCTACAGAGGCGTACACAAAATTCAGTAAAGTTAATGACCAACATTATCACTAAGGGCAGGGTTAGAAATAATTAAAAAAAAAAAATGCGTCATGAAAATGTTACTCGTTTCATTATGGAAGCCATGACAGGACCACGGAAAAAAAAAAAAGACAGTTGGCTGAGTTTTCCTCAACAATCTTACAGAAACGTACATAAAATTCAATAAAGTTAATGACCAATATTATCACTAAGGGCAGGGTTAGAAATAGTTAAAAAAATGCGTCATGAAAATGTTACTCATTTCATTACTGAAGCCACGATAAAAACGTGACAGTTGGCTGAGTTTTTCTCAACAATCCTACAGAAGTGTACACAAAATTCAATATAGTTAATGAACAACATTATCACAAAGAGTACGGTTAGAAATAATAACAATAATAATAATAATAATAATAATAATAATAATAATAATAATGAAAAACGCATCATGAAAATGTTACTCATTTCATTATGGAAGCCACAACAAAAATGTGAGAGTTGGCTGAGTTTTCCTCAACAATCCTACAGAAGCGCACACAAAACTCAATAAAGTTAATGAACAACATTATCACTAAGGGTAGGGTTAAAAATAGTAAAAAAAAAAAAAAAGAAAAAAAAAAAGGTGTCACGAAAATGTTACTCATTTCATTACGGAAGCCATGACAGGACCACGGAACAGCAACCAGAATCAAAAGTTAGGAACATAAAGATGAGTTTCAGGATTTAAGCTGTGCATTCAGGATCAAAGATGAGTGAACAAGATGGCCAATTAGCAAATTTGGTCAACATTCAGTGCCATAATCAAAGAAGAGCAAATATTGGGTTCAGGATCAAAGGCAGGTAGTCACGATCAAAGATGAGTGATCAAAATGGCCAGTGAGCAAATATGATCAAAGTTCAGCAACAAAGATGAATTATGATTAAAATGGCAAATTTGATCAAAGATCAGGTTCAGGAATAAAGGTGCACAAATCAGGATCAAAGATGAGTGGTCTGGATGGCAAATCAACAATTAGGATCGACGGTTGGGATTATAATTCAAGATGAGTGATAAGCAAATAATGGTGCATTTGATGCTAGATCATGATTAAAGGCATGCAGTCAGGATCAAAGATGAGTGAGCAAGGTGGCAAATCAGCAATTGAGATCTAAGGTGAGCAACATAATTAAAGATGGGTGATGGTAAAGAATGGCACATTTGATTAAAGATCAGGTTCATGAATAAAATGTGCAGTCAGGATCAAAGACATCAAATTAGCAATTAGGATCAAAGGTCAGGATCATAATCAAAGATCAGTGATTATCAAAGAATGGCACATTTGATGAAATATCTGGATTAAAGGAGTCCAATCAGGATCAAAGATGAGTGATCAGGATGGAAAAGCAGCCAACTGGGATTAAAAGGTCAGGAACAAAGTTGGGTGATTATCAAAGAATGTCAACTATTGAAAGATCAGGTTCAGGATTAAAGTTCAGTGATCAGAATGACAAGTCAGCAATTAGAATCAAAGGTCAGGATCATAGTCAAAGCTGAGTGATGACAAAGAGATTAGAAGACTGTCAGATTCAGAATCTAAAGTTTGCCTTCAGAATCAGAAATAAGCAAACGGGATCAAAGGCAAGTTTTCATTTTTCATGGTTGCCTGTCCACAGGTGTACTTTGGTCAGCTCCGCTTCTTCTTAGCCTTCATAATGGAATGCAGTTGGTGTAAACATCTAAATATCTCCTTACTGGATGACTGAGAACCTTGAAATTAAATAGGAATGTGGAATCTATAAAATGTCATCAGCATCACGATTCTGCTCATTTCAATCCCCACGTCCTGTGGAAGCAGACAGGAAACCAAAACACTTCAAAGAAGAGGTTACGGATAAGACATGGAGGATAGCAAGGGATGGGTTTGAGGGGGGGGGCAACAAAGACTGAGGTTCAATGAGGGTTAAGTCCCAAACAAAACACAGCGAAAGTGGATGTCAGTAATAGAGGCTTCATTAAAAAGGTCAAAGGCTGGCTGGGTCGCTCAGACGGCTTCTCCCCACCTCCGAATCGTCTCCCTCATTCCCTGCAACACGGCGGTCGCTTCCCAGCAGCCTCTCTGCTCTGATGCAAGATGGCATCTTCAAACACGCACTTTACATTCAAAGGTCAGCTGGGGGATGGCGTGGCACCGCCAAAGAGGAGGCCGCTCATGCAACAAAAACAAAGACACCAAGATACATTCTGTCTGTGCGTGTACATACTGTGCACGCAAACAAGCGACAACAAGGCACCCAAAGGAAATACCAAAGAGAACAAACCTCGTCTCCAAAAGGTTAGTCAGCTCCCAAAATCTGCAAGAGCATCTTTAAATGCCAAGTTTACAGGCAGACAGAGTTACAGTTCCATCACTCCACATTTAACAACAACAATAAAGTAATATAACACAATGCTAAAATACCCTCAGCCATATGAGAGCGTTGTGTTGGTTATAATTTGCAGTTATTTAATTAATTATTAAGATCCTCTTGTCTTACATAGAATATGTAGATGTACAAATCAAATCATCATTTGTTCATGTTGTGCAAATCAAGGCATAATTGTAGATCACCCTCTGTGCATTTGCAGTTATTAATGAGACAAATGTAACTCCACAGGACGTTAGCTTTGAGTTAGCAAAAATTAGCATGCAAGCTAACGCCCGCACAATGTCTTGTAAATGACTCTAGAGGTGTTATCAGGTTACAAAAACAGCGTTTTTAACTTTACAAGTGTTTATTTCTTGCTAGCTTTTACATTATATACCAGAAATGAAGCTGTTAGCTAGTAGCTACATCAGGAAGTGAAGTTGCCATGCTAACCTCTACAAAATGTCTTGTAATTAAGTTCAGAGGTGTTATTAGGTTCCAAAAACAGTTTTAGAAGTGTTATTTCTCACTAGCTTTTGCATAATATATGAAAAACATGTCTATAAACACACAAAACAAAGCGGTTTTAAAGAAACCAACAAGTGACATCACGGTGCAGTCCTACTGCGACTGGTTGTCACCCACTTCACTCAAACACAAAATGGATCACACTGAAACAGAATGTGACTTTAAACCTCTTTAAATACATCAAGGTTAGCCATCTTTGAATCTGACCAATGTCTGTGTCCTAAGAATGTTCCCTGTGAATTTCAAGAGACTGGCAATAAAAGGACTGGACTTCCAATGAGCACAGACGGACGGACGGACGAAAAGCCTTCACAATACCTGACGGCCATATTTGATGGCCTCGGGGAAAAATGAGAACATCATGGTTTCTGCAGCAATAAAATAACAAGCTGCAAAAACAAACCATCTTTAGATCATTTTAAGAACACAACTGCACCACCGTCTTTACCCACTTAATGAAGTTTTAATGACTTTTATAATGACATGTATGAAACAGACGCAGCAACGCTGTTGAACGTCTACACCGGCTGTAATTATGCGCACACACTCACTCGCCCATGTGTGGTTAAATGTGCTAAAGTGTGTTGTTTTTAGTGATAACTGCGTCGTCTTCTGACACGCAGCCGCAGCGAATGGCTGCTTGATTAATTCTGATCCACTTAATTAGAAAGCTGACTATTTCCCACATGAATACTGATAAGACGGGAATGGCTGTCATTGACTGTTATTGACTGATGGGTTCATTAAGACAGAGGAACATTTTGCCTGAGAAAAGCAAACAGACATCACATCTAGTATGTTTGGTTTAGCTGATGTAAGCTGGGTTTAATATTAAGACCCTGTTACGCACCTTCGGGAAAACAATGTACAGATCAACACAAATAATGCAAATTTTTCACAAAGGATTTCTTTATATGGATGTGCAAATCTAACAATAAGACTTATCTGGATACACAGGCTACAATACGATTCAGAGATGATTTATTATGGAACAATTTGCATTAAACAAATCACCATCCAGTACAGTTGTATTGGATGGCATCATGGTAAATTAAAAAAAGACAGAAATGACATACCTTTAAATTCATATTCCATGAAAGACCAGAGACCACCTTCAGGTTTTTACTACTGTGCTGCAGCATACTGGTGCTTCCGCTATTCGCCTTTTGTTCACCACCGGGGGCAGCACCTGATACAGTAGCAGAAAGTGCAGCGTTGAAGAAGCCTAGAACAAGAAGCAAACTGTTTGCCATGTGCCAAATTCATCTGCATTTTTTACGTTTGAACTCCTCAGTTTTCTTCTTTGCATTTGGTGCATTTTGCATCATCTCTTCTGCACCACTGGCATTTTTACTCCAGGAGCCGAACAAGGGGTAAAAACAGGGTTCATTTCGGAACCCTCAAGGGTCTAGCACTGATCTTTAAACATGGAGATGTAGCAGCAGCATGAATTCGATTTATTTATACAGTGCCAAATCACAAAATAAAACATCCTAGGAAGAAACTCAAGCAGACCAGACTCAGTGAGGTGGCCAACTGCTTTGGTCATATAAACAATCATAAAACAAACAAACAAAAAAAAGGAGAACCAGAATGGTTAAACATACAGAGGGAGAAATGTTGCATGTAAGCAACCCCACATATATGCAATCCAGTGGTCACAATGGCAGATTGCTTAAATATACAAGCAAGAAAAAAAAAAAAAAAACAAACACACCCAAATGGGGGAAAGTGGTTCCTCAGAGGATCAGATGGAGGGCTGATAGATGGACAGTTGGATTGATGAAGCACCAAACTGCATCAGCAGTGCCCAAGTACTGGTTACTGGTAGTTCACGTCTTCCTCACGTCTTGACCTTGGACAGAGACAAAGCAGAAATCAATCAACTACACTGAAAAAAAGAGAACAGTTGAACCAACTTAAATGAATTGTTTCAATTAGTAACATCTAAATTAAGCTGTTTGAACTTAAGTTGTAAATTAGCACTGATCTAACTTATGAACTTAAGTTCAAACAACTTAACTTTACCAACTGAAACAACTTTTTAAGTTGGTTATTTTTTCAGTGTAGAATGAACATTTCACAGTAACACCATCTTACAGCAGTAACAGAGACAAATGTGGTAACATGTTTGCTGGTAGTATCATCCTAAGTGTGACTGGAAAAAGGGGACTATTTCTCAAAGCAGTGACCAGTGTTCAAAAGACTCCTGCTGTAAAAATGTCTTTTTTTTTTTTTTGGCTTTCCAATAATGGCCTAATTTCTGGCCAAGAATTCCCACAAAGTTGTTTTGAATGAATCAAGTAAGTAAACATTAAAACCAAATAAAGTAAACAAACACAAAAGCATAAACACTGGGGAGGTGAAGAGCTTCAGTTCCAATCCCCCTCAGACTATTTATAAGTTGCTAAAAGTGTGTGTGTGTGTGTGTGTGTGTGTGTGTGTGTGTGTGTGTGTGTGTGTGTGTGTGTGTGTGTGTGTGTGTGTGTGTGTGTGTGTGTGTGTGTGTGTGTGTGTGTGTGTGTGTGTGTGTGTGTGTGTGTCATTTTTGTCAAGAGCATTGAGCATCTGCATCAGGTGTGAAAACTGCTTTATATTAAAAAAAATAAAAAAAACCCAGCCCATTTACCATCTAAACAGAAATCTGAAGTCATCTCATGAGATCAATGTGCAAATATGAATGTAAAATGTAACAGACAAACTTTGAAATAGCAGTTTAATGGAGATGAGGTGAAGACAAAAATCCAAAGCAGGCTGACTGGAAACAGTCAGAAAAGTCAACAAGGTCACAGGAATCATCCAGTAACATCATTCACTGACACTCTGATTCAATTTTGTTCCATTTTCTCAAACACTTTAAAAAAGTAAATGGTATGCTGGAGAAGGAGAGAAGAACGTGTGTGTTCAGTCTTTAACCGATGTTTAGTGTGTGTTAAAATATTACAAGTTTGAAAGCATTTCAAGAAAACTGAAAAATAAAATGTGAAAGGAAGAATGTTTAAGGAACATGAAGCACACACTGTGACATAACGTGTGCAGCTGGAACAGTACACAGCCAAAAATTGTGCAGTAACATTCCAAGACAGATAAGACCAACCATTCTCACAAGCATGTTTGACTGCATCAACTATTTTGTATAAACTTAATCAAATCAAATCAATTTTATTTATATAGCGCCAAATCACAACAAACAGTCGCCCCAAGGGGCTTTATATTGTAAGGCAAAAGCCATACAATAATTACAGAAAAACCCCAACTGTCAAAACGACCCCCTGTGAGCAAGCAAATGGTGACAGTGGGAAGGAAAAACTCCCTTTTAACAGGAAGAAACCTCCAGCAGAACCAGGCTCAGGGAGGGGCAGTCTTCTGCTGGGACTGGTTGGGGCTGAGGGAGAGAACCAGGAAAAAGACATGCTGTGGAGGGGAGCAGAGATCAATCACTAATGATTAAATGCAGAGTGGTGCATACAGAGCAAAAAGAGGAAGAAACACTCAGTGCATCATGGGAACCCCCCAGCAGTCTAAGTCTATAGCAGCATAACTAAGGGATGGTTCAGGGTCACCTGATCCAGCCCTAACTATAAGCTTTAGCAAAAAGGAAAGTTTTAAGCCTAATCATAAAAGTAGAGAGGGTGTCTGTCTCCCTGATCTGAATTGGGAGGTGGTTCCACAGGAGAGGAGCCTGAAAGCTGAACGCTCTGCCTCCCATTCTACTCTTACAAACCCTACAAGTAAGCCTGCAGTCTGAGAGCGAAGCGCTCTATTGGAGTGATATGGTACTATGACGTCCCTAAGATAAGATGGGACCTGATTATTCAAAACCTTATAAGTAAGAAGAAGAATTTTAAATTCTATTCTAGAATTAACAGGAAGCCAATGAAGAGAGGCCAATATGGGTGAGATATGCTCTCTCCTTCTAGTCCCTGTCAGTACTCTAGCTGCAGCATTTTGAATTAACTGAAGGCTTTTCAGGGAACTTTTAGGACAACCTGATAATAATGAATTACAATAGTCCAGCCTACAGGAAATAAATGCATGAATTAGTTTTTCAGCATCGCTCTGAGACAAGACCTTTCTAATTTTAGAGATATTGCGCAAATGCAAAAAAGCAGTCCTACATATTTGTTTAATATGTGCATTGAAGGACATATCCTGATCAAAAATGACTCCAAGATTTCTCACAGTATTACTAGAGGTCAGGGTAATGCCATCCAGAGTAAGGATCTGGTTAGACACCATGTTTCTAAGATTTGTGGGGCCAAGTACAATAACTTCAGTTTTATCTGAGTTTAAAAGCAGGAAATTAGAGGTCATCCATGTCTTTATGTCTGTAAGACATTCCTGCAGTTTAGCTAATTGGTGTGTGTGTCCTCTGGCTTCATGGATAGATAAAGCTGGGTATCATCTGCGTAACAATGAAAATTTAAACAATGCTTTCTAATAATACTGCCTAAGGGAAGCTTGTATAAAGTGAATAAAATCGGTCCTAGCACAGAACCTTGTGGAACTCCATAATTAACCTAAGTCCGTGAAGAAGACTCCCCATTTACATGAACAAATTGTAATCTATTAGATAAATATGATTCAAACCACTGCAGCGCAGTGGCTTTAATACCTATGGCATGCTCTAATCTCTGTAATAAAATTTTATGGTCAACAGTATCAAAAGCTGCACTGAGGTCTAACAGGATGAGCACAGAGATGAGTCCATTGTCTGAGGCCATAAGAAGATCATTTGTAACCTTCACTAATGCTGTTTCTGTACTATGATGAATTCTGAAACCTGACTGAAACTCTTCAAATAGACCATTCCTCTGCAGATGATCAATTAGCTGTTTTACAACTACCCTTTCAAGAATTTATGAGAGAAAAGGAAGGTTGGAGATTGGACTATAATTAGCTAAGATAGCTGGGTCAAGTGATGGCTTTTTAAGTAATGGTTTAATTACTGCCACCTTAAAAGCCTGTGGTACATAGCCAACTAATAAAGATAGATTGATCATATTTAAGATCGAAGCATTAATTAACGGTAGGGCTTCCTTGAACAGCCTAGTAGGAATGGGGTCTAATAGACATGTTGATAGTTTGGAGGAAGTGACTAATGAAAGTAACTCAGACAGAACAATCGGAGAGAAAGAGTCTAACCAAATATCAGCATTACTGAAAGCAGTCAAACATAAAGATATGTCTTTGGGATGGTTATGAATATTTTTTTCTCTAATAGTTAAAATTTTATTTGCAAAGAAAGTCATGAAGTCATTACTAGTTAAAGGTAAAGGAATACTTGGCTGAATAGAGCTCTGACTCTTTGTCAGCCTGGCTACAGTGCTGAAAAGAAACCTGGGGCTGTTCTTATTTTCTTCAATTAGTGATGAATAGTAAGATGTCCTAGCTTTATGGAGGGCTTTTTTATAGAGCAACAGACTTTTTCCAGGCTAAATGAAGATCTTCTAAATTAGCGAGACACCATTTCCTCTCCAGCTTACGGGTTATCTGCTTTAAGCTGCGAGTTTGTGAGTTATACCACGGAGTCAGGCACTTCTGATTTAAGGCTCTCTTTTTCAGAGGAGCTACAGCATCCAAAGTTGTGCTCAATGAGGATGTAAAACTACTGATGAGATAATCTATCTCACTCACAGAGTTTAGGTAGCTACTCTGCACTGTGTTGGTATATGGAATTGAAGAAATAAGTATGTTCACATGTGCATTCATAAGCTTTCAGAAAACAGGCAATTATAGATGAAATGAACGCAGAGTGCAGACAGTCAGTTCCATCTATATGTTATATATTTAATCTTGCCCATAAAAAAAACTTTTAAAAGCTTGCAAAGCATCAGCATCTTTTGACAGGTTAATGCAGGTAAAAATGATCATTATTGCAGCAATGCGTGCTGCTTTGGTCAGTGTATTTTCTGCTTTACAGCCTTTGTCATGTCTTTAAGCTGCACTTCAATTGGACTTTACCATTTTTATAACTAGCCTTAATGATCTCTAGAGGCTTTGCCTCTGGGGTCTAGATGAGTTGGAGAAGATCTTATGGAATCATGAGGGTTGTCCAGAACAAAGGGTCCCAGCCTTCATTGTCATGGTGCTTCCGTGGTTGTATATATATTTAGTGGCTAAAGGTGATGACAGGATAGTAGAGAAGCTTGAATCTTCGACTGGACTGGGTTGCTTGACGTGAGGACGTTTCGCTTCAAATCGCAGAAGCTTCCTCAGCTAAAATTCTTGCTCTGGTAGTCTGACTTCTGTCTGACCCTTGGAAGTCAGACTACCAGAGCAAGAATTTTAGATGAGGAAGCTTCTGCGATTTGAAGCGAAACGTCCTCACGTCAAGCAACCCAGTCCAGTCGAAGATTTAAGCTTCTCCAGGCCCGGCGCCAGAAAAAAAATATTAAAGGGGCGATGAGTTTATCACAGGGGGCAGGGTCACCCCCCCCCCCCCAAAAAAGTGCGCACTGGAGGGTACCTGCCTCTGAGTGTGCGTAATGAATTGGGTGCGCTCCTAGAAAGCTCGTGTATTTAGGCTACACCGTTGTAAGACACTGACTGACTGAGTAAAGAGTGATGACAGTATTTTTTTAATTATTATTTGAACGTATAGATCCTCGGTCAAGTGATCTCCTGCATACCACAAAACCAAACCAACAACTGATCTGAGAAATGACACGAGACAGTAGATTAACCCCACATACAGCCCTCCATCACAAGCGCAAACACAGCGCAATTGGACATGACAATCACACAACGGGTCAAAGATAAACCTTTCATGTAGATATACAGTGGTCCCTCGTTTATCGCGGGAGTTACGTTCTAAAAATAGCCTGCAATAAGCGAAATCTGCGAAGTGGTCAGCATTATTTTTTACAATTATTATAGACATTTTAAGGCTGTAGAACCCCCCACTACACACTTTATACACTTTTCTCAAACAGGCATTAACATTTTCTCACTTTTCTCTCGTGTGTAAACACTCTCAAAGTTCAAACCTTAGTAGAAAAATAAGATTAACCTGTTTTCAGGCCCAAACATTTGTTTGAGAAATAAAAATAGAACATTTTCCTATAAATAATTATGATGGCTTTTAGAACTAACAAATTTAATTTTAACGATCAACCTACGAGGTTGGACACATAAGAAATTATTAATAGTGACTGACCAGTATTTCACAGTTCCTTTGATCGCGACTTTTCGTCCTGGCGCCACGCCACTGTCACGCCTTTTTCCACTCACACCTTGCTGCAGGTGTCTTTTTCCGAGTGAAGAACACAGTTATGGGTAGTTGTTGGTGCTCTTTTTTCTTCTGGGCGAGAAGATTCTTATAAACAAACATGCAGAACACAATGCGCGCACTCTCCCTTTGCAGTGCCGCAACAGGTGTCCCGTCATCTCGACAGAACACCGGCCTGCTTGATGAGGACACAGAGCACAATGCGCCCTTAAAAAAAATAAAAAAATAAAAAAGCATGCAAAATTGGACTAAAAAATCCGCGAAACTGCGAGGCGCTATATTTTCCAGCATTTCTTTTTCTGGTTGATGATGAGGTTGATGACATGAGGGGGCGTCGCCTTCAAACGCCCCCTCATGGTGCCGGGTCTGAGCTTCTCTACTATGGAAACCACCTGGACAACTGAGAGCCTTCACAGAAACGTGACGACAGGATGTCTGACACCAGGTCTCTCTGAAAAATCCATGGATCCTGCTGCAATGAGGGTCAAATGACTCGGGGAGGCTCAGCTGACGTTCCCCCGCAGTGCATGTCGTACATCTACTCATGATCCAGCATGCAGGTGTCTCAGTGCTGAAGACCTCAAAATTTGGGCAAGGCCAAGGAGACACTACACACCTGGCTGCAACAAATAAATGTACCTCATCCTCACCTCCAGAAAGCAGCCGAAAGGAAACCAATTTCTTTTTGCTCAATTCTGGAAGTTCTGCCAAATGTCAACCTCTTTGTAACTAGATTGATAGCTAGATAGATAATGAAATCTGAACTTTAGTTGTCGTGCACCTCCCACATGGATACCAACCCAGCCTCACAGCAGTTCGAGGGACTGGGTTACGACAAGTACATTAATCTACAGGTTTGTGACAAGGGTACGAAAATAGAGCATTTTCGTGACGGCAGCACGGAAAAAACCTGACACTGGGCTGCAGATACACAACACACCACGTGCACGCTGTGTTCCTCATGATAACGTGAACACAGCTCAAGTTTTTCAGTTTTGAGGAGACAAATTTCCGTACACTCAGATATAATCACGCTGCACAATTCTAGTTTCATAATCAAGACTTTTGTCAAAACGACCAAACGTATGCAGGTCATTTTATACCGCTGACCGTTTTCAATCATGCTCGCTTTACAGCCGTGCACGGAGACGTACACAGACCTTTTCAGCAATGTGAAGTAAGATATCACTCCAAGTCAGACTGAAACAGAAGCAGAGTGAGGAGAAGATGGACAGGCCAATGGTGCCAGTATGTGAGGAATGTATGAGAGGAGGTGTGGATGGATGTCAGGAGGAATACCGGGGGGGGCACTCTCTCCCCCTGTGGAGATCTCTCCAGTGGAGTAGACAATGATAGTATGGACCCCTGATCTCCAGCCCCCCCAACAATCTCTACATGTGCCAAACTCCTGCTGATTACCAGCGACTCGGCTAAACAATGCCTTAATTCTCCATGCTCTCCCTCTCGATCGCTCTCCATCCCCCCCCCCCCCCCCCATCTCCCTCTCTCACAAATAGCCATTTTCATTCTTGCACATATTAGTAAAAGTAGACAGCTCCATGACAACTGGAGACGTATATATTGCTTTTTAAGGTCCTTAATTATACCGGATATGGGCTCCGCCCCCCTGCAAAGTAGAAAAGGATTAAGACTGTGCAAAGAAAGAATGACTGACAGGTCTTTTAAAGTCTGTTTCCAAGATTTAGTAGATCAGCCAATTCATCATTGTAATTTATATGTCTGTCGGCTCCAGTATAGGCGCCAAATGCATACGTACGCCCTAAGTGAATTGGTTACAGGCCTACTGTCTCCTACACACATCTCACACAAATCCACTTAGCCAATATTGAAAAACCGTGATTATACATAATTCTGATATATTGCTTTGGTTTATTAAGAAAAAATGCAGAAACCAGAAATATGATCCATTTCTGCGTTGCTCCCTTCGCCGGTTTGGCAGCTCCCACTCGCTTCTACAAAACCCATTAAATGTGAACTTTCATTTGACAAACAGACAAAACTTCAGGGAGGTCGCATTTGGCATCAGGTTCCTGCATCATAACTTTTTAATTTGTCAAATTGAGGTCACATATCAATTTGAATGGAGAGGGGAGCGGTGTGGTGGGGGGGGGGCAGAGCATTCCCAACCGAGAGAAGTTGTTTACATTGTTCAACATTTATCGTGCTTCCCACATGTTCTTTGAAGCCAACTTACTTATGACACAAATAAGATGCAACAATGAAGCATCAGGAGCCAGATGGACTTTAAACGGCATCGTTCTTCAACCAAACTCCAGTCAAAGTCACGCTGATTCTCCTGCAGCCCTCCACTGTTTTTAACGTTTGAGTACACTTGTGTCAGATAATTCAGGATGCCAGCGTATGGTGAATTTGCAGTCACTGAAATGTCTAGTCTGGTTTGGAATCAAAATATTCCACCATGTTTGTAATATTTTCTCCTGTGATTAACATGCTGGGGGTAGTCCAGGCCAGGCAGGCGAATTTAATCACAGCTTCCACGTTGGGCTCCGAGCCAGGCTGGTGCTGGGACTCGACTTCCCACAGACAGAGGGATGAGCCTAGGACAAGATGTGGGCCCTGGATGGACCGACAACACTGGCACTGTTGCAAGAGACACCCAACAAACGTAATCTCGCTCTGCATACAAACACCCATATGTGTGGACACCGTGTTCGTATGAAGAGTTTAGAAAGTCTGACTCATAAAAGTCAAGGTTAATAAATACCTCGCAGCATAACATTCTGAAAACTGCAAACTTTCAGTCTTTGAACATGCAGAACATGAATTCCAAATTACAAACAATTGTGGCAATTATGTAACAAAAATGTGTATATGGGCTTCAAATTGTTTTAGCATGTATGTAATAGTTGTATTGTAGAAGGATTTTAGTCCAAGAGCAAAACAAAATTAGTCAAATGAGGAAATTTTTGCAGAATGAGCTGAAATTTTCAAGATTGGCTCAGAAAAATGTGTAGAATCACATCCTACAAGTCCCAGAGATGTGACTACAAGGTCTGTTAGAAAAGTATCGGACCTTTTATTTTTAGCAAAATCCTGATGGATTGAATCACGTGTGCTTGCATGAGCCACCTTGAACCTCGTACGCATGTGTGAACTTTTTCACACCTGTCGATTGCATCATTTCCTGGTAAGCAGCCTTTGTGTGGGACATGTGTAGTGCGCTCAGCAGATTTTCATTTCAATGAAAAAGACGGAACGACTGGAGCAGCGCCACATCAAATTTTGCCAGAAACTGGGCAACAGCCAGGTGGAAACCATTCGGATGATTCAGACGGGCTCTTCAGTGACTTTTCAGTCGTGTGACATCCGAGAAATTGTGGAAGAGGTGGGCATGTCACAGCATGTGCTGTGAGACTTCAACATGGAGGCGCTTTTGCTCCACCGTCAGCAGTAGCATGAATTCACAGCCACTCTTTCATGGCCAAATCTTCTGTCACAGTGGAATGTACGAAAAAGTACTGATGTCCACCTCTTCTCGCCCAATTTCTCAGACAGTCCACACGACGGTCCCACATCACACACAGCGTTCCACTTTGGAAATGATCTGGTCAGACTGCCTTTTTTTAGCAATCCTGTGAATCACTAAACTAGTATTTAGTTGTATAACATGATTTTCATGATTCTCTTCACATTTGCAAGGCATTAATTTGTTGGTTTGGAACCAAGATTTTGGCTCGTTACTAGTGTGCTTGGGGTCATTGTCTTGTTGAAACACCCATTTCAAGGGCATGTCCTCTTTAGCATAAGGCAACATGACCTCTTCAAGTATTTTGACATATCCAAACTGATTCCATGATACCTGGTATGCGATATATAGGCCCAACACCATAGTAGGAGAAACATGCCCATATCATGATGCTTGCACCACCAAGCTTTCACTGTCTTCACTGTGAACTGTGGCTTGAATTCAGAGTTTGGTGGTCGTCTCACAAACTGTCTGCGCCCTTGGACCCAAAAAGAACAATTTTACTCTCATCAGTCCACAAAATTTCCTCCATTTCTCTTTAGGCTAGTTGATGTGTTCTTGGCAAATTGTAACCTCTTCTGCACATGTCTTTTATTTAACAGAGGGACTTTGCGGGGGAGTTCTTGCAAATAATTAGCTTCACCACAGGCGTCTTGTAACTGGCACAGCACTTACAGGTAACTCGAGACTGTCTT
Organism: Thalassophryne amazonica; assembly: GCF_902500255.1. Classification (NCBI taxonomy): domain Eukaryota; kingdom Metazoa; phylum Chordata; class Actinopteri; order Batrachoidiformes; family Batrachoididae; genus Thalassophryne; species Thalassophryne amazonica. Next base: position 12,587,493 of record NC_047116.1, read on the forward strand.
TGATTATCCTGGAGCTGATCAATGGGTGAGCCTTTGCCATTCTGGTTATTCTTCTATCCATTTTGATGGTTGCTTTCCATTTTCTTCCACGCCCATCCACCATCCATTTTCTTCCGCTTTATCCAGACTCGGGTCACAGGGGCAGTAGCTCAAGCAAAGCCGCCCAGACCTTCCTTTTTTTTTTTTACTAATAGCCCAATTTCATAGCCTTAAGAGTGTGCATATCAATGAATGCTTGGTCTTGTTCAATATGTGTAAATCTAAATCTGCTGGTACCTTGTTTAACATATAACAGTAAGAAATATACTGAAACCTGGATTAATCTTTTTAGTCACATAGCACTACTATTATTCTGACACTACTGTAAAATCAAAGATGACATACAAGATGTCAAAAAATGGCCAATTTTTAAAAAATAAAATAGCATACATCTTTACTTCTGGAAAGGTTAGAAACTTGATTTAAGAATCTAAATGTTTCAGGGTGTAATGAACTCTTTACTATCATTATCTGCGCTGAATTTGTTTGCATAATTTCAAGGTGAAGAGTGAGTGAAAATCTGTTATGTGGGCTATGTTATAGAAATTTATCCTCCATGGTCATGTTTCTGACATGTCAAAGGGCAAGTTCATTAAACAGAAAATGTGGCCATTTGGATTCAAATATGGACAGCGTCAATGAGTTTGACATTCTAAATGGAAACATGCCAAAACATTTAAATCAGGTCTCTGCTCTGGATTTATGTAAACCATAAATACAGTGTGCATGACTGTAATGATGGTGGGGGCAAAAACAGATTTTGGCCACATAGTTAAGGAATCAATTTGTGACCCTCATTGACAAGGCTGCTTCTCTAACCACAAGGCAAACACTTACCCAAATCACATAACATCCAAAAACTCAAGCATTGCAAGAAGCCTATATAGGTCCTGCAGCCCACTGGTGCCAGTGCTCATCTCCAGATTCTGTAGGCTGAAGCGTGTAGGCTGTGTTGGATGACAGTCCAACAAAGATTATTCCCCCAGTCCAAAGCCAACACCCATTCACAGCTGGGTGGACTGGGACAATGCAGATTCATTGTCTTCTCCAAGGACACGGAAAAGTAGCAGGAGTGGGATTGAACCCAGTTCTATATGTTGGCGGGCCAGCCTTTGCCCACTGAGCTACCTGCTGTAGTAATGTGCATCCAGAAAGTGTTCACAGCCTTATTCCAAAAAGGATTAAATTAATTTTTTCCTCAAAATTCTACACACAACACCCCATAATGACTATGTGAAAAACGTTGAGATTTTTGCAAATTTATTAAAATATAAAACTAAGAAATCACAGCATTTACCATGAAGCTCAAAATTGAGTTCAGGTGGATCCTGTTCCACTGATCATCCTTGAGATGTTTCTACAGGTTAACCGGAGGTCTACCTGGGGTAAAGGTCAGTTGATTGGACATCATTGGAATTCTTGTATTCTTTTATGGTTGTCTTTCTTTTATGGTCTCTTTTTATTGTGTTTTAAATTTTAATTTTTTTTTTTTATCAATCAATCAATCAATTTTTTATATAGCGCCAAATCACAACAAACAGTTGCCCCAAGGCGCTTTATATTGTAAGGCAAGGCCATACAATAATTATGTAAAACCCCAACGGTCAAAACGACCCCCTGTGAGCAAGCACTTGGCTACAGTGGGAAGGAAAAACTCCCTTTTAACAGGAAGAAACCTCCAGCAGAACCAGGCTCAGGGAGGGGCAGTCTTCTGCTGGGACTGGTTGGGGCTGAGGGAGAGAACCAGGAAAAAGACATGCTGTGGAGGGGAGCAGAGATCGATCACTAATTGATTAAATGCAGAGTGGTGCATACAGAGCAAAAAGAGAAAGAAACAGTGCATCATGGGAACCCCCCAGCAGTTTACGTCTATAGCAGCATAACTAAGGGATGGTTCAGGGTCACCTGATCCAGCCCTAACTATAAGCTTTAGCAAAAAGGAAAGTTTTAAGTCTAATCTTAAAAGTAGAGAGGGTGTCTGTCTCCCTGATCTAAATTGGGAGCTGGTTCCACAGGAGAGGAGCCTGAAAGCTGAAGGCTCTGCTCCCATTCTACTCTTACAAACCCTAGGAACTACAAGTAAGCCTGCAGTCTGAGAGCGAAGCGCTCTATTGGGGTGATATGGTACTACGAGGTCCCTAAGATAAGATGGGACCTGATTATTCAAAACCTTATAAGTAGAAGAAGAATTTTAAATTCTATTCTAGAATTAACAGGAAGCCAATGAAGAGAGGCCAATATGGGTGAGATATGCTCTCTCCTTCTAGTCCCCGTCAGTACTCTAGCTGCAGCATTTTGAATTAACTGGAGGCTTTTTAGGGAACTTTTAGGACAACCTGATAATAATGAATTACAATAGTCCAGCCTAGAGGAAATAAATGCATGAATTAGTTTTTCAGCATCACTCTGAGACAAGACCTTTCTGATTTTAGAGATATTGCGTAAATGCAAAAAAGCAGTCCTACATATTTGTTTAATATGCGCTTTGAATGACATATCCTGATCAAAAATGACTCCAAGATTTCTCACAGTATTACTAGAGGTCAGGGTAATGCCATCCAGAGTAAGGATCTGGTTAGACACCATGTTTCTAAGATTTGTGGGGCCAAGTACAATAACTTCAGTTTTATCTGAGTTTAAAAGCAGGAATTAGAGGTCATCCATGTCTTTATGTCTGTAAGACAATCCTGCAGTTTAGCTAATTGGTGTGTGTCCTCTGGCTTCATGGATAGATAAAAGCTGGGTATCATCTGCGTAACAATGAAAATTAAGCAATACCGTCTAATAATACTGTCTAAGGGAAGCATGTATAAAGTGAATAAAATTGGTCCTAGCACAGAACCTTGTGGAACTCCATAATTAACTTTAGTCTGTGAAGAAGATTCCCCATTTACATGAACAAATTGTAATCTATTAGACAAATATGATTCAAACCACCGCAGCGCAGTGCCTTTAATACCTATGGCATGCTCTAATCTCTGTAATAAAAATTTTATGGTCAACAGTATCAAAAGCAGCACTGAGGTCCAACAGAACAAGGACAGAGACGAGTCCACTGTCCGAGGCCATAAGAAGATCATTTGTAACCTTCACTAATGCTGTTTCTGTACTATGATGAATTCTAAAACCTGACTGAAACTCTTCAAATAGACCATTCCTCTGCAGATGATCAGTTAGCTGTTTTACAACTACCCTTTCAAGAATTTTTGAGAGAAAAAGGAAGGTTGGAGATTGGCCTATAATTAGCTAAGATAGCTGGGTCAAGTGATGGCTTTTAAGTAATGGTTTAATTACTGCCACCTTAAAAGCCTGTGGTACATAGCCAACTAACAAAGATAGATTGATCATATTTAAGATCGAAGCATTAAATAATGGTAGGGCTTCCTTGAGCAGCCTGGTAGGAATGGGGGTCTAATAAACATGTTGATGGTTTGGATGAAGTAACTAATGAAAATAACTCAGACAGAACAATCGGAGAGAAAGAGTCTAACCAAATACCGGCATCACTGAAAGCAGCCAAAGATAACGATACGTCTTTGGGATGGTTATGAGTAATTTTTTCTCTAATAGTTAAAATTTTGTTAGCAAAGAAAGTCATGAAGTCATTACTAGTTAAAGTTAATGGAATACTCAGCTCAATAGAGCTCTGACTCTTTGTCAGCCTGGCTACAGTGCTGAAAAGAACCTGGGGTTGTTCTTATTTTCTTCAATTAGTGATGAGTAGAAAGATGTCCTAGCTTTACGGAGGGCTTTTTTATAGAGCAAACAGACTCTTTTTCCAGGCTAAGTGAAGATCTTCTAAATTAGTGAGACGCCATTTCCTCTCCAACTTACGGGTTATCTGCTTTAAGCTGCGAGTTTGTGAGTTATACCACGGAGTCAGGCACTTCTGATTTAAAGCTCTCTTTTTTAGAGGAGCTACAGCATCCAAAGTTGTCTTCAATGAGGATGTAAAACTATTGACGAGATACTCTATCTCCCTTACAGAGTTTAGGTAGCTACTCTGCACTGTGTTGGTATATGGCATTAGAGAACATAAAGAAGGAATCATATCCTTAAACCTAGTTACAGCGCTTTCTGAGAGACTTCTAGTGTAATGAAACTTATTCCCCACTGCTGGGTAGTCCATCAGAGTAAATGTAAATGTTATTAAGAAATGATCAGACAGAAGGGAGGTTTCAGGGAATACTGTTAAGTCTTCTATTTCCATACCATAAGTCAGAACAAGATCTAAGATATGATTAAAGTGGTGGGTGGACTCATTTACTTTTTGAGCAAAGCCAATAGAGTCTAATAATAGATTAAATGCAGTGTTGAGGCTGTCATTCTCAGCATCTGTGTGGATGTTAAAATCGCCCACTATAATTATCTTATCTGAGCTAAGCACTAAGTCAGACAAAAGGTCTGAAAATTCACAGAGAAACTCACAGTAACGACCAGGAGGACGATAGATAATAACAAATAAAACTGGTTTTTGGGACTTCCAATTTGGATGGGCAAGACTAAGAGACAAGCTTTCAAATGAATTAAAGCTCTGTCTGGGTTTTTGATTAATTAATAAGCTGGAATGGAAGATTGCTGCTAATCCTCCTCCTCGGCCCGTGCTACGAGCATTCTGACAGTTAGTGTGACTCGGGGGTGTTGACTCATTTAAACTAACATATTCATCCTGCTGTAACCAGGTTTCTGTTAGGCAGAATAAATCAATATGTTGATCAATTATTATATCATTTACCAACAGGGACTTAGAAGAGAGAGACCTAATGTTTAATAGACCACATTTAACTGTTTTAGTCTGTGGTGCAGTTGAAGGTGCTATATTATTTTTTCTTTTTGAATTTTTATGCTTAAATAGATTTTTGCTGGTTGTTGGTGGTCTGGGAGCAGGCACCGTCTCTACGGGGATGGGGTAATGAGGGGATGGCAGGGGGAGAGAAGCTGCAGAGAGGTGTGTAAGACTACAACTCTGCTTCCTGGTCCCAACCCTGGATAGTCACGGTTTGGAGGATTTAAGAAAATTGGCCAGATTTCTAGAAATGAGAGCTGCTCCATCCAAAGTGGGATGGATGCCGTCTCTCCTAACAAGACCAGGTTTTCCCCAGAAGCTTTGCCAATTATCTATGAAGCCCACCTCATTTTTTGGACACCACTCAGACAGCCAGCAATTCAAGGAGAACAGGCGGCTAAACATGTCACTCCCGGTCCGATTGGGGAGGGGCCCAGAGAAAACTACAGAGTCCGACATTGTTTTTGCAAAGTTACACACCGATTTAATGTTAATTTTAGTGACCTCCGATTGGCGTAACCGGGTGTCATTACTGCCGACGTGAATTACAATCTTACCAAATTTACGCTTAGCCTTAGCCAGCAGTTTAAAATTTCCTTCAATGTCGCCTGCTCTGGCCCCCGGAAGACAATTGACTATGGCTGCTGGTGTCGCTAACTTCACATTTCTCAAAATAGAGTCGCCAATAACCAGAGTTTGATCCTCGGCGGGTGTGTCGTCGAGTGGGGAAAAACGGTTAGAAATGTGAACGGGTTGGCGGTGTACACGGGGCTTCTGTTTAGAACTCGCTTCCTCACTCATAGTCACCCAGTCAGCCTGCTTGGGATCTGCCAGGGGGGAACTAACTAACTAATTTATGTTGTGTGAAGCGCCTTGAGACAATTTCATCGTGAATTGGCGCTATATAAATTAATAAATTTGATTTTGATTTGATTTGGAAAAGCACACACCTGTCTACATATAAGGTCCCACAGTTGACACAGTGCAAAAAAGGGGGCATCTAAAAAGACAAAAACACTAAATCTAAGGGAAATTATCTTCACTTGACAAGATGTCTTGAATCAAAATTGTTAAATCTAGAAATCAGCATGTCAAACACTTAAAATATGAAATTAACTCTTAAAAACAGGATAAATTATGCATTTCTAATTTTTTTAAAAACCAAATAATTTGCAGTGTACCAAGATACAAACAAACAAACATTGTTACTGGTGACTTATGCTAAAGAAATGGGCCTGAAGGAAAATGTAAATGGACAAATCCCCTTTAGTTTCAACTCAAGACACTTGTTTTGGCCTCTTTCTGACAACCTCATCAGGCTGTTACATAAAATATGCTTAAAAACAGATCAAAACCTCATGTGAAATGATCAGTAAAAAAAATACAGCTGGCAACATCTGGAGCACGCTGCGCTTTTACTTTGGAAATATTACCGCAATTACACAGCTTGCGGATGATTTCACCAAAATGATCTTGCTGCTCATCCCCGTGTTTCTTATGTCTATATTTGACCAGTTTGGTTTGGAAAATGAGGGAGACATTTGGACATAAAACAGTGTTAATAGTTGGAGCATCATTAAGGGATCTGTCCTCATAACTGGCATCGCAGGGGGCAGAGAAATGATCAAGAATAATGTGCGCTGCTTTGTAGCCACCCAGGTCACAGCCTGCATACAAATCTGCAATAAGGAGGCGAAGTGGGGGGGGGGGGGGGGTCTTGGAAACTGGGTGGGGTTGACAGGGGGGAGAGAGAGAGAGAAAAGATAACAGATTTCAATAAACCGGAGTGTTTCTGTGTAGCATGTTCAGAGATTCTGTGGAAAGAAGGGAGAGTTTAGGGGTGAGGTAAGAGGGTGGAGGGGGAGGCTGGTGCAGGCTGAGGCCCAGAGCGTTATTCAGTGGGGGGAGGCTGCTCCGGCTCCAGCTCCACTACAAAGCTGGACTCCTAGGGTTCATGAATAAGGCGAGGAAATGATCAGAAAAAAAAGGAAAAAGAACCCTGAGAGATGTTTAGACAGATGGCCCACTTAAAACGGTGTGAGGACACAGAGAGGGAGAGAGAAAAGTGATTTTAATGAAACTTCAGATTCTGGAAATAATTGATCTTTATTTCCTCCTCCTCCTCCCCTCCTCAAAATCCCAGCAGAAAGGTGAGAGTAAATTTGATGTGTTACAAGTGCCTTTGCAACCAACATTAAAGGCGCGGCTCGCTTTAGATTGAATTAAATCGACATGATGAGAAGAGGCTGGACGGGCGAGAAGAAGGGAAAAAAAGAGAGGCATGGAATCAAATGGAAGACGTTCAGAAAGGAGCGATGGTGCCAAAGAAAATAGATAGCAGGGGACTTCTCCTCCAGTCATTCTTTAAGGACCACGGAGAGCCTTTGAGGAGAACATGGGAGTCAGTATTTTTAGAAATCTCATTTGATGGGATTCTGGCAAACATCTCTGCTCTGGGCCTTAGATGTAATATCAAATGTTACTTGCTGGGGACACGATGATGTTTTATGAATTTAGTGAGCATGAATCATTAATGGAAAAAACTGCTACAAACTATCTGAAATGTGCAACTCATAATTTAATGGGGGAGGCATCACTTTTGTGATTTTTGGCAGATTAACGTTGGTTATTTAACCTTAAAAAAAACCCTTCACACTCCTAATGAGAAAAAGTTTAACCTCCACTGTGTGAGTAAAACCTTACAACACACACACACACACACACACACACACGCACGCAGAAGATAATAGGTTTTTATTAAAAGCAGCAGCATGACCTTGAGCTTCAGCATTGTATTTTCACCCCATTTAACTTTATTACCATGTTAATATTTACTTTGTAACAACCAAACACTGATAATTGTGAATTTTATTGTTGCATGTTTGTTTCTTAACAGAATTTTTTCACCATGTTGCCTCAAGAAACATTTGGAAATGATAACAGAACATTTGTGAGTCTAGAACATTTAAAAGTGTGGCAACTCAATGCACTTTACTTAAAGCTACAGTGTGGAGGATTTACACCTCGTTTCCACATTGCACATGATCTGGGTCTGGAATATACACAATATGTCATCTAGTGTTCAACATTTCCTTACAACAATGACAGTAACCAGGAGAGGCTGATTTTGTGTGTGTGTGTGTGTGTGTGTGTGTGTGTGTGTGTGTGTGTGTGTGTGTGTGTGTGTGTGTGTGTGTGTGTGTGTGTGTGTGTGTGTGTGTGTGTTTTCCATCATCCAGTTGTGGCGAATTCCTCGTCACAAGAGATGACACTCTGTTTACAAAAAAAAAAAAACCCAATGTGACATAATGGTGGCATAAGGTAATCTGCAAACACACCACTAGATGGCAAGAAATCCTACACACTATAACTTTAATGCATAAAAGAAAAGCAAGGTGTAAAGGAATTAAAATAAAAGAAAATCATAAAAAAACAGTGGCAAACAGATGAATGTGACAGAAGTGGAGTGTGTGTGTGTGTGTGTGTGTGTGTGGGGGGGGGGGGGGGGTTAAAAAAAGGATCTTCAAATTTTAATATAAATGAAGCTGCTCCAACGTTTTGGCATTGCTTGATTTTGAAAAGATCCACAGCACCTTTCACCATCTTCTATGACATATAGAAAGCTTTAAAACAGCAGTATGACCTTGAGCTTCATTGGTATTCAAATTTATCTCCACTGTAATAACATCAGTAATTTTAAAATAAGTTCAGATTACTGTTTGAAGAGGTACAATCATAAATGGAGTTTCATGGAATTTTTTGGCACAGAGACCAGCAGTATAACCTTGTGCATCAACAGGAGCTCCTATCTAGAAAAAAATAAGTAAACACCACAAAACTAAACATATTTTGTGAGTATAACATTGTGGCCCTGTGACTTGCTTGTCCTTTTTTCAATCACAACTATGTGATTTGAGGGTTTGAGTTTTTTTTTTTAAAGCAGCAGCATGACCTTGCACTTTAGCAAGGTCACCCCCTACCCCCATTTGATTTTATGATTTTGTGCATCAGTAATATCTTCATTTATTTGAAATGCCTAAGGCCTTATGTCCACATAGCTTCCCCGCCTTTTCTGGTGAAAGAGTGTTGAAGAGCACCCACAAATGTCACCACAGCATCGTCCATAAGGAGGGAAAAAATAGCCTGTGTGTGAGATTTGTTTCTGTGACAACAGCTTATGACTAACTTATACAACAATAAAAAGTACTCACCCTCAGCAAGAACCAAGCATCTGTCCAATCTGCTATCACGGATGAGGTTTTTTTTTTGTCTTGAGTAACAGTTCAGCAAAAATAAACCTTTGCCTGAAAAGGCACTGCAGCAAAATCACAGCATCTTTCTGAAAAGGTCTGGGATTTTCAAATAAGGCCACATAAGCAAACTAGCCCACTCTGGGGGTAAAAAAAAAGCTGCTGAGTGTGACACTTACTTCTCCTTTAGAGCAAGTGTAAAAAGATGCTGGCACACAAAGAAAATCTCTCTCCCTCTCTCTACATATTATATATATATATATATATAATATATAGCTTGTGGTTTCAGAGAATACAACAGAAATATCAGTGGCCAAAAAGAACCTTAGATGGCTCGCTTTCTCTATGTTGGTCAGGAGATAAAACCCACAAGAGATGGAAAGACATAATAAAGGCCATTTTACCCCAGAGGTGGAAAAATGTGTGAAATATTAAATTAGTAATGAATGGTGGGGTTTCACTGGATTAAATTGCCTTTTGTAGCTTCAAGTCTGAATGTAAAAATGTTTTTGGACAAATCAGTGCATAATTTGCAGGTGGTGACATTTTGGAAATACTTAAAATAGGTGCAAAATATTTGTGGTGAAGAAAATTAATCATGCCATTTATTCACATCTTGATTTATAAAGGGATTTACAGCATCAGCATAAATGATTCTTAGAAATGTTTTTTTTTTTTGCCATTTTGTCACTATTATTCATAGAATGGATCATTTCACACTTGCATAGCAATTTGCAAAGGTTCAGATTTTGGATTTTAAACACAGTGGAAATTTTTGTGACAGCAGTGCACTTTGTGCATCCAGCAGAAAGTGAAAATTGTTGCTTCCTGCAAATGCCAAGATTGCCAAAATTGCTTTTCACATAAGGAAAACTGTATCGTGTGCACATACTGTACATCACATAGTACGGTACAGTAAACAGGCCAACATTTAGCATAAATAGAAAGCACCGAGTGCACAACAGAGAGGACGGAGCGCCTCATGGGACAAACTTCACCACATTAATGCTGCAGACTGTAGGTTCGGTTCCAAACCTCCACCTAGCCTTTATAATCATAATCCATTTCCACTGCTATTGTCCTCCATGGAAACGCTTTTGGTCCATGAGATAACCAAATGAGAAAGTGTGTCTGTGTGTGTGTCAGTAACTGAACGCCTGTTAGAAACTCCCCCAAAACCCACCCACGGTTCTCCCCTCGGCCTCACCCAAACCTACCGAGGCCTAATCATACGCTTGGATTTCTCTTAGCTGGCATGGCCACAGCGTTACGACAGCAGCAGTTAACCACACTCCACTTCTAGAACACGGAATTACATTTAGGATGGCGATCAAACCCAAAATGCTTTGATTCTGGGCCCCGTCTTCCAGGCTTAACCCAGCACTGAGCGGCTTTTATTAACCCTCTAACGCGGCTCTCTGAGGTGTGTTTGTGTGTTATTGCCCAAAGGCCCGTCTGCTCTGCTCGGAGTCTCATTACCGAGCGAGTGAGCGATAGCTGTTCTGCTTGGTTGACGAAGGGAGCGAAGAGCTACGCCTCAGAAAATTGGATTTTTGGATTTTGATTAATCAGCTTTTGTGTATAGAGAAATAAAAAGGTTGACTGAAAAACATTTACATAAACTGAAATCACAGACATACTGTAAGATATAACCTCAAATAAATGTCTAAAAAAATTCAGCATGATCACATACTTTCCTCTATAAAGGGTATAGCAGAGTCACCTAAAAACAAGACAGGGGGAAATACAGCAGTACTCAGAGTGCATAGGTCTGCCTGGACCTCAATCAGATTTCACATTGTCACATTTTTCTTTTAGTTTTTAAAGATAAATAAAATTCAAGATTTCCATTTGTGTTTCAAATGAAATTTATAGCAAATACACATTTTTTAAAGTGGTAATTACTTTGACTTTGGCATCTGTTTGTTGTGTGGGCTGCAGAAGAGGAGGTACTGCTGGCCCACCACCACCAGAGGGCACCCTGCCTGGAGTGCGGGCTCCAGGCACCAGAGGGCGCTGCCGCCTCACAGGAGCAGCCGGGGTGACAGCTGACACTCATCACCTGTGACAGCTGTCACCACTCATCTGATCTGCATCGGTATATCAGCAAGACGTCATCTCCACCTCTTTGCCGAGATATCGTTCTACCTGAAAGGTAATATCCTCAGCCTGACTGCTTGATAGAAAGCCTTTTTGTTGTGATTTTTGTGAGTGATAACAGACTTTTTCTCCAACGAGAGGTGGAGGTAGCTTCCCTGCCGTGCAGATTGCTGGGTGCAGACGCACCCACGTTTAATTGTGTTTTTGTTCCTCGCCAGCAGTACCAGGTCCGACACGCGGAGGCAGTGGCCACCTGGGAGTTCGGGACTTGGCGGCTCCAGTATTCCCGGGGTCTGGTGGCGGAGGAAATCGTGTGGTTCCGGTTCTGCTTTGGACAGGCGTCTCCTATCTTCGAGCCTGCCCACACGACACCTTGTAATTTGACCTTTGATCTGTTGTGGAATCTGTTGTGTTTGTTGTGCACGTTCGCAACAGTAAAGTGTTGTTATTTGACCTATTCTATTGTCCGTTCATTTGCGCCCCCTGTTGTGGGTCCGTGTACTTACACTTTCCCAACACTGTTACTTAAAAGCAAACAAAAGAGTAAAAAAATGATCCAATGAAAAGTGTAATTCCTCTAAATTTCTTTCTTATTTAGAGCTGTTTGTCCTGTTAATTGAAGGGGAAAAGGGTAGTTTTTAGGAACCAATTTCCACTCAGTTAAAAAAAAAAGTAGTTGGACATCTATTACACATTTGTGAAAAATTAAATATTTTCAGAATGGTGACAGAATTTCCAGTAATTGATGGATGGGACTGCTGGGTTTTGTCTACTCTGGATAAATGTCATTCTTTTGAGAACTGTAATTCTGAAAAACTTTAAAAAAAAATGTAAAATGTACAAGTGCTGCTAAATATTCCCATTTTGCAAAATATCCATTTTGCAGTAATGTCATCTCTAACCAGCTCTCTAACTCCATGTATTTTAGCATGCTATGTGACTGTCATGGATATGATATTTGCTGCCAACCGAACCTGTGTATGAGGGCCCTATCTGCAACTCCACAGTTACAGCAGAAAGTTATACCTCCATGCACTAATACTCCAAAGTAGTCTACATGGTTAGGTCACATGGCACAAACTCCATTAAATGATTTATTTTATACAACATACTCCAGGTTCTAGTCATTGTTGGAAGCTACTTGTACATTAGCGTTATTTGGAGCACACACATTTAGCATACCATTGTGGATTCAACACAACACTTTAATTTGTCAATTCAATTCTCAAATGGACAATTCCACATGTCACTGTTTGTTATTTGTGTGCCAAATAAATTCATTCATTCAGTTTTATCTCAAGTGTAAATTTATATCTGTATGTATACATTTTCTGCTTTGATTAATAGTACATTTATTAGATTAATTGTGCTAGTTTGTTTCTTTGTAGTTAGTTATGTTGTTGGTGTTGTGTCATCTTCCCTTGTGTGTGTAATTGGTCTGATCAATTTATCTATAAAGCAAGAAACGTCTGTGTGGGTATATTGCATGCATACCTCAGCTTTCGTATATGGCTTGTGGATGGCACGATGATGTGTGTCCTTTATTATGAAAATTTTGGGGATTAATTTTCAGAATCTTTATTTTGACATTACTTCCAAGATGGTGCCCTCTGTGGTGTCTCTGTACTGCAAAACCTCAGTTTTTATATGAATTTCTGTCAAAAGTCGTTTCCATGTTCCGTTTATTTCGTCATATGAACCTGCTAACACACACACACATATATATATATATATATATATATATATATATATATAGTTAGTTAGATTACTTTAAAAGGTAGAAAGTCAATGATCAAACTTTTTTTTGTGAGGTCTCTGTGTTCACAGGAAACACAAAGATGAACTTATTGCATTAGCACACAGTGCAGATTTGACAGAATTGCTACACCTGACCCACTGAAACTGACAGATAGATTGGCAAAAAATACTGTTGTAAAAAATGTGCCCCCACACATGCATGCAGATGTTGCTAAATATGCTGAAATAAATAATAAAAAGACATTGCTGAAATGGAAAATGATTAAAGCGGCTCCGCATGGACTGTAAGGAAGGTACATCTCATCATTGTTTACCATAGCAACATTCCATTCACTTTATTAAACTGACTGCGATAGCTATAATTGACAAACTTACTATTTTGATCCACCTCTTGCGCCCTTCTGGGTTTTTCTTCTCTGTTGGAAAGTAGTGTAAAACAAACAGTGGTCTGCGTGTGCTGATTCTGAAGCTTTGTGCTCACAATTATGAATATCACACTGATTATCACATTTGATTTTTAAATGGACCACAATGGAAATAAGTGTTTTTTTCACATGTCATCCATGTATTTTTAACGTATTTGCAATTATATTATGTACTTACATTAGACTTACTAAATAAAATCGTGCACACACACCTGTACGCTTTTAATATAAAGATGATTTATTTTTCGCAGAGTTCATCCTTTACCCAAAATACATAATTAACAGCAAATGTTAGCTCTCCCCATTTTGTCTGTGGTTGAAATTGCATGCGCACACACGTGGTTTTTTTCCACACCCACAAACAGATATGGTGGCATAAAACATCAAACGCACAATCCTTCTCACTCATGGTAACATAAATATGACACTTAACTAAACTGACTAAACCAATTAGACTAAAAAAAAAAAAAATCAATAACACTAACAAGACTGTTAAACTAACACGAACCACAATAACAAAATCCAAACCCCAAACTCCCATGGTGCATTGCAGCACAATGTCAATTGTCTGCTGTTAGCTAATATCACTAATTTCTCCAAAAATATTAGTCCTATCATTTTTGCAGAGTTCATCCTTGACCCAAAATACATAAGCATACCAAACGGCAAATGTTAGCTCTCCCTAGTTTGTTCACGGTTGAAATTGCACACATGCACACAGAGGCCACTTCGCTATTATAATATAGATAATATTGGGAGGTCAAAGCTCTGCATGCAAAAACAAACAAATTAAAGCAATCATGCACTTCTGACATTTATAAATTCAATTTTTAACCACACTAGTACACCTATACACCTACTAGCTCTGAAAGTAATCAACTATATGCTGAATTCATGTTCAAATGATTTCCAAAATATGGGCTGGTTGATGAGCTGACAGCCAAGAATCAAGTGTCCCTTATGGGCAATTTGTAAACAAAACAAATAAATGCAAAAGCATTTCCAACAAAAAACGGAAAATCTTCTGCCTGCCGTTGTCGTCGTCATCAACATACAGTTAGACTTGTTTTTTCTTTTGTGTTGGTCGCTTTGTGGTCAACTTGCCATTTGCTGGCTTTTCTAACTGTGATTATGATGCCATTGTTGCAAACACTCCAGGTGTACATGCTGTACTCCAAACAACACCGTCACCACACTGGGCTCAAAAGCACACCAGCATCGATTTTCACTTTAGTCTTTCAGGTCCAGCATGCACCTCTCACCCCCTGCCACTCACAATATTTAGCTGCTACCGAACGGGAGATGAGTATTGTCAGACTTCTGTGGCAGCAGTGACACATACAATGTACCACAGTGGCCTTTCCTTGGATACCTGCTCTGTGCATGGACCATTCAGCAAAGCACCACAGGAGACATTTGTCTCCTCACTCTCAATCTGACCATCAACTATTATGTCTCAAACATCATGTTTTGCCATTTACAGTCTCAAACATTAAAGCCATTTCACACGTCCAACGAAGGGACCGCACGTCATAGCTCATTCAAGGGTGAGGTGACCTCAATACCATAATCTGATCCGCACTGTTATCATTAGGTACACTGCTCAAGGACTGAAAACCAACTCACACCTGGTTGGGTTTGGTAGCAAATTTTCCCCTGAGATTGAGGGGAATCTGACCACAAAATACCCCTAAAGTTCCAGCAACACCCAAGACACTTTGGATTCAAGATGAAAGTAAGAACAAAAGATGACAATACCTGCAGAAATATGACTGAGATCTTTGGTGTGGAAGTACCTGAAGGTACTTTCCATTCAGAGCACCTGATTCTGCATCTGTGGTGTGAAAATGGGTCACTGATGTAATTAATGTAAAGGTTTGCACATCGAGAGCTGGTCTTCAGCTGGTAAAAAAAAAAGGTATAGACCAAATCTTGGTATAATTTGTGTTCAGTGTTTGAACATAAAACATATAGGGCTCTTTCTCGATGTGCAGGGGTGCAATGGTCCAGATAATCTGAATGCCATGAGGTTGTATTTACTCAATTAGTCATGGGTATGGTTTTGAGCGCAACATGAAAAATCTCATTGGTCATTTAAAGCACAATTATGCTAGCTGTCGGCTTATTGCCAATTAGATGATGAACTGAGAGGTTTTCTGGCAAGGAAACAATCTTGCATGCAAAGAGACAAAAGCACACAAGCAGGAGCAGCTGGTAAGCCAACCTGGGACCTTCTATCTCTGAGGCAACAGTACTAACTATATGGCAACCTGCTGCCCCATCTTAATATTGTGCCAGATAAGCAGTGGTAGGCACAACTAACCAAAAAGTTAGCTTCGATAACCATTAATCCGATAACTGAAAAGTTATTTTTTATGACGCTAAACCGATAAACTGCTAAAAAAAAAATCATCTTTATTACAGATAACCGATAACTTAATATTGATTTGGACGCGGCTACGTCAGATTACACTGTTGGCTTCTGATAAACCAGTTGCTCTTTAAGTGCCACAGGGGCTGCTGGGTAAATTCAAGGATCACAAACCCAAACACTGTCATCAGCTTTCAAAAGCAGTAAAACACAGTATTAGAAGTCACAGTTTCTCAGTATTATATACATGAACTAAAACGCTGCTGCTTTTTTCCACACACTTTGAACCCTACAGCTTAAACAACTGAAATACATCCATTAATGCATTGATTGGCAGAGTAAAAGACACAGAGTAAATATAAATTCTTATCTGTTAGTTGCAGTGGGGTTCATCTGAAGAAATAATCCACATAAAGCCTCCTTTTTTAAAATCCGAAACAGTGTCTAAACAGTGAAGAAAAGTCCGAAGATGGTTTTAAAACTTATCTGAAAGGCTAATCCCCTAGCAAAAACATTAGCTTTGATAATTATCGGTTGTTGGATTAGCTGAACTGTGCCCACCACTGCAGATAAGTTTTTGAACTTCTGATTTAGATGAAAAAGCGCTATATAAATGCAGTCCATTGACCTTTTTCCAATTAGTTTGTCTATGTATCAGCCCTGCGACAGACTGGTGGCCTGTGCAGGGTGGACCCTGCCTCTCACTCAGTGACCCCTGGGATATTCTCTAAGACCAGACCTCCCCCCAACCCTGAACTGGAATAAGCAAGTTTAGACAATAGATGGATGTTCTTGAGATCAGGTTTTTGTTGGTCTATGATGCAGTTCCTTTCTGCTGCCGTATGATATAAACACTGTGCCTGAGTGCCTCTTATTTTTTCCATGAGTAACACATCCATGGGTACAGCAGGTGACCTAGTGGAGAAGGAACTGGCCTGTCAATATGTAGACCTGGATTTGAATCCTGCTCATGCTACCTGTTGTTGGGCAAGACAATCGACATTGTCTCTTTCCATCCAGCTGCAAATGGGTACAGACCTCAGCTTGTGAAGTAACCTGCATTGGACTGGCATCCTGTCCAGGGGGAGTTGTAGACTCTCATCCATTTGATGCTATGGAATCTGGAGCTAAGCACGCACGCAAATGAACCTCAGAGCTGAAGCACATTTGTAATTTTAAACATAGGTGCTTGGTGTGAAAATGACAGCAGCAATGGTTGGAAAGTCATGATAACTGTGCCTGTTGTGGGAGAGGTCCCATAATACTAAAGCACAAATGAAATGCTCTCAGTATTCTTCAAATCTGAAGTTCTATCCAAAATGGGAGTACAGAGCAGATTATAAACAGGAGTCGGCATTATGGAGAGGGAGGGCGAGCATTGGGACGGGGTGGATTTTAATAGATGGTCAGAGCAAGTATCATTGATTTCAACACTTAGTGAAGGACAAGAAGCATGGAGCTCCAGACTAAATCAATGACATAGTCCAAAATATCTGCCGTAACTCGTGACCAATACAGCAAATGTCACAAATTTCAAACATGTGCAGGTTAAAACCTTTTGTAAGAAACAAAGTTAAAAACACAATCTGTTGTAATTGATGCATGTAATTTTCATTAATTAAAAAAAGACAAAACTTTCCCATGGAATAACACATGGCATACACACAGGGGCCCCACTTTTGGGGATCCATAGAGACCCAAGCAGTGGGTGTGACTGACTAATTAAGTAGAGCCTCGTACTCAGACATCAATAGGTTCCATCAGACTGCACATTGCTTTATAATGGCACATGCATAGAGGGAATCCTAGCAGATTCACACCTGCACACATTTAAGCACAATGGCAGAAAAAAAGAACCCAAGCATTAATGACCACACTTCAGATTAGAGCTGCTTCTTCAAATGAGTGTTTTAGCAAACCAAAACAAAGAAAAAAAAAAAAAGAAAAAGCTATAGATCGATTTACGCCGTCCTCTCAACTGGTTAAAGGGGCAGAAAAAGGAAGGTTGCAGAAAAACGAAGAGAATGGAAACCTCTGATTGTTGCCCGAGTAGAGGTGCAAGGAGAAATTAAAATGTTTCATATCGAGCAATCTGAAATGAATCGGGCCAGGCGAGAGGAGAGAAAAGAAAAATCAATGGATCTCCGGCTGCGGTGAAGGGGATGGCATCGCGAATGGGATTTGCCAGTGGGGCACAGCAGCTGCCAAATAACCGAGAGCTAAAGAATTACAATAATACTGATGAAGTGTACTAGGGCTTTTAGAGGCATCGCTGGAAAATTGCTCTGATGGAGGCATAACAATGCTGTCTAATTTGACTGCTGCTCTAGAAGGAATGCCTAGAGATCGCACACAGACTTTCTGAAGCTGCTAAGCAGAGTGCAAGAAGTGAAAAAGAAGGAAAAGAGAAGCCTTGTCAAGAGGGTTTTCTCTGTTTTGCTGTAAAATTCAAGTATAAAGAGATTTAGAAAAACTGAGAATGTTGCCACATGGGTGCACTTGTTCATTTGAAGGAAAAACAGTTGCTATGATTGACTAAGTCTGTACAGGGAGGGGCGTCCCAGTGCTTCAGTTCATGTCTAATTCGAGTCTAATCCAGATATATGCCTGTCCCTTTGTGTAGCAACAAAAATGTGTTTAAACTGCGAGTACAAATGTTTCCAAGTGTGGGTTTATCATGCAGTACTTTGAGCTGGCTCTGTAGGACTGCCGTTGGACAACCAGCTTATAGATCAGGGTTGTGTTCAGGTTACTTGTCTGCCTCCGTTGTGGTGGTCCACAGATGTAGATGTGCATCTGTAAATGGAAGAGTAACCTACAAGTGGATGGCATCACTTCCGGCAGGGGGTTGGGGGGGGTAAGGACTTCCGATCCCTTCACATGGATACAAAAGAACTCAGCCCCAGGTGTGAACTTGGCCCAGAGCCCCGATGTGAAAGGGGCTTAACCCTAACCCTGGTGAAGTTCTTCCAACGACAAAGATTTCTTGTTAGAAGTTGTGCTGTGCTTTTTTTTTTTTTTGCACTGGATTTCACTAACAAGAAACTTTTTATTGACAACTTTAACAACGACTGAAATCACAAAACTAACGTGCTATGACGCAGCCTCTCTGGGCGAGAACAGAATTTGACAGACGGTGATGTCTCCTGACCCGTGTTAGATGGCTGGATGAGCTTTTGACAATCCAGTTTTCAAGTAATACAGGAATAAAAAAAAGATTTCAGAAATGATCTACTGCACCTTTAAGGGATGGTCCCACCATATCTGACTCACACTGGTCAACAGCGCACTGAGTACAGGAGAGAAACACACACCAAGTAAACGTTCATCCATTACATTCTAATCAGCTACAATAAAGAAGAGCATGAAGGAGATCGAGATGAGGGGGGGGGGGGGGGGCATGAGGGGAACAACTTCCCATCATCTATTTTTATGCTGTATTTAATTTACATTTTCTTTTTGCTGCCGATAAAAGCCGACAGGGAACACAAGGACAGTGACACCCAGAGAGCTCTCAGGGTCAGAGGTCAGCAGTAAACCTGTCAGAAGTGCAGTACTGATTAGAATAAATCTACACACTCACTAGAGGTCAGCTCCGGCCTCTGCTACCACCTGACCCACCGCTCGCTCAAGATGTGTGCACATGCATGTGTGCGTGTGTGTGTGTGTACTGGATCATGAAAATGCCTGAATGTGCAGTCTTGATAGAATAAAGATGAATGTTTATTTTTGTGGATGTGCAGTCGTGTCCATATTGTTTTCATATTTTTTTTAATCTCAGTTGAAAAATGTTTTTAACCCTCTGGGGTCTGAGCGCATTTTTTGGACAGTTCACTCACCTGGTATAAATGTTTTATTATTGCTGTTACAGCTCTCTCTGCATCCCACAATCAAGTTTTATGTCTCTTTAATGTATATGATTTTGTTGTATTTTATAAGTGTAATAAAGGTTTACAATCAGAAATAAGAAAGGAAAAAGTAAAGCGGACATAATTTTCCACACACATTTATTCAAAACACACAGCAAACTATAATAAACAACTGTTTTGACACTTTATACTGGTAATTTGAGGTCTTGTGTGAAAGACTGTACAACAAAAAGGTTCAAACAGTAAACACAAATGTACATTTTGAACAATATATACAAAATGGTCGATGCGTTTTGTTTGTCTTCATCTCAAAGCAATTTCTGTCTGCTATTACACAAAGGTTAAATCACAAACTTTTACTTCTCCTGTGTTTTGGAGTGTTCTGTGCTGCTCCTAAAGCAGCTTTCATTCACAATTTGGCCCACTTTGGCTCCTTACAGTCTGAGGAGCAGCCCTCCCCCTCACTCCATTGATATGGTAAACAGTGCTTTACGCTGAGAAAGCAACAGAGTTATCCAGTAACATTCACATGTAAACTAGTGGAGCAATCCTGATAGTTACACACTCTTTGTTTGAGCACATGAGATTGTCATCAGAGGCTGTCCGTCTGCTTTCACTGATCGCTGTGCAAAATGGTGCAGGGTGCACTGAAGCACCCAGGGGGCTATTCAAACGGGCCAACTAGGAACATATCACTCCTGAAAATGATCTTTGGCTTTTCACGTGAGGTAAATCTGCCCTACGATTGGATTTTGGAAAACCATGTGATGGTGAACCAATTCCGATTGGACACTCACATTGCGCACGTCATCACACAGTTTCTATGTGGAGTACAAAGATGGCCGATGGTCCGCTGAGTTAACTTTTCAGCAAAAAAAAAAGTACGTTTCTATCTCATATCATTAAAAAGTTATTTATAATTTAGTAAAGCTTGGTCTTAGCTGTCGTATACGACGGCGTCAGCCCCAGTGGGTTAACCTGTTCTGCAGTAATGAAGAGACCGGCTGTCATGGTCAGACTCCTTCCCTTGTGTTTGTGACTAACACCCTGAAGTTCTTAGAATTTAAATTATATTTAGTGTTACTTTATTGATGCTAAAGATAAAAAAAAAAGACTGTGCTGTGGTAACAAAATTCTATCTGCACGTGGATTAAGTTCATCTTATATAACCAACACTTCTACCATGTTTGATGGAAATTTTTTCAAAAGTGGGTTGTACTGCTCACAAATAAACAGGTCAGGGAGTATACCCTGGTGACACAAATTGCCACGTCAACCACACCAAAGAACCGCCTTGGGTCCTGGATGGCAACGACCCAGGCCAACGGCCAGTTCATCTCTACCTTGGCGGCAGCCAGGTGAGATGTGGGCATGTCCTTGGCCTTCTATACATTTACTGGAGCACCTGTGTGCTGGATCATGCACAGTGAAATGCACCACATGGCCAAAATGTTAAAGCTGGCACTCACAATGTAAGTGATAATCTCCATGAGTAACCTTTTGACACAAAGCCATTCCAGTGGTACCCAAAGAGCCTCAAGAAAGACATAGTAAGGACATCCAGTTGTCACCTTAGGTCTCTGGTTATCATCCAAGTTTCAGAACAGTACAGTATCATAGGAAGCACCATGATGACCTTTGATTCCCTGCAAAGATACCAGCATCACCTAAAACCTCTGCCCAACAACCTTGACTCCACAAGCTCCTCCCAGGTGTCTCTCAAGGACCCAGAGACATAAACATCACTGTTGACATAACTGAATCTCTACAAGTTGCAACACTTTCACCGCACACAGATTCACTTCTGATGGCCAAGTCCAAGAAGCCACTGAAGGACTGGATCTTATTGTTGATCCAGGACAACTACAAACCCCAATACTCAAATAATGGGGTAATATGTACATGTACATGCACAGACAAGCCTTGTATGAAGAGCTGGAGGCTATCACAGTGTGAGATACCATGTGGGATGTTTCTGAGCCCACACCTACAGAGGTTCTAAAAGTGGCAGCAGAAGCTCCAGCACACAACTGGAAAACTCAGAGGTGGAGTCGGACAGTCGCTGTTCATCTGCCATGTACGGTCAGCTAAAAGCCAAATATTATGTTTTTTTAAACATTCCAGAAAAAAAAGTAAGAACCTGCTGTTTTAAGCACAGTAGACTGATGTCGACCCAAACCTGCCATCAGTTAGTAGAACCTTGGACAATGTGCATATGTGATGCAATCTGTGTTGTAGCAGCGTTGCTGAATACACTGTTTAATATGATTTTATGTGTGTTTTTTGTTTGACTATTTTAGGATTTTGCCTGTACCACAAAATGCTCATTAATGCACGTTGTCCCTTTTAGCAAATAAAATTGAAAATTGATAATATATACTGGACAAAGCCTGCGTGACGTCACCTGTAGGTTTTCTGTCCAGACGCAAAACAGACTACATGAAGACCAATCGGGGCATCGCCACACTGGTAGCAGCGCTGATTCTGGCTGCATCTTGAAGAACTCATTAATGCAGAAAGGGTCTGAACCTGCCTCTCTCTTAGAGTTCAAACCCCCTAAGCTAACAGGCTAACCTCTGTTCAGGTGTTTATTAAATAATATTTTGGGGACTGTGCAGTGGTTGTAACTGTTTTGTTTTGTGTAGACATTATGATCTGCTTATTTTCTCATTAATCATGCATGAAAGGCACCTGACGGGTCAAGCTACCAATCGCTGCTAAAAGTGCTAATGGCATTAGCATACAACATTAACCACAAAAGTTTCACTCATTTTCACTTCATTTCAATTATTTATATGGCGCCAAATCACAACAAGGTTGCCTCAAGGCACTTCACACAAGTAAGGCCTAACCTTACTAACCCCCAGAGGATCAGTGGTAAGGAAAAACTCCCTCTGAGGAAGAAACCTCAAGCAGACCAGACTCAAAGGGGTGATCCTCTGCTTGGGCCATACTACAGACACAAATTACAGAACAAGTCAATTCACTCAGCACGAATATTGCAGCACGGTCGTCTTCGATAACCCAAGAGGGTGTTTCACCAGACAACAAGCCAGCTCTTTCCAGCTCTTTGTAATAAAATACTCAGAACAACAGACACAACACAACAGCTAGTGGTCACTACCCGCGGACCATGAGCTAAAGATGCTATTCAGTGTTTCGTAGTTGTGAATCTCGCGCCGTTTCACGGCCCGTGACTCATGCGAGAGGTCAGTTTCAGCAGAGTTCTGGTTCAGGGGACAATGTAAACACACTTCGTGAAGCGTGGACAACAAGACAACATCGGGCCACGGCAGAAGTTTATCACAGGTGCTACACCTCCTCTAGATAACCCTCTCAACTTGAGAGAAGATGTCATCATAATTGCTTGTGAACTAGCTGAATTGTTGCCATTCACATCCTCATTTTGCCATTGTTTACATGCACTGTGAGACGCCGGAACGCTGCTGGTGCCGCGGTGCATTCTGGGAAGCACAGGAGGATTATGGGAAACGTCGAATCACCGAATGAGAGTATAAGTTTAAGAGTTGTCACTACAGAACTATGGTTTCAAACATCTTCAACTAACAGGTAAGAACCCCCCGGCTAGAATAGCATGTTTATTTTTGGTCTAAAGTTGGACATTTTAAACATGGATTCTTATGGGAATGTGCTCTTTTTTGGAGGCAGTCTCAAGTGGCCAGTCAAGGAACGGCAACTTTTTCTTCAAGCTCTTCATCTGAGGGCATTGAAGCTTACACCACTTGGTTTAAAGATGCAAGTATACCTAGCTCACAATTGAACAATTCATTAAAGTGACAGTAACGCATCACAATGTAGCAAGAACTTTTGTCTGTAGACCGACGACACCAACCAACAGACCAAGAACTATGCCCCAACTTTGTGCCATAATGTTATATAATCCCATTTCATTGTGAACACTGGAGGAAAAGGGGGCTCAGAAGTGGATTTATGATGTTTTTAATTGGCAGCATTTGGCACAGCACCAACTCCACCAGTAACACAACCTGTTCAGAACAAACAGACAAAAACCCACACATTTGGTGAAAAACCCAACAACATACTGCTGAGATGCAAGAAACTATTCCTCAAACAAATGCTCCCCCAAGATAATACATGAACATTTTTGTCAGAAGACTCAAGAAGATGTCTTAAAGACTTTGTGTCTCTTTCAGACTTAAATAAGTTCATGAGTGAGAGCCAATCAGGAAGCAGCAACAGCCACCAGGTGTCTTCCATAAAATCATTAACTGTGTTTCCTGCAAAGACGTTCAAATCTGCACAACACATGAAAGATCATCATTTGGCTGGTCCACTAATCTGCCAGTTGCTGTGTGGTTTTAAATTATTATTTTTTATTGACAAATTATGTTTTTCTTGTAAATAATCACTTGCTTGATTTTGTTTTTCCTCCTTTCTTTAGCGTGCACAGGTGCAACCACTCAGGATAGATTTTAAACAAATCTGGTGTCAGACGCAAACATGAGAGCAATCAATATGAACTAAAAGGTCTTACCTGCCCCGCTAAAATTCGACACCCCAAATGACAAACTGTTTCTGCATTATTATGAATAATTTAAACTGGTTCAGTGTCATTTAAATCATTTGATCAGCACTTTAAGATATTTCATCCTCATTATAATTGTTTTAAAGGCAAAATATTTTAAATAAAACAAACTATTTATTATGAATTAAAGCCATTTATCTTGTCAACTCAAACTTTCTATCATGTTTAAAGTTGGATGAACATATTATGAGTAAACCAGCTTAAAATCAGTCAATCTGTTTTAAGTGAAAATAGAATTGGAACAAATCGTAATTTTGTGTTGTGGGAGAAACTGCATCTTTGATATCCTCCTCAGATGATTATTATTATAATATCATTATTAATTTGGAGTATTTATGTTTTATTTTTAACATGGATGTCAGTGAAAACACAATGTTAGAATTCAAATATTAATTTCAGAAAATAAAATTATTAGAGTATAAGATAACTGTGTGGTTTACTAAGAACAACTCTGTTTCAGATTAAAAAAAAAAACTGATTAATTTGCAGGTTTATAGCACACAGGCCACGAAGACAACAGGTGATAATAATCAGTGCTAATTTGTTTTAAAACATGATAATGGGGGGAATTCATCTTAAAATACTTCATTTTTATAGGTTTAAACTGCTTTTGAATGGCAAGATTTAAGTATTTTTGACAACTGGTTTGAATTACTTCATTCCAATGTGCAAATTCACATAAAACAGGCTGTATTTAATTTGAAGTGGTTTAAGTATCTTTTAAAACAGCTCAACATCACTTTCAAACTCAAGTTGTTGATGGTGTATACTTTAAAAGACACTAAAACTAAACCAAGTTACTGTGGGTTTAGATACATTTAGAATATTCCATAAATACAAAACTGCAAATACAAAATATTGGACTTATCAAAAACTACATTCACATTATAGCAATGAAGTCGTTGTTGTTGGTGTTATTATGGACTACATTTACTGCACGTTTTCCCTGTCAGACCTCACGTACTTGACGGCAGCAACAACAACAACAACAACAAATGACCCTGAAAACCAACAAAATTAAATAAATGATGCATTTATATCACTGTGGGCAGGGCTTCTTTTGACTTTTCGTTAGTCCATTAAATGGATCACTGTGAAGGAAATGTTGGGATTTGGGCCTGTGGTGCGACATCGTTAGGAAACGAGCAATTTCACTAAACACAAATAATGAAAAAAGAAACAATAATATGCTGTTCAGAGTAAACATGACTTATTTAATAGTGTAAGGTGGGGGGAGGCCAGTTTGTTCATCAGTGACAGCCAATCAGGACGTACCAGGTGTTCTCTATAAATTAATCAGCTGTGAGGTGAATAATTAAATTTCTGGGTTGGTTCTATATTAATTTGATATTTCAGGGGGGTTTTTTTGTGGGTGAGATCACTTCTTGTTAATTACATGGGGAGATGATGGTCTAGTGGTTGAGCTTCAGACCAGAGGATCTTCCATTCAAGACTTAGCCAGACCGGAAAATCATTAAGGGCCTTTGGGCAAGGTCCTTAATCCCCAAGTTGCTCCCAGTGTGTAGTCGGTGCCTTGGATGGCAGGATCCTGACATCAGTGTGTGTGAATGTGAGGCATTATTGTAAAGCGTTTTAAGCATCTGATACAGATGGAAAAGCGCTATATAAATGCAGTCAATACAAACATTTCAACTAATTAGTAATTTAAACAAAAATAAAGGCCCAGACTATAATCTTATGCTTGTCTTTTATTTTAGTTTAGTTTGGCATAGAAAAATGTATCTTTTGTTGATATAGCAGGTTATTTAAACAAGTTGTCATTTGTTTTTTGCGGGTGTTTTGCTTTTGTTTTTTTGCATGAATTTACTACAATTATGATTATTAGGAAGGGGTGGCAGCCAAGTGGTTAGTGAGCTTGTTTTCATTGCAGCAGGTTCTCGGTTCAAACCCCACCCCTGCCCATTTCTCCATATAATGTTGCATCAAGAAGGGCATCCGGTGTCACACATAAATTTATGCCTGTGTTAGAGTTTGATTTGAGGGCTGTATCATCATAAAAAAAAAAAATCTATTTTTGACTTAACGTTTCTGATATTATCATTCCTGCAGTTGGTCTACTGTCCTTTTTTTAGATATTGGTGTTGATTACCATGTTCTGTACTATATATATATATATATATATATATATATATATATATATATATATATATATATATATATATATATATATATATATAAATTACTAATATTTGTAATGATCATTGTGGTAATTTTCTGTGATATCTGCAGTACGTGTCAAAATAAAATCCTATGTGAGGCAGGTGTCTTGGAGGTGGAAGCTCCGCCCACAGGTATGTGTTTCTTTGTTTGAAGGCGCCACAGAGATCAGTGGTGTCAGAACTATCAGGCCCAGCCCTGACAGAAGGGGGGGTCAGGTCAGAGGAACTCTTTCTTCCTCTGACCTATTGTTCTTCTTCTCCAGTTTGAAAACACACATCAGCTCTTTCATCCGCTGCTCTGCAGCCGGAGAAACAGGAAGGGTCGGCATCAGTCTCCATCCATCATCTTTAACCAGAAGACCTGTCACATTTATAGACTTTTGACTTGCATTGTTATCCTCTCCTGACTCACACCATTACTCCTGGAAATACAGATGTTGTCATGATGGCCTCCTGGTTGTCCCACTGCAAAAAAGGGCTGTCTAAAAACAAGATCGGAACACTAACTGTGAGGGGAAACGTACTCAGAACAAGTGAAATTATCCATTCAGCAAGATAATTTCACTTGACAAGATTTCTTAAATTAAGATTGTTGTGCTTGATTTAAGAGTATAGTGTAAAGTTAAACACTTGCAATATAAATGAACTCTTAAAACAAGATAATAACGCTTGAAAAATCTAAGTTTTTATTTTTTATCTTGGTAAGAACCAAATAATTTGCAGTGCAGATGGCAGGAAGTCGATGTTGAGATCAGTCCTGTGTTTCTGCTCACAGAATATTTTTTTTTAATTTGATTTGCCCTGAAAATTTTACACATCTTAAATATAACAGAGATTCCGTCCTTGTTCAAAACCAACTCTTCTAACTTCCAATTCGTCACCGCTAAGAAATGAGATCACATTTGATGTTTTTGACCTTCGTCCTGATAACACAAAGTTAAACCAGGTCAGTGTTCGGCTAAGATCAGGTGGATCCTCTGTTTGGATCTGGACTGTAACATCATTGATTCTTTAACATAAACATTCTCATGAAACATTTTGTATGATAGTACTAAAAATTAAGCACCATATTCTTACAAAAATGCTCTAAGATTTTTTTTTAAATTGTTAAAAATTTTTGATAGCAGATTGTTTGATTTCATGCGGGGGGCAAATTGATACCCAATTGGCTTAGTATTATAATTATTATGTTTTTTGTTGTTTTTTACTGGCGCATGTGGCAAAAAAAAAAAAAAAAAAATCATAATGGGAATCATAAGCAGTCTTTTATAAACATATGTAATCTGATATAAAATAGTAGATAGTGGCAAGGACTGCAATTAAATGTGGCTTTTGGCTGTGATTTATAAGAAAATTTACTGCATGTGCCCACCCACTTTTTTTTTTAAATATGAAAGTTGCCTAAACACCCACCCAAACGTAAATGCATTTCATGGCCCTACCACACTGTAAAAAGCACAAAAAGCAAAGATTTCATTGCATTTTGTCATCTCTTCTGCACCTTTTTACCTCTGATCATGTCATCAGTGTGTGTGCTGGTCTTCCCTGAGTTTTGTAAATGTACCAGGTGACCCACAATAGCGTCTGTTTTGCATGCAGATTTTTTTTAATTCATTAGTTCACACGTGCATCCTTTTTATTCATTTATTTATTTGAATCTGTCATAGTTACATAACAAAAATGATGTCAGTTTGATACACAGCAGTGCGAGAGTTTATAACCCGTCACACTAGAGGCCGAATTCCGTCTGAATGAAAACTCAACCTACATTCGGCAGGTGTCAAGGTGTATTCGAGGACGTTGGACAGCAGTCTGAGAGCAGTCTAAACAGATGTGCAAATTCCTATATCTGCCCTGAATGTTTTGCTCATTTGCACAACAGTCGAGGTGGAAAACTATTGAACGGTGGTCGGAGTGTAGTCTGACTGCAATCTAAATATTCATACGGAATGAAAACAGCATTTGATGCATTCTGATCACATTCAAGGGGCAGTTCAAAATGATCCGCCACGGAATGAATGTCCCAACTGAGTCTGAACGCACCACGAGTGCACCTTGCCACTGGAATACATTTCCTTGACCTGCAATCAGACCTCACTCATTCAGCAATGTAAATGCATTTGTCATATTCCTACAGCATTCTGACAGCTGTCTAGGTGATCCTAATGTGTTCCAACTACATTTGTACTGCATTCCTAGGCTTAATGCACATGGAATGTCCACAAATCATACGGGACGGGTCAAAACACAGTCTGAGTAGTGGGACAGCTGTCTTCCGCAATCCTTATTCCCCCCAGATGTGGCACGAATCTTGGCTTTTTTGACACTCGGCCTGGGTCGGCCTCTTTCTTGCTAAATGTGCACAAGACAGAAGGGGTCTGGCACTAAACGGGTGAGTTACTTGTGTATTGAAATCTACAGAAAGTGGCAGTCTGACAGTTGTAGTGTCCTCATGCATCGCCCCACCCCTTTTTCAGGCAGAATTTCACCTGCAACACCCTCGGTCATTCTGAAGCATAGATACGGTAGGCTCAATTTTCAAATCTCTAATGGGAACTGCCATCCTGTTGGTGATGTCACCACAGCCTACCAGCAGAGGAATAAATGGGATAAATATGCAAGAATTTGTGCATTTACTCTTTATATATTTTCATGAGAATAGGCTGTTAACACAAAAAGCCTTTTGAAATATCTGTGATACAATTGTCACCATCAGTGAGGCCTCCTGTGGTGATGGATGGATTGATAGATACCATGATTGGGAGTAATCATTTCAGCTGGTTGTCTCCAGTTTGTCTAATAAAGCTGCACTTTTGGCTCAAATCCTGGATCTTGTGAGCAACATACAAAAATAAGACCCTGACCTATTTATTTGTGTTCCTCTCACTGGGTTGTAGGAGGCTGTTGAAAGGATTCAGTCCTTCATCATCAGCCTGATCCAGATGGCATGCAAACTGTAAAAAAAATGAACATTTCTGCACCGTTTCTGAATCTTTGTCTTCCATCTTTGGCAAAGGACATACTGGTAAAATATCAAAGCCGGGGCATCTGCTCACTGTAGTCCACACATCGGCATGAAATGATCCAGACTGACTGACTGATTCTTCTGGATGCACAGGGAGGAATTCTGACTCAGATGGACACCTGATTAATGGTGGATTAAATGGACTGCATTTATATATTGCTTTTCCTACTGCATCAGACGCTCAAAGCGCTTTACAATTATGCCTCACATTCACCCTGATGTCAGGGTGCTGCCATACAAGGCGCTCACTACACACCGGGAGCAATAGGGGATTAGAGACCTTGCCCAAGGGCCCTTAGTGATTTTCCAGTCAGGCGGGGATTTGAACCCATGATCTTCTGGACTCAAGCCCAACACCTTAACCACTAGACCATCACCTCCCCTAATTATTATTATTATTATCTTTAATCTGACTTTCTTCCCTTTTTTATCTTCAGTATGAAACAATGGGACGTGCTATGTTTCAAGCGTTTGATTCAGATGACAAAAGTTCTCCTTCTAGAGACCAACCGAGTTCACCCAAACAGGCTTAACTCTTCACATGTCTCCTCCTCCTCAGCTCCAGGCCAACTATAAGAGCAATCAATGAAGTCCTCCACACAAAAGCTAATTCAATTTCCCTGGACCAGTTTTCTCATCAGGGCTCAAGGTGCTGTCCCAAGCTGATAGGACCCCAGAACTTGTCTGGAAGAGTGAGGATTTATCCAGGCCCTCAGCCGTCCTTCTGTAATAGACACAGATAATGGGATTGTTGGAGGGCGGAGTGAGGC
This sequence comes from Thalassophryne amazonica, assembly GCF_902500255.1. Lineage (NCBI taxonomy): Eukaryota > Metazoa > Chordata > Actinopteri > Batrachoidiformes > Batrachoididae > Thalassophryne > Thalassophryne amazonica. Next base: position 12,617,633 of record NC_047116.1, read on the forward strand.
GAGGAGCAGCTCACCTGCCTGTGTGCCCAAAGTGAGGCCCTGACTCCCAGCCGCGAGTTACATCGCCTCACAACCTCAATTTAAGGAGAAACCTAATCAAGAAGCTCCAGCTTCCTTCAGTGAGATTTCAGAGACTTATGGCAAGATGGCAAGGGGGTGTTCATCCAGCGAGGAGGTGTGCGGTGCGTGTCTGAGGGGGCTGATGGGAGATTAACATCTGTGTGGCTTTGGTTCACTTACCTGCAGTTCCCAAATGATTCCTCTGGTGCAAAATGGTGTGTATCCTGAATGGTGAGAAGTGGGAGTAAAGGATAAGAAGCGAGGAGGCACCCTCCTCTGACTGCCTGACAGCTGGTGACCCATGGGGGTAGAGGTTTGAGGAGATGGGGATCAAAGAAAACCTGAAGAGGAGGGGAAGATACACTCAAAGATCTCTTTATGTCTTCTTCGATTTTTGGCCTCCTTTCTTTTTTTTTGCCCCCACCCTCCAATTCCTCGGCCTTTCAGCTCTCCTGGACAGTAACCTGCTGTCCGCTCCAGTCCTCCTGAATAATACACAGCTAGACTGAGGACTAAGTGCGTAACAATCTCCTACATGCACTGAGACAACAGAGTAAACAACACAAACATCAGAGACACAACAGCCCTCGGGCGCTCAATTCTGGCTCTCACACGCAGACTTTCTGTGTTTATGCATGTGTGTGCATGTTGGCATGTCATGTTCAGCAGTGTGAAAGTGGATATTCTTGCATCTCCAGCACCGGTATGAATCCCAGGTGAGGAGATGCCTGATGGCAGATGCTGCAGTCTGATTGCAACTAAATTACCCCAAAACAGCACACCATTACCTCCACCACGTGCACAACTTAAATGCCGAAAACTGTCCATCCAAGAGCACATAAATCGTAAGAAATAAACACACCTGGACTCTAAACACAACTAACAACCTGACAGGGAGGCAGTTTGTTCAGTTGTCTTTATTTTTTTAAGCAGGATCATTTAAAATCTAATGGACTGCTTTTGGTGGAACTACGAGGGAGAACTGAGCGCGGGTCAATGTCAATCCTATTAAATGTTGACCTGGGTCAAGGGGTGCAACCTGGCTAACTGCAAAAATGGGTCTTTTTTTTAGACCGTTTTATCAGTACTGGTAAAAAACAACTCAGTCTCATGAGGTTTTTTTTTTTTGTGCTCCTGTCACAAAATGAATCACATTTTCGTGACTTTTTTTTTCTTATGTTACTATTACTAACCCGACTTACCCACCCCCCACCGCATCACTTTTCATTTTGTGGTCCCATCACGGAATGTATTCGAATGAATTTGTGCTCCTGTTACGAAAATATGTCACTTTTTGTGACAATATCGTGAATCACCAGATTAATGTATATTTTGTGACCTTGAGTCACAAAATGCCGTGAGATAAGGCAGGGTAAAACACCCACTGTCAGAGAAATTATTACTGTACTGACTACGTCCAGTGGAAGAGAGGGACAGAAGACTTGCTTCAATTGAAGTCTTTATTTACTGCAGGAGTGAAACAGTGATAGTACTACTTCCTTTTCACTGAAGAAAGTTACACTTCACCAAGCTCATATACACGTTTTCAGATATCATAAGCAGGGTTACTTAGCAACAGTTTCCCCAGTCATAGCTCTCCACATCATCCCAAACGCAGCTGCCAAACTTATCTACACCAAGGTCGGCCTCGGCCCTTCTGAGATGATAAGTGTACATTCTCACACGAGCTTTAGCAGTAAATAGTCTCATTAAAATGGAAGCATGAAACACAATATAATAGAAGAACTAATAATCACACAAAAAATAAATAAAAGATATACAATTTCTGACATTTCTCATAACCCCATAATGATAAAAAACAGATTTTTTTTTTACAACATTCATTTTTAAGTTTTGATTAAGATGTTTGAGGATCTCAGTTTTTCCTCCATTTAATATATATATATATATATATATATATATATATATATATATATATATATATATATATATATATATATATATATATATTAGTGTGTGTGTATACATAATGAGGTGAGTTGAGTCTTTGATCCAGCTAGCTCGGGGTTCATGACATTGTCCTTCTGGGTTCGCGAGGTCAGCATTTGGATGGTGGGCTCAGTGTTGACTATAACTTTGCCCAGACTTTGTAAAGCACATGGTTTGTCTTTGCTTGCAGTTGTTGGCTACGAAAGAATCCATTGTGAATTTATTCTGGTTGATTAAGGAGACAAAGCTTGTCTTGTTGTTGTTGTTGTTTGGACACCAAGAAATGCAAAACAAGTTTGGCGAAATGTTTCAGAATATATTCAAGGACATTGGTGCCACACTAGCAATGCATGGGTGCAAGAAGATGCCAAGTCAGTGCCATGGACCGACAACAAGGTGAAGGATCACAATGCATGAAGCATGACATCTTGATGCCATCCTGTAAGATCACCCTAGCTCCCAACAGATATTGGTCCTGGATAGTGCTGGTGTGGGGGGGGTAATGAAGCGTTAAAGGCTTCTGACAGCAGAGGTGACAAAAACGCCCTTGATCACAGTGGCATGAGTAGAGACAGTGAAGTTATAGAAACTTAGTTCTGAAGGCTTTTTCCTTTTTACTAGTGTAAAAAAAAAAAACTAGCATAGTTGCACTTTGATTGCTGATGTAGCACCATCGAGAAAGTTTGGCTTGAGCCAGATTGAGTTTGGGCGCTTGTGTAAAATCAGTCGGATTTGTAAAACTGGTGTGAATCTGAATACAAAGCAATCTGGATTGAATCCAACTCTAGCCTGATTGGCAAACGCAGTACGAGCCTGGCCTTAGGTCTCCATCTCCACTCTGTCTTCACTCCCCCAAAGTCTTGACTCAGTCTTGACCACTCCAAAATCTGAACGGGATCTGTGAATGCTGTGCTAGCAGGTGTTGTTTATATGCCATATAGCAAGCAAAGCCGTGGCGGCATCCTGGTCCAAATCGGTGCACAATAAGCTGGATGCCAGCCAAAATATCTTGTGCAAACATCACATGTTGCAAACAGAACTTTTGAGTTGCACCGAATTTTAAGGAAGAATTGGAAGAAAAAAGACATTTTGTTTATGTTCACAAAGCTGAAAAGAAATGCATGAAAACATATTTGTAAGCAACAACTATGACTAAAACCATGGTATCCACCCCCCCCCCCCACACACACACACATCTCACCCCTTCTTCATTATCATGTCCCCTCCCAAAAGCTTAGTGTAAGAATTCATAAAATCTGTAATTTAACGCTGACCTTTGGCAGAGTTCAGTAGGTCCCCATCTGTGTGTGTGTGTGTGTGTGTGTGTGTGCACAGAGCCGAGAGGGAGAAGAATGATGACCCCTTTAACAGCTTGCCTGCGACGACCTGCTGATCCAAAAACACCAGCCAGACATGGAGCCCTGCATAGTCAAAGGATCAAACACAACCACAGAATACTGCTTATTTCACACAAACACAGAGGAGGGGAAGGAGAGATGAAGACAGGAAGCACCTCAACGGACAGCATATAACACAATGACGGGCTGTTCGAGGGAACCCCGTAACTCCATCGCCAGCAAAGGAAGAACTCATCCCCGTTTACATTCTTAACTAGGAAACAAGAAGAGATAAGTGCTGACCCGTGTGTGTGTGTGTGTGTGTGTGTGTGTGTGTGTGTGTGTGTGTGGGTGGATTTGAAAGTAGAAATTGCCTTAAACATTCTGAAAGATCTCCACAAAGCTTCATTCTGCCTTTTTCCGTAGTCAGCTCCTTAGTTTACTTTTTGATCAATTCTGTTCATTTATAAAGAACCAATTCACAATACAAGTTGCCCCAAGGTGCTGCACATAAATACAATCTAATTTTTACCCTGGCCAGGTGCATTAGCAACTGCGGTTAGGTAAAGCTCCCTCAGGTGTTTGTTTGTTTGTTTGTTTGTTTGTTGTTGTTGTACAAGAAGAAACCTCAAGCAGACCAGGGGCCTGTACTACGAAGCGGGGTTAACTTACTCAGATGTAACCCAGGATCAACCTCTTAAACTGGAGTTGACAAAACCTGGTTCCCTCAAGTGGCGTTAATCGGTACTACGAGGCTGATTAAGATGTTGATTTGTTGAACCTGTGTTAACCTAAGTGGAGTATGTGCGCGTTCACATAAAAGGGGCGTTTTGCAGCACACATCACCATTTTTCAATGATGACGTGGTCACCTTACTTTACCGAAGATGAATGCACGATTATTATGCGGAGCTACAAGGAATTTAAATTAACGTTAAGGGGGAAATCGAACACATCGTCTGCCAATAAAGCAAGACAGGCTTGGTGGCAACGTATTGCTGATCGGGTAAATGCGTAATTGTTCTTTAAATCTGTTACAGATGATTAACCTGTGGAATGTCTGATATGTGTAGAAAAATGCCCCTCTTCCATTAATTATGCCCAGATGCAACACGATTCAGAAGTGGGCATAGGCCTACTAATAAATGTTAGGTTAATTTAATGTTTCCTAAATAGGCTACCTTGACTGTATGATTGCTATTCCTAATCCTGTCAATATTTCAGATGCAATAGCAGTGCCAAACACACCTGGCAGCAGGTGAAGATGAAATATAAAAACATCCTTCAGAACGGTAGGTTTATATTCATAGCTTGATAAGCCTCACTTCTCCTAATTAATGGACATGCATTAGACCTATTTTGATATTAGTAATTACCCGCGATTGCATACAACCCTTCTTTGATTTGCATTGCGGATAAATGGCCAGGGAACACGACAAATGCATCCAACAGTTTAGACAGAGCAAGTACTACCTTGCGAATCATATGACATACAGTATTCTTGCTCAGATGTTCAGCATCACTGATGGAATACATAAATTGTCCACTGGCAGAATATCTAAGCGCAAGGCACATTATCTGCTCGATCGTTGGGGCATTGTTACACTGTAAAAAATGACTTGTTACAGGAAAACGCTGGCAGCTGTGGTTACCAGGGAATTCCTGTAAAACATACAGCAGCACAGTAGATAACATTACAGACATAATATGTATATGGACTTACAGTGAATGAACCACGGCTGACTCACATTAAAGGAACTGTTACATCTACAAACAAGAGCTCCTTTTTTGTACATTTAACTGCTGTATTTTTATACAGTGGTGACCACAGCTGCCAGCGTTTTCCTGTAAAAACAACAGTCTTTTATTACAGTGTACGATGGATGATGTTACAGACGTCTGGCCCGATCAGCTGACAAAGATAACGAATTCCCTCGGCTGAGGATCTATATCATTCATAGAGAATATCGTCCGGGTATGTCAGCGGATTCTGGCAGTCTTTAAAAACCCTCGCCCTACGAAGAGAGCCCCTCACAATTTGTGCCCCAATATCAAACAGATTATCCAGGTAGGCCGGCATTTTCTTCGGAGTGATGCAGGTGGATGGACGGTACTTATAAAGGGAGTGGTTAAGTGAGAACCTCACGCTAATCCTAGAACATAACCTGCTCGGAGCAGGTTTGGCGCAAAGCGTAGGTTGCCGTGGCAGCATGCCTCGATCAAAACCTATCCACCTTTCGTAGTACGGGTTAACCGGGAAGTTACTCCACACGTCATCAACTTACTCACGAAGTTACCCTGATAAGCCAGTAACCCCGCTTCGTAGTACAGGCCCCAGATTTGGTGGGTTACCATCTGCTGTGGTCATACTAACAAAAACAAAACCACAAATAAGTAAGGTTAACCTCCTGTGTTGTGTATGATGTACTCTCTCTTGGGATCTTGGAACATGAACTCATGATCTCTGGCATAGGAGGCAGGCACTCTAACCAGGAGGCTAAAACCCATGGTCTTCAGTGTCTGTGGTCAGAGCATGGTTTGATGTTGGGGAGTGAGGTTTACTGACAGTGACTCCTGCTGGCCTCTGTCACAACAAAATGACAAAGAAATATCAAACATGCAAGGACGTCTTTCCACAAATAACTATGCGTCCTTTGAGCTACAGGTATTGTGATTGAACTAACCAGCCCTATATTATGTGCGATTGTGTGTCACCCACCCAAATACAAAGATTTTATTCAAGAGTTTTCAGAGTTTTTATCAGAATTTTCTCCCATTTATGATAAATTTGAACTTAGAAGAACTTTCACCTGTTTGATTTAATTTAATCGGTGGCTGGACCTACACACCATCATGGACATGCTTTGGATCTCATTATCTCTCATGGACTCTTAGTGGTCACCTTCTCGCATCACTTCTACATTATTTTGAAGTTGAAGCACCACTAGTATCCTGTAAACGGGCACTGTCAGCACAGCAGTGCTGACCAGCTAAATGATGCTGGAAGAAGAACAAACTACATGTACTCCGGGAAATATTGAGCGACTGCCTTGCTGACTTTCAGCAGGCAATGAGGGAGACAAAATATCAGTATTTGTCAAATGTGATCCAGAGCAACAGTTATCACCTCAGAACTCTTTTTGACACTATTAACTTAGTCGTTAACCCATGCACACGTGTTCTGGCTGATGCTTCAGTCAGTACTTGAGGACTTTCTTCATTCTTTACTGAAAAAGTTGACCGTATAAGAAAACTTGCCAGCAAGTCTCAGTGGTGACCAGGCTGTTGATTCAGTTCCTCCTGCTGTGTTTGAGTCATTTGAACTTGTTTCTCTTTCTACGCTCTCTAAAGTGGTGCAGCAATTGAATTGAAACCTTCTGATATTGTCCCGACCAAATTATTGACAGAGGTTTTAATGTTCTGGGGCTCTTTATAGTGCGTTTATAAATTCTTGCCTCACCACTGGATCTGTACCGGTTGCATTTAAACATGCTGTGGTTCGTCCACCACTGAAAAAGCCACAGCTTGATCCTTCGATATGGTCGCGTTTTAGACCTGTCACCCACTTGGCCTTTTTGTCCAAGGCTTTATAAAGAGTTACAACTGTTCTTAGAAAACAATATTGTCTTAGAAAAAATTCGGTCAGGCTTCAGAACCTGTTCCATCACTGAACCGGCTCTTTTAAAAGTGCACAATGACATTGCATTGTCATAAGCACCCCATGGTTTTAGTGCTGCTGGACCTGACAGCTGCCTTCCATACAGCTGACCACTCAGCCCTCCTGTCCCGTCTAAAAAATATGTCAGACTCTATGGCACTGTTCTAAAATGGTTTACATCATGTCTTTCTGATAAAAGTTTTCTGTAATGGTTGGTGACCTGTCCTCTTCGAGTGCTTCTCTTGCTTGTGGTGTTCTGCATGGCTCAATCCTCGGCCCCACTCTCTTCTCTCTGTACATGTTGCCATTCAGATCAATCATTGCAAACCACAACATATTATTCCACTGTTATGCAGACAACATACTGACGTGGTCCCCGGGTCAGAATGGCCAGCTGCAGAAATCAAACAATGGTCTTCTTTGAATTTTCTACACCTGAATCAATATAAGACTGAGTGCATTTTGTTTGGTGACTCACAGATAATGGATGTTGGAGGATTGCCTCTGAAACCCACTGTCAGAAATGTTGAGGTGATGTTTGACACACAAATTGACTCTGTGGTCAAATCAAGCTTTTATCAACTATGGCTTTTAGTGAAGGTGAAGCCCTTTTTAAATCATGTAGATCTGGTAAAGCTGTTTATGTTTTATTAGTTCTCGGCTGGACTATTGCAATAGGCTTTATGTTGGAGTCTCCCGGTCTTTCCCTCAGTTGACTCCAACCGGTTCAAAATTCTGCAGCACGTCTGCTAACTAACACATCACCCCAGTCCTGCACACTCTGCATTGGCTTCCAGTTTGGGCTAGAACTGATTTTAAAAATTCTTATGTTTGTTATTAAAGCTCTGAATGGTTTGGCCCCAACATACTTAGCTGAGCTGCTGACACATCGGGACCAAAGCAGAGTTTTGAAATCTTCTAACCAGTGAGCAGTAGAGGTTCCGAGGTCCACATATCGCAACTGGGGAGACCAGTGTCACAGACTGAACGGTCACCCCTAAAAATCGGTCTGCCATGCTTTCACTGCGCATGTGTCATGAGCCGCGGTTCACCAATTATCACCTCGTTTCTGCTCCAAACTGAAATCCAGTCATCATCTATCTCAGTGACAGATATCTGAAGCTTTTGTACAACAATCACTTCCACATAAATTCAGCGTTATTTCATCACAAAAGATGTAGGACGCGATCAGAGTGCCGCAGCTGCGCAGGCTGCTAGCTGATGCGTTCACTGCACGTCGGTCATTTCAAAGCGTCACCGAGTATTGCCTTGTTTCTGCATAAAACGGCCTCATTTCTGCTTAAAACTGACTTTAGAATGATTTAAGATGTTTTAACTTATCTGATGGTTAATAATCCAATAATCAATTTGATCACTTTGGGTGAAGAGACTCTGTCTAAGACAAGTGGCTGAGTTCCAAAATGGGGCATGTGCAGTGGCAGCAGGGCAAACCAATTTTTAGGGGCAAAACATTCGGTCTGTGACACCGGGCTTTCTCTGTGGCCACACCTAGACTGTGGGAACCCCCCCCCCCCCCCCCCAAGAGCCACACCACCACTGACCTGGGTCTTTTTAAATCGAATGCCCATAATGTAAATGATATGACAAATCCATTGTCAGTCCACTTCATGTGTCAGAGGATTTATCTGTATTATCATGTTATCATGGCTGTGAGACCCCGTCCAGACGGCCGCAGTGCACATCAGCGCGTCACAGAGACATGCTGTATTTGGTGTGATTGCGCAGTGTTCATGTCTAGTGCACATAATGATTGCGTGCTACAGACTTTGCACATTACAATGTTTCCTTTTCTGATCCTGAACAGGATGTTGGGTGTGGGGTGGGGGGGAGTACCGCTCATCATGCGCACAATCGGGCGTGCCGATGAGATCAGACAGCTCCGAATGCTGGTAATAATAATAATTTATTAATTTATATAGCGCCAAATCATGACTAATCGCTTCAAGGCACTTCACAAACATCATTTAAAAGCAGAATAAAATGAAATAAGATTAAAACACAATAAAAAAATTAACATAAATAAGTAAAAGAAGGAAAATAAATAAAAGGAATAAAAAAAGACACACAATCATATAAAATACTAATGATAAAACAGGGACAACAAGTGTGTCTTCAGCCTGGCTTTTAAAAGTCTCCACAGAGTCCGACTGTCGTATCTGCGCAGGCGGATCATTCCACAGAGCTGGGACGCGGTGATAGAAAGCTCTGTAACCTGCTGACTTTTTCTTCACCCTAGGGACACACAATAGTCCTGCACCCTGTGAACACAGAGCCCTAGCCTGCACATAGGACTTAATAAGGCCGGCCAGATAGGGGGGTGCCAGTCCGTGAACAATTTTATAGGCCAATAGTAATACTTTAAAATGCGATTTTAAAGAGACCGGAAGCCAGTGAAGGGATGCCAGAACCGGCGTAATATGGTCAAACCTTCTGCTTCGTGTCAGAAGTCTGGCAGCAGCATTTTGAACCAGTTGAAGACCCCTGATGCTGGACTGTGGTAAACCAGAAAACAAAGCATTACAATAGTCCAATCTAGAAGAAACAAAAGCATGAATCAGAGTTCTCAGCATCAGCCATAGACAAGATGGGATGACTTTTTGCTATATTTCTTAGATGGAAGAAAGCAGTCCTCGTAATGTCCCTAATGTGCTGGTGGGTTGCCATTTTGAATGCCATTTGAGGAAGCAGTCACACAGCAGTATGACCACCGTACGAATGTTCTGCAGTTTGAATGCAGCACAGCAGTAGTGTGCCTGTTCTCTAAATTCGTGTTGGCCGTGCAAATTTGGTGCTACACGAATGCTGTTGGAGGAATTTGAATGCAGTTCGACTGCAGGTTGAATTGCACGAATGATGTTCGAATCTCCATTTGTACGGCAGCAAGAATGCGGTATGACTGCAACTCCACCGCCGTTCAATTGTTTTCCAGCACAAGCGACACACGAACGTGTTGACTGCTGTAGAATTGCTGTATGAGGCGTTTGAGTGCAACATGAATTGCAAAAATGTTGTTTGAATGTCGATTCATATGGCATTCATGCAATTCGTGCTCTAGTTTGACGGGGCTGTTATCGACCACCGTGGGCATATCATTGACAAATTAAAAAAAAAAACCCTCAGGTGTGTTGATTATAGTAAAAAACCTCAAGCAAGTCAAGAAACTGCCAAAGATGCAGAGACAGAAATGGTGCAGCCAAGTAACCCTAACGTATACTGTAGTCCACTGATGATGATGATGATGGGTCAAAAAACAACCAAAGAGCAGAGTCCCTGTAATTGCTTTTTTTTTTTTTTTTTGCAGTTTATATTGGTCCCCGTAGGACACTCCAGATCTCAAAAGGTTCAACCATAGACCACACTTGTCCAAATCCTGGATGCACGTATCTTGTATGAAAACATGATTGACATCTGCGTTCCACCAACAGACTCCCCCAAACAGCTCTTGTACTCCTGTCTGGAATGCAGTCGAGGAACCTCCTGGAAGTGTTGACACTTTGTCTTCTTCACATTCCAGCTTTGTCCACCACTCATAGTAAGGACAGCCAGTGCTCCTCCAATCAAGATCTCAGCTGGAGAACAATGTGGAAATCAATCCACCAGAATGACCAGTTCACTGTAACACCATCTTAAAAGGTGAATTAACTGACTAAATGCTAAATAAATACAGTTACCACTTAATTCACTGCCATGTTAATTAATGGAGCCTGCTGCAAAATGTTACCTATACTTATAAGTTGCTGTGATCGTCATGATCCATGGCAGCTGATGCTTCTTGCTGTTGAAAAACCTTACAATATGACCCCCCCCCCCTTTTTTTAAATAAGATATCTCTAAAATACTTTGAAGAGCGACCTATGCAGAGGTGACCAAGAACCCCGCTGTCTGAAACCAGAGGTCAGCATCACCGATTGTACTGACTTTTAAAAACATTTACCTGCTGCAGCTCAGGTGGGGGGGGATCCAGTTGGACAAACGGTACAGAACACTGTTTGCCACGAGGGGAACGTGCATCGGCTCAGATGTGAAAGTGTAGATAAACACTCCCAGATGAGTTAAAGTTAATCTGGATGCCGGCTTCACCCAGGATGAGCTTGACCTCCTTTTTGTTAAATGACATCCAGAGATATTTCTTTGCCTTCTTAAGCCATGTTGCTGCTTCCTCACAGCAAGAAGCGCTCACTCTGATATTTTCAGACGGGACCAGTGAAAGTCACGCAGTTGCAAGGATTAAAATACACTCAGTGTGAGTGATGGAGGCAGGTAACAAACACGTGGACGATAATATTAAGACAAATCAAAGACGAGCATGGAAAAATCAAGAAGCATAAGTTAATTATGTGCTCTGCAATAAAAATCACCACAAGATCATTAGCTCCTGCCAGAAAAAAAGGCATTCCCTTAAATTCAATTTTCTTATGTCAATTCGAATGTTATGTTTGTACCCGTTTTAATTTCCTGCTAATTTCCACCTAACTGGCAAAATGATATTCAATTAGTTAATTAACTGTGATCCAGCTGTGTGGCATCTCTCGGCACTGGGGGCTGCCTCCCCGCGGGCCGCTGGTTTAAGCCTCTCTGCTCTAATTATCACACTGGCGTTATGAGTCTATACCTGGAATTTTCATTTACCAATACAGTCTCCAGCTCTGCTACACAACAGATGACTGCAGAAGAAGAGATGACACACATGCATGAAAACAGTACAAATACTCACAGGTTTGTTCATCTTTTACGTGTAATCAGCTTATTTCATTTTATTTTTTGTCACCCACACAGAGGTGTTTTTATTGCAAGAAAAACAAACATTTAAGAGACCATCAAAACTGCCATTTTTGTGAACTTAAATACTACTTGATGCTCTTGTTTTCTGCACTCCAAAAATATGACATTGGATGAACTCAATTCATTTATGTGCAAGATTTGCATCTCATTAATATATGTAGCTTCAACTCAAATAAAGCACATTCATGCAAGATAGTTTAATTTAATTGGGGCTACATATATTTATCAGATGGAAATTCAATCCAATGAGTCAGTTGTGTGTGTGTGTGTGTGTGTGTGTGTGTGTGTGTGTGTGTGTGTGTGTGTGTGTGTGTGTGTGTGTGTGTGTGTGTGTGTGTGTGTGTGTGTGTGTGTGTGTGAATTAAAGGTATTTTGTGACTTTTTTTTTTTTTTGCATTTTAAAAATCTGATATTATGCAAGTTGCTGCAAAATTAACTGAATGTAGTGTTTACTAAATCTTAAATTGACATATTTTTGTTTCATAATCCCCATGCAAGTTTTTTATTTTTTCGTTACTTGTGTCCACATTCAAGGAAAAGTGGTTAGTGCACTTGGTTTCGTGCGGAAGGTTCCCAGTTCAAACCCCACCCCTACCACAGGTAATGTGGAGTTGCATCAGGAAGGGCATCCGGCGTAAAACTTGTGCCAATTCAACATACAGATCTATGTTGGATTTGCTGTGGCGACTCTGAGTGCAAACAAGGGAGCAGTCGAAGGGTCTTACCTTTTTTTCCTGTGTCCATATTCAACAAACGCTGTATAATTATAAAGTATTGTGATTACCTCCATAATGCAAAATGGGTTTCCATATTAAAATACTGAGTAGTTGAAGGCTTAAAATTCTGGCATTTCAGGAAAATTCTCGCACACGACTTATGAGGTCTGTTAGAAAAGTATCCGACCTTTTTATTTTTTGCAAAAACCTGATGGATTTGAATCACGTGTGCTTGCATGAGCAAACCTTGAACCTTTGTGCGCATGCGTGAATTTTTTCATGCCTGTCGATTGCGTCATTTGCTTGCAAGCAGCCTTTGTGTGAGGACGTGTGTAGTGCTCTCGGTGGATTTTCATTGCAAGGAAAATGGTGGAACGACTGGAGCAGCGCGACTGCATCAAATTTTGCCAGAAACTGGGCGACAGCCAGGTGGAAACCATTCAGATGATTCAGACGGCTTTCGGTGATGATCCTTTGGGCATCACACAGATTAAGGAGGTACAACCGGTTTAAAGACGTCCGCACAACGGTGGAGAGCGAGCCACGCTCCGGTCGGCCATCAACATGCTGAAACGACCGGATCATTTCCAAAGTGAACACTGTGGTGATGCGGGACCGTCGTGTGACTATCCGAGAAATTGCAGAAGAGGTGGACATCAGCACTTCTTCAGCACATTCCACTGTGACAGAAAATGTGGCCACGAAAAGAGTGGCGGTGAAATTTGTGCCGAAGCTGACGGCGGAGGAAAAGCACCTTCGTGTTGAAGTCTCACAGGACAAGCCCTAACATGTCCAGCTCTTCCACCATTCGGAAGATCCAGACGGCTTTCGGTGGCTTTTCAGTCGTGTGACTATCCGAGAAATTGTGGAAGAGGTGGGCATCATTTTTCAGAGTCCAGCGTGTCCTGTGAGACTTCAACACGAAGGTGCTTTTGCTCCGCCGTCAGCAACACTGTGTGTAGGAGAACTACAAACCTGTATGACTGTGTTTTAAAGCTTAATTAGAAGAAACAATAGTCCATTTGTCTTGACATCTGTCACTCATTTTTGTCAAGCTATTTAAAGCCGGTTCTGTGGAAAACTGAGCATTCTGATGAAACATTTAGTGATTTTTTTTTTTAACCAGTTTAATTTAATAAAACAGACTTTGGTACTACAGTTTCATCCCACCTCAAATACGATTAAATAAATTGGCTATTATGGAGCATCCGGAAAGTATTCACAGCGCTTCACTTTTTGCGCTTTTTTTATGTTACAGCCTTATCCAAAATGGATGAAATTCGTTGTTTTCCTCAAAATTCTACACACAATACCCCAGAATGACAATGTGGAAAAAGTTTTGGTTTTTTGTCGAATTTTGCAAATTTATTAAAAAAAACTAAGAAATCACATGTACATAAGTATTTACAGTCTTTGCCATGAAACTCAAAACTGAGCTCAGGTGCATCCTGTTTCCACTGATAATCCTTGAGATGTTTCTACAGCTTAATTGGAGTCCACCTGGGGTAAATTCAGTTGATTGGACATGATTTGGAAAGTCACACAGCTGTATACATATAAGGTCTCACAGTTGACAGTGCATGTCAGAGCAGAGACCAAACATGAAGTCCAAGGAATTGTCTGTAGACCTCTGAGACAGGATTGTCTGGAGGCACAAATCTAGGGAAGGATACAGAAACATTTCTGCTGCTTTGAAGGTTCCAATGAGCAGAGTAGCCTCCATCATCTGTAAATGGAAGAAGTTGGATCCACAGGACTCTTCCTAGAGCTGCCCACCCATCTAACTGAGCGATCAGGGAGAAGGGCCTTAGCCAGGGAGGTGACCAAGATCATGATGGTCACTCTGTCAAAGATCCAACATTCCTCTGTGGAGAGAGGAGAACCTTCCAGAAGAACAACCATCTCTGCAGTAATCCACCAATCAGGCCTGTATGGTAGAGTGGCCAGACTTAAGCCACTCCTTAGTAAAAGTTACATGGCAGCTCACCTGGAGTTTATCAAAAGGCACCTGAAGGACTCTCAGACCACGAGAAACAAATTCTCTGGTCTGAGACAAGATTGAACTTTTTGGAGTGAATGCCAGGTGTCATGTTTGGAGGAAATCAGGCACCATCCCTACAGTGAAGCATGGTGGTGGCAGCATCATGCTGGGATGTTTTTCAGCAACAGGAACTGAAAGACTAGTCAGGACTGAAGGAAAGCTGAATGTAGCAATGTACAGAGACATCCTGGATGAAAACCTGCTCCTGACCTCAGACTGGGGTGACGGTTCATCTTTCAGCAGGACAATGACCCTAAGCACACAACCAAGCTATCAAAGGAGTGTCTTCAGGACAACTCTGTGAATGTCCTTGAGTGGCCCAGGCAGAGACCAGACCTGAATCTGATTGAACATCTCTGGAGAGATCTGACAATGACTGTGCACAGACGCTCCCATCCAACCTGATGGAGCTTGAGAAGTGCTGCAAAGAGGAATGGACAAAACTGCCCAAAGATGGGTGCCCAAGCTTATGGCATCATATTTAAGAAGATATGAGGCTGCAATTGCTTGAGCAAAGGGTGTGAATTCTTATTTTTTACTTTTAAATAAATTTGCAAAATTTCAAAAAAGCTTTTTTTTCATGTTGTCATTATGGGGTGTTGTGAGTAGAATTTTGTGGGGAAAAAATTAATTTACTCCATTTTGGAATAAGGCTGTAACATAACAAAATGTGGAAAAAATGAAGCACTGTGTTTCTGAATGCACTGTAAATCAGGTTTTTCAACTTCAGTTGAAAAATACTCAGTTGATTTTTTACAGTTTGGATTTTCACTCTTTGTCATGTATTCCTGGCAGAATCATTTTCTTCTGCAGTTTTTATTGAGTAAAATATTCAATAATTCCATTAAAAGTGTGTGCATTTTTCTTCTATAACAGAGAGGAAAAAGTTTAAAACATAGTTCTTGCTTCAGTTGCAATCTCACAATAAAAAACAACATAAATACAAAAAAGTTGAACTGCACATATGTTTTTAACGCCATTTACATTATAACAAAAAAAAAAAATCACCGTATTGATCCTTGACCTAATTTTTGTTAGTTTTATGGCATGTCAAACTCCTGCTTGTTTAACAACACAATGAGAATATCACTGCCGAAAGTAAATAAGGCGAGAACAAAGACAGCGTTGAGACAATACTTATGTTTGCTGTTATATGAAGTCAAAGAAATGCTATAGATAACCACAAAGAGACATCCTGTGTATTGTCATAATACGTCCTATAAATGAACACATAAACACGCCCTTAAAGACGGACTGGCCTCCTGATCTGCAGACAGACACGTGGAGGATGGGGGGGCGGGGGGCAGTTGCGTGATTTCTGTTTGCCTAAAAATGCCTAATTTAGAAAAAAAAAAATTAAAAACCCAAAGTAGTACATCCAGCCCACCCACATCCACCTGGCAACTGACGGCCCAATCTGATTAAAGGCGGCGTGGGGGAGGAGCCTCTGCTGGCCATCCATAGGAGGCCAAAAGTGATCACCATGGTGATTGGTAATTACAGCTGTCAATGCATCCTCCATCCTGCAGGCACCCGTTTGATTGCACTCTGCAACACTGATGGACAAGCTTAGCATGCGCTCGACCAACCGCCGATTACATGTTCGTCTGTGTGCTTCGTTTAGCCAACACGCAACACTCACATTGCCGCACAACACCGTTTTTAATTGTTTCTCTCTGTGCAACTCTCCTCCTCTGCCATCCTCTCTCTCTCTCTCTCTCTCTCTCTCGTCTCCTCTCTCATGTGGACAGCACAGAAGTGCAAGTGTTATTACACGAAACTCCCGCTGTAGCATTAATTGAAGGGAGATACGGCGGGACAAATGCGGCGGGGGGTAGCGCGTGTCCATTATCACCCCTGCTTTCAACAGGTCTCACATTTGGAAACTGCAAATTGCAAAAACTTGCAAGGGCAAAATGTTTGACATTATTTGATCTGCAACCATATGGTGTAAGCACTCCTCACGAAGGCAGCGGGGGGAAGCACAAACAACAAAAAAAACAACAAATAAGTAAACAGGCATGAAGTGAAGGCAGTGCTGTGGGAAGAAAAAAGTGTTTCGAGTTTAATTAATGAGGCCGTTGATTGCAGGAGGGTTTGTCGAGACCTGGACGTGGCCTTATTCCTCTCCACTGTGCCCTTGTCTCCTTCCTATAGGCTGACAGTGACAATAGCCCTACTGTGGATTCTAAAGGGCCTAATGTGGACTCTAGATGGCAGGACTACAAGTTCACATTGAAAGTAACACGGCCTTCCTGCGAGCACTGTGACATTTGAGTTAAGTTGGCCGTATTAATGAAGTCGATTATAAGTGGACAGGTCCCACTGTAGCTTCCGTACCCTCTCTTAATTATGGGTCTTTGTGTTGGCACGCGTGTCCTTAATCTGACCTAATGTGGCTAATAACCCAACGTGGAAAACCATCAAAACAGCAATTAGCAGCACAGCCAAGAATTGTTGATTTCTCAAATTAATGCAGCTGAATTGTTCACTGCCCCGCATGTCAACAAGCCTCATTCAAATGAAATCCATTGTTTCCCAGCTTGGAAATGCATAGGAATAGAAGGAAGAAGAATTATGATGGAATGAAGAAAAAAACAGAAGGAGAAAATAAATGAAAGTATGCGAAATATGGGAACAAGGATGTCAAGAAATAAGGAAGGACAGAGAGAAATGATGAAGGCTACAGATAAGAAAGTATGAAAGTTAGTATCTTCGGCTGCTTCCTTGTTTTCATTCAGGGTCGCTACGCAAATCCGAGGTGAATCTGCATGTTTAATTGGCACAAGTTTTATGCCGGATGCCTTTCTGGATGTATCTCCACATTGCACGGAGAAATGTGGCAGGGGTGGAGTTTGAACCGGGAACCTTCCACACTGAAACCAAGCACACTAACAACTTGGCCACTACCACTGCCCTCGATAAGGAAATATGGATGGAATAAAGAAAAATGGGAAAGGAAGGAAGGAAGGAATTGTGGAAGTTGGGAAGGAAGGAAGGAATTGTGGAAATTTACAGTGCGGGTGGGGAGCTGTTGACCCTGACTGGGGATGTTGTCGGGCAGTGGAAGGAATACTTTGAGGATCTCCTCAATCCCATCATCACGTCTTCCGAAGAGGAAGCAGAGACTGGGGACTCAGAGGCGGACTCATCCATTACACAGGCCAAAGTCACCTAGGTGGTTAGAAAGCTCCTCGGTGGCAAGGCTCCTGGGGGATGAAATCCGTCCTGAGTACCATAAGTCTCTGGATTTTGTGGGACTGTCTTGGCTGACACGCCTCTGCAACACTGCGTGGCGTTCGGGGACAGTGCCTCTGGATTGGCAGACCGGGGTGGTGGTCCCTCTGTTTAAGAAGGGGGACCGGAGGGTGTGTTCCAACTATAGGGGGATCACACTCCTCAGCCTCCCCGGTAAGGTCTATTCCAGAGTACTGGAGAGGAGAATTCGACTGATGGTCGAACCTCGGATTCAGGAGGAGTAGTGTGGTTTTCGTCCTGGTTGCAGCACACTGGAGCAGCTCTACGCGCTCCATCGGGTGCTTGAGGGTTCATGGGAGTTCACCCAACCAGTCCACATGTGCTTTGTGGATCTGGAGAATGCATTTGACCGTGTCCCTCGGGGCACCCTGTGGGGGGTGCTCCGGGAGTACAGGGTCCAGGGTCCTTTGCTAAGGGCTAACCGTCCCTGTACGACCGCAGCAGCAGCTTGGTTCGCATTGCCGGTAGTAAGTCAAACCTGTTTCCAGTGCACATTGGCCTCCGTCAGGGCTGCCCTTTTTCACCGGTTCTGTTCATTATCTTTATGGACAGAATTTCTAGGCGCAGCCAGGGTGTAGAGAGAGTCTAGTTTGGGAACCACAGAATCTCGTCTCTGCTGTTTGCGGATGATGTGGTTCTGTTGGCTTCGTCAAATCAAGACCTTCAGCGTGCACTGGGGCAGTTTTGCAGCCGAGTGTGAAGCGTCCGGGATGAAAATCAGCACCTCCAAATCCGAGGCCATGGTTCTCGACCGGAAAAAGGTGCTTTGCCCTCTTCAGGTCGGTGGAGTGTCCTTGCCTCAAGTGAGGGACGGATGGAGCGTGAGATCGACAGCCGGATCGGTGCAGCATCTGCAGTGATGCGGTCACTGTATCGGACTGTCGTGGTGAAGAGAGAGCTGAGTAGGGGGGTAAGCTCTCGATTTACCGATTGAGCTACATTCCGATCCTCACCTATGGTCATGAGATTTGGCTCATGACCGAAAGAACAAGATCGCGAGTACAAGCGGCCGAGATGAGTTTCCTCTGCAGGGTGGCTGGGCGCTCCCTTACAGACAGGGTGAGGAGCTCGGTCACTCGGGAGGAGCTCGGAGTCGAGCCGCTGCTCCTCCACGTCGACAGGAGCCAGTTGAGGTGGCTCGGGCATCTTTTCCGGATGCCCCCTGGACGCCTCGCTGGAGAGGTGTTCCGGGCATGTCCCATCGGGAGGAGGCGCTGGGGAAGACCCAGGACACGCTGGAGGGACTACGTCTCTCGGCTGGCTTGGGAACGCTTTGGGGTTCCCCCGGAGGAGCTGGGGAGGTGTGTGTGGATCGGGAGGCCTGGGCGGCTTTGCTTGAGCTGCTGCCCCCACGACCTGACTTCGGATAAGCAGAAGAAAATGGATGGATGGATGGGAAGAAAGGAAGGAATTTTGGAAGTTGGGAAGGAAGGAAGGAATTTTCGAAGTGGGGGGAAGGAAGGAAGGAATTTTGGAAGTTGGGAAGGAAGAGGAAGGAAGGAAGGAAAGGAAGGAAGGAAGGAAAGGAAGGAAGGAAGGAGGAAGGGAAGGAAGGAAGAAGGAAGGAGTTGGGAGGGAAGGAAGGAAGGAAGGAAGGAAGGAAGGAAGGAAGGAAGGAAGGAAGGAAGGAAGGAAGGAATTATCAATATGTTTTTTAAAAAGGCATTTCTAAGAAAAACAAAGCCCCTCGTTTGTACAGGGTGTTGTGAGGAAAAAAAAATAAAAGCATGTTTGATGTTCCATTCACTGAACAGAATGAAGATCTTTTGAAAAAACTGACCCAACCTTCTCTTAAGAACAGGTATTTTTTTACCCCCCCCCCCATTCTAATATAAATACATCTTCAAGGAGGTCTTGTTAAAGCCTATAAATTCCTTGAAAGTGGATGAAATTAGGATGTGCCTATTCCGGTTAGAGTCCCGGCATGGAACTGACGAAAACAGATGAGTGTTTCTCTCTCAGGGAGAAAGCGAGTGGGTATGGAACCAGTTAGCTTGTTATTGCAGCTGATCATAAAAGGCTCCGTACATGGGAATTTCACCGTTAAAACCTGGAAAAATGTCTCTTTGTATAAAAATCATGTTAATGCAAAACAGAACCACACTTGAATATGTCATCAAACAGGACTATTTAAAATAAAGTAATGCTTCTCTGAAAATGATGTCCTTCAAACCAGAACTTTGAATTGGGAATATTGATGGAATTATACAGTTGGTGTTGGACAGAACAGGGCTGCTTCTCACACAGGTTAGTGGTTACACATCTTTTCAGATATCTTGTAAACAAGTGGAGGTGTACAAGATATCACAATCTTGTGCTCATGGTTGTGTCGCGCTAATCAGGTTTGGGACCACCTTTCATCTCGGTTTATCCTGGTCGAGCTGTTAAGTTTGGTCCAGGACTGACATCCAGCTTGGGGGTGCTGTGGGTCCCTCTTGGGACAAAGTCTAGGATGGCTGGAGTTGGATGTTCAGGTGATAGATGCTGGATGTGGCTCATTGCATTGCTGTGAGGTGGTTGGTGGGTGACTGTTGGGTCTGCTGCATGAGCTCCTCAACAGCCGGGTGGTGGACTCTCCTCCTGAGGGCTCTGCTGTCAAAGTCCTCAATGCTGATGGACACAGTGACTGTATCAGGTCCATACCACCAGAACTAGGCTTTGGAAATATTTCATGTCAAGAGACAGGAAACTTCTACCACAGCTAATTTCCATCATGCATGTGATGGTAAAATCATTCCCTGCAACAAGCCCAGCCATGTCCAGCAGGTGGCACTGTACATCAGGTGGCAAACAGCTCAGTGCATATTAAATAAGCACATACCTGCTTTTTTGGTTGTTTTGGCACATGAAAGTGGAACTAATGTGCAATCAGTTTATGCTCATTATGACTTTAATTAGCCCTGCTGGGAAACGGAAAGAGGCTATCGCAGTGAACTTCTGTCTGTCTGTCTGTCTGTGGAAATATCTTGAAAACTCAAAAAGCAATTTTTATCACACTTGCTGGATAAACTCAGCAGACTGTCATGTCGAGATCAAATCAGAGGGCATATTGTCTAAAATACATTAACCACAGCTCAGGATCTATATGAGGTATTGAACAGTGATATTTCTGTATAGAACTTTTGGACTAACAGATGGATCAGACAAATGATGTCAAGTGAAGTTCAAAAAGGAGATGATTGCAATGAAGAACTGCAATCACCTGGATGCCTTTGTTAAAAACACAATAGCTCAAAACACAATAGACAGACACACACAACAACAACAACCAAAGCATTACAAAAGATGTGTGGCTTAAGCGTGATGTAACGAGGTATACACGCAGGTTTTAGAGGTCTGACGGTGAGGAACATTTAGAAGAAAGTGTCTTTTTGCCATTTTTCTTAAAAAGAGTTGCACTCAACCTATAGAACTGTGGGTGTCAGCACAATAGCCTGGACAGCAGATCCTTCTCTTTGACTGAATTCAGGCACCTTCTCTCTTTGGCCCCCAATGCTGCCTCAACCCACCAATGGGCTGCGGGAAGACGCATTAGCAAGAATCCTGGGAGGAAGTTTCAACAAGAGGAAACATTAAGTTTGAAATAAAACACAGGAAACGAGGTTAACCGCTACTCCTCCCTGCCAGTGGCACAGCTACTTTTTGCCCAATTATCCTTGGTTAACGGGATTAATTACTCCAACTTCTTTCTTTTCTTCTCCTCCAAGCAAATGGCCAATAAATCCTTCTCTTTGCTACGCGGTCTGAGAGGGCCGCGTTAATTAGCATAACAAGTTACAAAATCATTACAGCCTTAAAGTGCTTAGAAAACAGCATCAGGAGCAGGATGCAAGAGAGGATTTAGGAGGCCTATTTAACGGGAATAAAAACATTTCAAGAGGGTAAACAACAGAGGTGATATCAGGGGAGGAACGGGACACAAACAGAGCGTCTGGCTGCTGCATTACTAACCCCTGACACACTCCTCATGGTTACCAGTCAGCAGCCACAAACCATGTCTCAGCACTTGTAGTCACGCTGAGATCACTCAGATCTGTCTAACGAAGCGGTCAAAATATCGGACAGCGTTTACGGGAAGGTTAGCCTCCCATAAAAGCTCGGAAATACACAAGTCTCTTTCAGTCTCGGGATCCATTTCCAATTGAAACAGGAAACACTGAAGGATTCTACTGCATACATGGGTTGCCATGAGAGAATAAGTATAAGCACGCTCGGCTCACAAGAAAGTCAAGTGTTTGATTCCACCAATGCCCAGCTCCTTTCTGTGTGGTGTTTGCGTGTTCTCACCTCGTCCACGCTGGTTTCCACCAACCATCAAAATACACTCATGATGTTTCTGCTCCTTAACCCCTTAAACCCTAGAGCCTATGGCTCACCAAACTCACATACCCATACATTATGATTTGTTTCTCAGCTTGTACAAGGTCAAAAATGCAAGTTTGGATCAGCTAAAAGACAGGTTCTAGGGAATGTTGTGGATGCAAAAGAACTGAAAGTAAATACTTGGTAGGAGTAAATGAGGTTTTTCCCCCCAAAAAATGAATTCAGATTTATGTCTTTATTTGCTTGGTGTTTCAGCTGTGGCTAGTTGATATGTGATTGAAGTGGATATTTTTGTAGAGGAGACTTCGCTTGACATTGTGATGTATGATAAGTGTATGTTGGTGTCAGCATTGGTTAGTTATGAGTTTTCAAATGTTCCCAAACAGGGCAAGTCCCCAAATTTGGGGACTCTAGGGTTTAAGAGGTTAAACAACCCGTAACCAAACCAGCAAGGGAAGATCTGGATTTGGACCCCACACACCACTCAGTGGCTGTCCACTACTCTCTCGGAATTTCAGGGGCCTCAAAGTATGGAATTTACCATCTAGTACTCAGGAATGGCTACTCCATTGTGTGTAAATATCAACCCAGTCGCATGGCAGTTTGTGGGATTGGATTCCGAAAAGTACATTAATCTGTGGGTTCATGACAGGGGTACGAAAACAGGGCGCTTTTTGTAATGGGGATACGGATTAATTTCGTGATGAGGAGCAGAAAATGTGGGGTGAAATGAGGGTCATGATTAACGTTTGGGGAGGGTAGACACTTATGCTATGGTTATGGTTAAAATTAGGAGACGGGGAAGATTATAAATAGCAAAATAAAAAAACTGTCATGAAAAGCACCCTCTTTTTGTGATGGGGGCACGGGAAAAAAGTGAGACCGAGCTGGTAAATATACACAACTCTGACCATGTGTGCACACACAGCATCTAGTTGTAGAACAGGAAAATTGCTACTAGAAAGCATTGGTGCGTTCACATCATGCAACCTCATCCCCATACGTTCCTTATTTCCTCAATTTAATAAGTGAACAATTAGTAATTACGTTGTGTTAGAAACAGGCGTGTAGCCTCATTGGTGTCAAAAACCTACAAAAGATAGCCTCTATGAACTACCCGGCAATATGCCAACAGTTTCCCTCCTGCTATTAAAATGGGCCCATGTTGTTGTTGTTATTATTGCTGCACAAATTCATTAAGAAAGATTCCATCTAGAGTGAAGCTGGTGATGTCACAGGACTGCAAAGAATTCAGGGACAACTGTAACGATAAATAATTGTCTATTTATTCTATTAATTAGAATGTTTTATGATAGTTGCTGTAGTGAGTATGTTAAAGCTTCTTAGTGCCCATAAGTGATTTTGATGTCTAACTGATCAAACAGCAGTCGACACCATGAGTAAATTGTCATTACAAATGCTTTGTTTGAAAAGTACTGGTGGATGGCAGATAGGTCATTGCCACAGAATGTTGCCACTTGCGGCATTTATTTTAATTTAATTTATAAATATTTGTCTCTCTGCTGTGTCGACACAAAGACTTAAATCTCCATTTCACAAAAGTTAATTTTCTTCACTCTCTTAGTCATTATTCTGCTGGTGATGGCTTTTTTTGTTAATATATATGTTAAAATAAGGGCATTTTAGTACAAATGTCTATGAAAGTGCGTGTCTCAACATTTGATACCTATTGATGTGCTTAGGACCAACATACACGTTTGATAAATACTGATTATTATTATTGTTGTTGTTGTTGTTTTGTATTTGCATCCTAACTGTTGCTTGCATGAAAACCATTAAAACCATTTCTATGCACAATTTGATAAATGGTCATGAATCCCCCACCCCCACCACACATCCACACAATTTTCTTTAACATTGCAAGAGAAGGCATTTAAATAAATAAATAAAAAAACTGGATTCACCCCCTCAATGGGATCATCTCCATTAGTTACTGGCTTTTTCTTTTTGGCTTCTACTCCCTTTCCACAAAGTTTCAAGAAAATTAGTTAAGTATTTTTTTGAATAATTGTACCCTCACTGTGAATTCATAACCTCCTTGGTGGATGTTATGCTGCTGCTATCTAAGAACAGGTGAGATTTGGCTTCTTGATGATCTCAGAGTGCTGCTCTATTTTCACATCAGCTCAGTGGTTATTTTTGCTGACACCAGAAAAATGACACTGACCACAGCAGTCACAGAAAATAAGATGAATGTAATAAAATATTTTATGTATGTTCTTGTTCGTAAAACAAAAGGTCATCCACTTATTTTTTGATGAATTAAAAAAGTACAATTGGTATAATTTTGAATTTGGGAAATGGTGAATGATCAGTTATTAAAAATACTCCATCCTTACAGACAAAATATGCTGCATTTTATTTTAATCACATGAAGCTAAAGTGCTCATGCTATTTTTTTATTTTTGGAACATCTTTGTGGTACCTATACGGGCAGAGCGGTTGGTTACAGGACTGTTTGCTCAGCATCTCATCTTGTGCCAAGATCAGCTCCGGCCAATCTGAGGGCGGAAACCCATATTTTTGAGCCACCCAGTTTAGCATGAGTCCCACCCAGTCGTCTGCTTTCACTAACCGGTCCTGACAAGTACCCAGATTAACGTAATCTTATATAGCGGTGCAGAGGAGCGGAAGAGCAGATGGACCGCCTGCATCCAACCCCCATGACCCCACACCACCACCACCACCCCGCCAACCACCAGACAGAAGCACAGAAACTAATGTAAACACTCCATTTTTCTCGCTCTCTCTCTCACACACAAGTAGAGATGCTGAGCAAACCTGGGCCCCAGCCACAGCAATTAATGTTCTTCCAGCAAATTGCTGCAACTCTCAGTGATGCTGTTTGGGGAACGTTCAGGGGCGGGGCTAGAGGATAGGAGACATGTGTCTCTGCACAATTGTCTCAGAGCCAACTTGCACTGGCAAAGACGTAAATTCTGAATTATGTTTTCACAGTCCTGCATAGGTTCTCAGAGTGTAGGGGAGTTCAATGCAGGAGAATAAAAGAAAACACTTTTCAGAAAGTCAACTGCAGTTTTCCAAGAAGGACTTTTTTTTTTAATTACTGAGGTAAATGAAGTCCTAGACACATTCAGTAACTTAGAAATGTTCATGTTTTATCATCTGACTTGTCAAGAAAAGTCTCTAAAAGTGATTTGTATTGAAATTCATTATTTTAGTTCACCCAATTATGCTCTCTGGAAATGGGGGAACTGTGTATAAAAATAACTGTAATTCCAAAATGATTCCTGCAATATTTTTGTTCAACCTCTCAAATTAAAGATTGAGGTCTGCACTACAACAACATGTGGGTTGTTTCATCTCACCTCCATTGTGGTGTTCTACAGAAGTGGACCCATATAGATACTGTCAGTGTTAATTTGACAGTTGTGAATTTGCTGTGTAAAGACGCGTGTGCGTGGGTTTGTTTAATGTGGGGAAACTCATTGCTTGTCGGCAAACAGTCTTTGACAGATCCTTAGCCTGTTCTGATAACTTGGAAATACTAGACGATCGGGGCCTGAGGACCTGCTGCAGGCTTGACCTGCCTTCACAGCCATTGGGTTACAACCCATCACATCCTCCACCATTGAGGACTTCTTGTTTCACACAGCCCCGTTACCAGTCTTGTGTTCAAGGTTCCTGTTGGGCCTTCATGGTGTAGCAGCCATGGGGGGGCACAAGGTCCACCCCAACAGGCAATCCCTTATGTGATCCATAACCCAGATGTCACAACGTTATCAGAACTTGATAATGAAGTCATACAGAAGCCATATCATGACATCATACAAAATCAAAAACACCATTAGACACATGCACAGCAGGTAAAATAAGTATTGAACACATCATCATGTTTCTAAGTACATATATTTCTAAAGGTATTGTTGACATAAAATTTTCACCACATGTTGGTAACAACCCAAGTAACCCACACGTGAAAGAAATGAAACCATAGATGTCCATGAATTAAGCTATGTGTAATAATGTGAAATGACAGGGGAAAAGTATTGAACAAATGAAGAACCCTTTCTTCAGTTGTTCAATACTTCAAAGGTTCAAAAAGGCATGGAAACCCAAGACACCAGCTGAAACCTATTAGTAAATTCGCTGTTTCGCAGTTGTGAATCTCGTGCTATCTGGCGGTCTGTGACTCACACGAGAGGTCAGTTTCAGCAGCATTCCGTTTTAGGGCACAATGTAAACACCTCATGAAGTATGGACAAGACAACATTGGGTACAACAGAAGTTCATCACAGGTGCTACACCCTCCTCTAGATAACCCTCTCAACTTGAGAGAACCTGTTGTCATCATCACAAAAATAAATAAAAGATATACAATTTCTGACATTTCTCATAACCCCATAATGATAAAAAACAGATTTTTTTTTTACAACATTCATTTTTAAGTTTTGATTAAGATGTTTGAGGATCTCAGTTTTTCCTCCATTTAATATATATATATATATATATATATATATATATAATAATATATATATATATATATATATTTGTGTGTGTGTATACATAATGAGGTGAGTTGAGTCTTTGATCCAGCTAGCTCGGGGTTCATGACATTGTCCTTCTGGGTTCGCGAGGTCAGCATTTGGATGGTGGGCTCAGTGTTGACTATAACTTTGCCCAGACTTTGTAAAGCACATGGTTTGTCTTTGCTTGCAGTTGTTGGCTACGAAAGAATCCATTGTGAATTTATTCTGGTTGATTAAGGAGACAAAGCTTGTCTTGTTGTTGTTGTTGTTTGGACACCAAGAAATGCAAAACAAGTTTGGCGAAATGTTTCAGAATATATTCAAGGACATTGGTGCCACACTAGCAATGCATGGGTGCAAGAAGATGCCAAGTCAGTGCCATGGACCGACAACAAGGTGAAGGATCACAATGCATGAAGCATGACATCTTGATGCCATCCTGTAAGATCACCCTAGCTCCCAACAGATATTGGTCCTGGATAGTGCTGGTGTGGGGGGGGTAATGAAGCGTTAAAGGCTTCTGACAGCAGAGGTGACAAAAACGCCCTTGATCACAGTGGCATGAGTGAGACAGTGAAGTTATAGAAACTTAGTTCTGAAGGCTTTTTCCTTTTTACTAGTGTAAAAAAAAAAACTAGCATAGTTGCACTTTGATTGCTGATGTAGCACCATCGAGAAAGTTTGGCTTGAGCCAGATTGAGTTTGGGCGCTTGTGTAAAATCAGTCGGATTTGTAAAACTGGTGTGAATCTGAATACAAAGCAATCTGGATTGAATCCAACTCTAGCCTGATTGGCAAACGCAGTACGAGCCTGGCCTTAGGTCTCCATCTCCACTCTGTCTTCACTCCCCCAAAGTCTTGACTCAGTCTTGACCACTCCAAAATCTGAACGGGATCTGTGAATGCTGTGCTAGCAGGTGTTGTTTATATGCCATATAGCAAGCAAAGCCGTGGCGGCATCCTGGTCCAAATCGGTGCACAATAAGCTGGATGCCAGCCAAAATATCTTGTGCAAACATCACATGTTGCAAAAGAACTTTTGAGTTGCACCGAATTTTAAGGAAGAATTGGAAGAAAAAGACATTTTGTTTATGTTCACAAAGCTGAAAAGAAATGCATGAAAACATATTTGTGAGCAACAACTATGACTAAAACCATGGTATCCACCCCCCCCCCCCCCCCACACACACACACACACATCTCACCCCTTCTTCATTATCATGTCCCCTCCCAAAAGCTTAGTGTAAGAATTCATAAAATCTGTAATTTAACGCTGACCTTTGGCAGAGTTCAGTAGGTCCCCATCTGTGTGTGTGTGTGTGTGTGTGTGTGTGTGTGTGCACAGAGCCGAGAGGGAGAAGAATGATGACCCCTTTAACAGCTTGCCTGCGACGACCTGCTGATCCAAAAACACCAGCCAGACATGGAGCCCTGCATAGTCAAAGGATCAAACACAACCACAGAATACTGCTTATTTCACACAAACACAGAGGAGGGGAAGGAGAGATGAAGACAGGAAGCACCTCAACGGACAGCATATAACACAATGACGGGCTGTTCGAGGGAACCCCGTAACTCCAACGCCAGCAAAGGAAGAACTCATCCCCGTTTACATTCTTAACTAGGAAACAAGAAGAGATAAGTGCTGACCCGTGTGTGTGTGTGTGTGTGTGTGTGGGTGGATTTGAAAGTAGAAATTGCCTTAAACATTCTGAAAGATCTCCACAAAGCTTCATTCTGCCTTTTTCCGTAGTCAGCTCCTTAGTTTACTTTTTGATCAATTCTGTTCATTTATAAAGAACCAATTCACAATACAAGTTGCCCCAAGGTGCTGCACATAAATACAATCTAATTTTACCCTGGCCAGGTGCATTAGCAACTGCGGTTAGGTAAAGCTCCCTCAGGTTTGTTTGTTTGTTTGTTTGTTTGTTTGTTTGTTGTTGTTGTGTACAAGAAGAAACCTCAAGCAGACCAGGGGCCTGTACTACGAAGCGGGGTTAACTTACTCAGATGTAACCCAGGATCAACCTCTTAAACTGGGGTTGACAAAACCTGGTTCCCTCAAGTGGCGTTAATCGGTACTACGAGGCTGATTAAGATGTTGATTTGTTGAACCTGTGTTAACCTAAGTGGAGTATGTGCGCGTTCACATAAAAGGGGCGTTTTGCAGCACACATCACCATTTTTCAATGATGACGTGGTCACCTTACTTTACCGAAGATGAATGCACGATTATTATGCGGAGCTACAAGGAATTTAAATTAACGTTAAGGGGGAAATCGAACACATCGTCTGCCAATAAGCAAGACAGGCTTGGTGGCAACGTATTGCTGATCGGGTAAATGCGTAATTGTTCTTTAAATCTGTTACAGATGATTAACCTGTGGAATGTCTGATATGTGTAGAAAAATGCCCCTCTTCCATTAATTATGCCCAGATGCAACACGATTCAGAAGTGGGCATAGGCCTACTAATAAATGTTAGGTTAATTTAATGTTTCCTAAATAGGCTACCTTGACTGTATGATTGCTATTCCTAATCCTGTCAATATTTCAGATGCAATAGCAGTGCCAAACACACCTGGCAGCAGGTGAAGATGAAATATAAAAACATCCTTCAGAACGGTAGGTTTATATTCATAGCTTGATAAGCCTCACTTCTCCTAATTAATGGACATGCATTAGACCTATTTTGATATTAGTAATTACCCGCGATTGCATACAACCCTTCTTTGATTTGCATTGCGGATAAATGGCCAGGGAACACGACAAATGCATCCAACAGTTTAGACAGAGCAAGTACTACCTTGCGAATCATATGACATACAGTATTCTTGCTCAGATGTTCAGCATCACTGATGGAATACATAAATTGTCCACTGGCAGAATATCTAAGCGCAAGGCACATTATCTGCTCGATCGTTGGGGCATTGTTACACTGTAAAAAATGACTTGTTACAGGAAAACGCTGGCAGCTGTGGTTACCAGGGAATTCCTGTAAAACATACAGCAGCACAGTAGATAACATTACAGACATAATATGTATATGGACTTACAGTGAATGAACCACGGCTGACTCACATTAAAGGAACTGTTACATCTACAAACAAGAGCTCCTTTTTTGTACATTTAACTGCTGTATTTTTATACAGTGGTGACCACAGCTGCCAGCGTTTTCCTGTAAAAACAACAGTCTTTTATTACAGTGTACGATGGATGATGTTACAGACGTCTGGCCCGATCAGCTGACAAAGATAACGAATTCCCTCGGCTGAGGATCTATATCATTCATAGAGAATATCGTCCGGGTATGTCAGCGGATTCTGGCAGTCTTTAAAAACCCTCGCCCTACGAAGAGAGCCCCTCACAATTTGTGCCCCAATATCAAACAGATTATCCAGGTAGGCCGGCATTTTCTTCGGAGTGATGCAGGTGGATGGACGGTACTTATAAAGGGAGTGGTTAAGTGAGAACCTCACGCTAATCCTAGAACATAACCTGCTCGGAGCAGGTTTGGCGCAAAGCGTAGGTTGCCGTGGCAGCATGCCTCGATCAAAACCTATCCACCTTTCGTAGTACGGGTTAACCGGGAAGTTACTCCACACGTCATCAACTTACTCACGAAGTTACCCTGATAAGCCAGTAACCCCGCTTCGTAGTACAGGCCCCAGATTTGGTGGGTTACCATCTGCTGTGGTCATACTAACAAAAACAAAACCACAAATAAGTAAGGTTAACCTCCTGTGTTGTGTATGATGTACTCTCTCTTGGGATCTTGGAACATGAACTCATGATCTCTGGCATAGGAGGCAGGCACTCTAACCAGGAGGCTAAAACCCATGGTCTTCAGTGTCTGTGGTCAGAGCATGGTTTGATGTTGGGGAGTGAGGTTTACTGACAGTGACTCCTGCTGGCCTCTGTCACAACAAAATGACAAAGAAATATCAAACATGCAAGGACGTCTTTCCACAAATAACTATGCGTCCTTTGAGCTACAGGTATTTGTGATTGAACTAACCAGCCCTATATTATGTGCGATTGTGTGTCACCCACCCAAATACAAAGATTTTATTCAAGAGTTTTCAGAGTTTTTATCAGAATTTTCTCCCATTTATGATAAATTTTGAACTTTAGAAGAACTTTCACCTGTTTTGATTTAATTTAATCGGTGGCTGGACCTACACACCATCATGGACATGCTTTGGATCTCATTATCTCTCATGGACTCTTAGTGGTCACCTTCTCGCATCACTTCTACATTATTTTTGAAGTTGAAGCACCACTAGTATCCTGTAAACGGGCACTGTCAGCACAGCAGTGCTGACCAGCTAAATGATGCTGGAAGAAGAACAAACTACATGTACTCCGGGAAATATTGAGCGACTGCCTTGCTGACTTTCAGCAGGCAATGAGGGAGACAAAATATCAGTATTTGTCAAATGTGATCCAGAGCAACAGTTATCACCTCAGAACTCTTTTTGACACTATTAACTTAGTCGTTAACCCATGCACACGTGTTCTGGCTGATGCTTCAGTCAGTACTTGAGGACTTTCTTCATTTCTTTACTGAAAAAGTTGACCGTATAAGAAAACTTGCCAGCAAGTCTCAGTGGTGACCAGGCTGTTGATTCAGTTCCTCCTGCTGTGTTTGAGTCATTTGAACTTGTTTCTCTTTCTACGCTCTCTAAAGTGGTGCAGCAATTGAATTGAAACCTTCTGATATTGTCCCGACCAAATTATTGACAGAGGTTTTTAATGTTCTGGGGCTCTTTATAGTGCGTTTTATAAATTCTTGCCTCACCACTGGATCTGTACCGGTTGCATTTAAACATGCTGTGGTTCGTCCACCACTGAAAAAGCCACAGCTTGATCCTTCGATATGGTCGCGTTTTAGACCTGTCACCCACTTGGCCTTTTTGTCCAAGGCTTTATAAAGAGTTACAACTGTTCTTAGAAAACAATATTGTCTTAGAAAAAATTCGGTCAGGCTTCAGAACCTGTTCCATCACTGAACCGGCTCTTTTAAAAGTGCACAATGACATTGCATTGTCATAAGCACCCCATGGTTTTAGTGCTGCTGGACCTGACAGCTGCCTTCCATACAGCTGACCACTCAGCCCTCCTGTCCCGTCTAAAAAATATGTCAGACTCTATGGCACTGTTCTAAAATGGTTTACATCATGTCTTTCTGATAAAAGTTTTTCTGTAATGGTTGGTGACCTGTCCTCTTCGAGTGCTTCTCTTGCTTGTGGTGTTCTGCATGGCTCAATCCTCGGCCCCACTCTCTTCTCTCTGTACATGTTGCCATTCAGATCAATCATTGCAAACCACAACATATTATTCCACTGTTATGCAGACAACATACTGACGTGGTCCCCGGGTCAGAATGGCCAGCTGCAGAAATCAAACAATGGTCTTCTTTGAATTTTCTACACCTGAATCAATATAAGACTGAGTGCATTTTGTTTGGTGACTCACAGATAATGGATGTTGGAGGATTGCCTCTGAAACCCACTGTCAGAAATGTTGAGGTGATGTTTGACACACAAATTGACTCTGTGGTCAAATCAAGCTTTTATCAACTATGGCTTTTAGTGAAGGTGAAGCCCTTTTTAAATCATGTAGATCTGGTAAAGCTGTTTATGTTTTATTAGTTCTCGGCTGGACTATTGCAATAGGCTTTATGTTGGAGTCTCCCGGTCTTCCCTCAGTTGACTCCAACCGGTTCAAAATTCTGCAGCACGTCTGCTAACTAACACATCACCCCAGTCCTGCACACTCTGCATTGGCTTCCAGTTTGGGCTAGAACTGATTTAAAAAATTCTTATGTTTGTTATTAAAGCTCTGAATGGTTTGGCCCCAACATACTTAGCTGAGCTGCTGACACATCGGGACCAAAGCAGAGTTTTGAAATCTTCTAACCAGTGAGCAGTAGAGGTTCCGAGGTCCACATATCGCAACTGGGGAGACCAGTGTCACAGACTGAACGGTCACCCCTAAAAATCGGTCTGCCATGCTTTCACTGCGCATGTGTCATGAGCCGCGGTTCACCAATTATCACCTCGTTTCTGCTCCAAACTGAAATCCAGTCATCATCTATCTCAGTGACAGATATCTGAAGCTTTTGTACAACAATCACTTCCACATAAATTCAGCGTTATTTCATCACAAAAGATGTAGGACGCGATCAGAGTGCCGCAGCTGCGCAGGCTGCTAGCTGATGCGTTCACTGCACGTCGGTCATTTCAAAGCGTCACCGAGTATTGCCTTGTTTCTGCATAAAACGGCCTCATTTCTGCTTAAAACTGACTTTAGAATGATTTAAGATGTTTTAACTTATCTGATGGTTAATAATCCCAATAATCAATTTGATCACTTTGGGTGAAGAGACTCTGTCTAAGACAAGTGGCTGAGTTCCAAAATGGGGCATGTGCAGTGGCAGCAGGGCAAACCAATTTTTAGGGGCAAAACATTCGGTCTGTGACACCGGGCTTTCTCTGTGGCCACACCTAGACTGTGGGAACCCCCCCCCCCCCCCCAAGAGCCACACCACCACTGACCTGGGTCTTTTTAAATCGAATGCCCATAATGTAAATGATATGACAAATCCATTGTCAGTCCACTTCATGTGTCAGAGGATTTATCTGTATTATCATGTTATCATGGCTGTGAGACCCCGTCCAGACGGCCGCAGTGCACATCAGCGCGTCACAGAGACATGCTGTATTTGGTGTGATTGCGCAGTGTTCATGTCTAGTGCACATAATGATTGCGTGCTACAGACTTTGCACATTACAATGTTTCCTTTTCTGATCCTGAACAGGATGTTGGGTGTGGGGTGGGGGGGAGTACCGCTCATCATGCGCACAATCGGGCGTGCCGATGAGATCAGACAGCTCCGAATGCTGGTAATAATAATAATTTATTAATTTATATAGCGCCAAATCATGACTAATCGCTTCAAGGCACTTCACAAACATCATTTAAAAGCAGAATAAAATGAAATAAGATTAAAACACAATAAAAAAATTAACATAAATAAGTAAAAAATAAATAAAAGGAATAAAAAGACACACAATCATATAAAATACTAATGATAAAACAGGGACAACAAGTGTGTCTTCAGCCTGGCTTTAAAAGTCTCCACAGAGTCCGACTGTCGTATCTGCGCAGGCGGATCATTCCACAGAGCTGGGACGCGGTGATAGAAAGCTCTGTAACCTGCTGACTTTTTCTTCACCCTAGGGACACACAATAGTCCTGCACCCTGTGAACACAGAGCCCTAGCCTGCACATAGGACTTAATAAGGCCGGCCAGATAGGGGGGTGCCAGTCCGTGAACAATTTTATAGGCCAATAGTAATACTTTAAAATGCGATTTTAAAGAGACCGGAAGCCAGTGAAGGGATGCCAGAACCGGCGTAATATGGTCAAACCTTCTGCTTCGTGTCAGAAGTCTGGCAGCAGCATTTTGAACCAGTTGAAGACCCCTGATGCTGGACTGTGGTAAACCAGAAAACAAAGCATTACAATAGTCCAATCTAGAAGAAACAAAAGCATGAATCAGAGTTCTCAGCATCAGCCATAGACAAGATGGGATGACTTTTGCTATATTTCTTAGATGGAAGAAAGCAGTCCTCGTAATGTCCCTAATGTGCTGGTGGGTTGCCATTTTGAATGCCATTTGAGGAAGCAGTCACACAGCAGTATGACCACCGTACGAATGTTCTGCAGTTTGAATGCAGCACAGCAGTAGTGTGCCTGTTCTCTAAATTCGTGTTGGCCGTGCAAATTTGGTGCTACACGAATGCTGTTGGAGGAATTTGAATGCAGTTCGACTGCAGGTTGAATTGCACGAATGATGTTCGAATCTCCATTTGTACGGCAGCAAGAATGCGGTATGACTGCAACTCCACCGCCGTTCAATTGTTTTCCAGCACAAGCGACACACGAACGTGTTGACTGCTGTAGAATTGCTGTATGAGGCGTTTGAGTGCAACATGAATTGCAAAAATGTTGTTTGAATGTCGATTCATATGGCATTCATGCAATTCGTGCTCTAGTTTGACGGGGCTGTTATCGACCACCGTGGGCATATCATTGACAAATTAAAAAAAAAACCCTCAGGTGTGTTGATTATAGTAAAAAACCTCAAGCAAGTCAAGAAACTGCCAAAGATGCAGAGACAGAAATGGTGCAGCCAAGTAACCCTAAACGTATACTGTAGTCCACTGATGATGATGATGATGGGTCAAAAAACAACCAAAGAGCAGAGTCCCTGTAATTGCTTTTTTTTTTTTTTTTTTGCAGTTTATATTGGTCCCCGTAGGACCACTCCAGATCTCAAAAGGTTCAACCATAGACCACACTTGTCCAAATCCTGGATGCACGTATCTTGTATGAAAACATGATTGACATCTGCGTTCCACCAACAGACTCCCCCAAACAGCTCTTGTACTCCTGTCTGGAATGCAGTCGAGGAACCTCCTGGAAGTGTTGACACTTTGTCTTCTTCACATTCCAGCTTTGTCCACCACTCATAGTAAGGACAGCCAGTGCTCCTCCAATCAAGATCTCAGCTGGAGAACAATGTGGAAATCAATCCACCAGAATGACCAGTTCACTGTAACACCATCTTAAAAGGTGAATTAACTGACTAAATGCTAAATAAATACAGTTACCACTTAATTCACTGCCATGTTAATTAATGGAGCCTGCTGCAAAATGTTACCTATACTTATAAGTTGCTGTGATCGTCATGATCCATGGCAGCTGATGCTTCTTGCTGTTGAAAAACCTTACAATATGACCCCCCCCCCTTTTTTTAAATAAGATATCTCTAAAATACTTTGAAGAGCGACCTATGCAGAGGTGACCAAGAACCCCGCTGTCTGAAACCAGAGGTCAGCATCACCGATTGTACTGACTTTTAAAAACATTTACCTGCTGCAGCTCAGGTGGGGGGGGATCCAGTTGGACAAACCGGTACAGAACACTGTTTGCCACGAGGGGAACGTGCATCGGCTCAGATGTGAAAGTGTAGATAAACACTCCCAGATGAGTTAAAGTTAATCTGGATGCCGGCTTCACCCAGGATGAGCTTGACCTCCTTTTTGTTAAATGACATCCAGAGATATTTCTTTGCCTTCTTAAGCCATGTTGCTGCTTCCTCACAGCAAGAAGCGCTCACTCTGATATTTTCAGACGGGACCAGTGAAAGTCACGCAGTTGCAAGGATTAAAATACACTCAGTGTGAGTGATGGAGGCAGGTAACAAACACGTGGACGATAATATTAAGACAAATCAAAGACGAGCATGGAAAAATCAAGAAGCATAAGTTAATTATGTGCTCTGCAATAAAAATCACCACAAGATCATTAGCTCCTGCCAGAAAAAAAGGCATTCCCTTAAATTCAATTTTCTTATGTCAATTCGAATGTTATGTTTGTACCCGTTTTAATTTCCTGCTAATTTCCACCTAACTGGCAAAATGATATTCAATTAGTTAATTAACTGTGATCCAGCTGTGTGGCATCTCTCGGCACTGGGGGCTGCCTCCCCGCGGGCCGCTGGTTTAAGCCTCTCTGCTCTAATTATCACACTGGCGTTATGAGTCTATACCTGGAATTTTCATTTACCAATACAGTCTCCAGCTCTGCTACACAACAGATGACTGCAGAAGAAGAGATGACACACATGCATGAAAACAGTACAAATACTCACAGGTTTGTTCATCTTTACGTGTAATCAGCTTATTCATTTATTTTTTGTCACCCACACAGAGGTGTTTTTATTGCAAGAAAAACAAACATTTAAGAGACCATCAAAACTGCCATTTTTGTGAACTTAAATACTACTTGATGCTCTTGTTTTCTGCACTCCAAAAATATGACATTGGATGAACTCAATTCATTTATGTGCAAGATTTGCATCTCATTAATATATGTAGCTTCAACTCAAATAAAGCACATTCATGCAAGATAGTTTAATTTAATTGGGGCTACATATATTTATCAGATGGAAATTCAATCCAATGAGTCAGTTGTGTGTGTGTGTGTGTGTGTTGTGTGTGTGTGTTGTGTGTGTGTGGTGTGTGTGTGTGTGTGTGTGTGTTGTGTGTGTGTGTGTGTGTGTGTGTGTGTGTGTGTGTGTGTGAATTAAAGGTATTTTGTGACTTTCTTTTTTTTTTTTTTTGCATTTTAAAAATCTGATATTATGCAAGTTGCTGCAAAATTAACTGAATGTAGTGTTTACTAAATCTTAAATTGACATATTTTTGTTTCATAATCCCATGCAAGTTTTTATTTTTTCGTTACTTGTGTCCACATTCAAGGAAAAGTGGTTAGTGCACTTGGTTTCGTGCGGAAGGTTCCAGTTCAAACCCCACCCCTACAACAGGTAATGTGGAGTTGCATCAGGAAGGGCATCCGGCCGTAAAACTTGTGCCAATTCAACATACAGATCTATGTTGGATTTGCTGTGGCGACTCTGAGTGCAAACAAGGGAGCAGTCGAAGGGTCTTACCTTTTTTTCCTGTGTCCATATTCAACAAACGCTGTATAATTATAAAGTATTGTGATTACCTCCATAATGCAAAATGGGTTTCCATATTAAAATACTGAGTAGTGAAGGCTTAAAATTCTGGCATTTCAGGAAAATTCTCGCACACGACTTATGAGGTCTGTTAGAAAAGTATCCGACCTTTTTATTTTTTGCAAAAAACTGATGGATTTGAATCCGTGTGCTTGCATGAGCAAACCTTGAACCTTTGTGCGCATGCGTGAATTTTTTCATGCCTGTCGATTGCGTCATTTGCTTGCAAGCAGCCTTTGTGTGAGGACGTGTGTAGTGCTCTCGGTGGATTTCATTGCAAGGAAAATGGGTGGAACGACTGGAGCAGCGCGACTGCATCAAATTTTGCCAGAAACTGGGCGACAGCCAGGTGGAAACATTCAGATGATTCAGACGGCTTTCGGTGATGATCCTTTGGGCATCACACAGATTAAGGAGGTACAACCGGTTTAAAGACGTCCGCACAACGGTGGGAGCGAGCCACGCTCCGGTCGGCCATCAACATGCTGAAACGACCGGATCATTTCCAAGTGAACACTGTGGGATGCGGGACCGGCGTGTGACTATCCGAGAAATTGCAGAAGAGGTGGACATCAGCACTTCTTCAGCACATTCCACTGTGACAGAAAATGTGGCCACGAAAGAGTGGCGGTGAAATTTGTTGCCGAAGCTGACGGCGGAGGAAAAGCACCTTCGTGTTGAAGTCTCACAGGACAAGCCCTAACATGTCCAGCTCTTCCACCATTCGGAAGATCCAGACGGCTTTCGGTGGCTTTTCAGTCGTGTGACTATCCGAGAAATTGTGGAAGAGGTGGGCATCATTTTTCAGAGTCCAGCGTGTCCTGTGAGACTTCAACACGAAGGTGCTTTTGCTCCGCCGTCAGCAACACTGTGTGTAGGAGAACTACAAACCTGTATGACTGTGTTTTAAAGCTTAATTAGAAGAAACAATAGTCCATTTGTCTTGACATCTGTCACTCATTTTTGTCAAGCTATTTAAAGCCGGTTCTGTGGAAAACTGAGCATTCTGATGAAACATTTAGTGATTTTTTTTTTTAACCAGTTTAATTTAATAAAACAGACTTTGGTACTACAGTTTCATCCCACCTCAAATACGATTAATAAATTGGCTATTATGGAGCATCCGGAAAGTATTCACAGCGCTTCACTTTTTTGCGCTTTTTTTATGTTACAGCCTTATCCAAAATGGATGAAATTCGTTGGTTTTCCTCAAAATTCTACACACAATACCCCAGATGACAATGTGGAAAAAGTTTTGGTTTTTTGTCGAATTTTGCAAATTTATTTAAAAAAAACTAAGAAATCACATGTACATAAGTATTTACAGTCTTTGCCATGAAACTCAAAACTGAGCTCAGGTGCATCCTGTTTCCACTGATAATCCTTGAGATGTTTCTACAGCTTAATTGGAGTCCACCTGGGGTAAATTCAGTTGATTGGACATGATTTGGAAAGTCACACAGCTGTATACATATAAGGTCTCACAGTTGACAGTGCATGTCAGAGCAGAGACCAAACATGAAGTCCAAGGAATTGTCTGTAGACCTCTGAGACAGGATTGTCTGGAGGCACAAATCTAGGGAAGGATACAGAAACATTTCTGCTGCTTTGAAGGTTCCAATGAGCAGAGTAGCCTCCATCATCTGTAAATGGAAGAAGTTTGGATCCACAGGACTCTTCCTAGAGCTGCCCACCCATCTAAACTGAGCGATCAGGGGAGAAGGGCCTTAGCCAGGGAGGTGACCAAGATCATGATGGTCACTCTGTCAAAGATCCAACATTCCTCTGTGGAGAGAGGAGAACCTTCCAGAAGAACAACCATCTCTGCAGTAATCCACCAATCAGGCCTGTATGGTAGAGTGGCCAGACTTAAGCCACTCCTTAGTAAAAGTTACATGGCAGCTCACCTGGAGTTTATCAAAAGGCACCTGAAGGACTCTCAGACCACGAGAAACAAAATTCTCTGGTCTGAGACAAAGATTGAACTTTTTGGAGTGAATGCCAGGTGTCATGTTTGGAGGAAATCAGGCACCATCCCTACAGTGAAGCATGGTGGTGGCAGCATCATGCTGGGATGTTTTTCAGCAACAGGAACTGAAAGACTAGTCAGGACTGAAGGAAAGCTGAATGTAGCAATGTACAGAGACATCCTGGATGAAAACCTGCTCCTGACCTCAGACTGGGGTGACGGTTCATCTTTCAGCAGGACAATGACCCTAAGCACACAACCAAGCTATCAAAGGAGTGTCTTCAGGACAACTCTGTGAATGTCCTTGAGTGGCCCAGGCAGAGACCAGACCTGAATCTGATTGAACATCTCTGGAGAGATCTGACAATGACTGTGCACAGACGCTCCCCATCCAACCTGATGGAGCTTGAGAAGTGCTGCAAAGAGGAATGGACAAAACTGCCCAAAGATGGGTGCCCAAGCTTATGGCATCATATTTAAGAAGATATGAGGCTGCAATTGCTTGAGCAAAGGGTGTGAATTCTTATTTTTTACTTTTAAATAAATTTGCAAAATTTCAAAAAAGCTTTTTTTCATGTTGTCATTATGGGGTGTTGTGAGTAGAATTTTGTGGGGAAAAAATTAATTTACTCCATTTTGGAATAAGGCTGTAACATAACAAAATGTGGAAAAAATGAAGCACTGTGTTTCTGAATGCACTGTAAATCAGGTTTTTCAACTTCAGTTGAAAAATACTCAGTTGATTTTTTACAGTTTGGATTTTCACTCTTTGTCATGTATTCCTGGCAGAATCATTTTCTTCTGCAGTTTTTATTGAGTAAAATATTCAATAATTCCATTAAAAGTGTGTGCATTTTTCTTCTATAACAGAGAGGAAAAAGTTTAAAACATAGTTCTTGCTTCAGTTGCAATCTCACAATAAAAAAACAACATAAATACAAAAAAGTTGAACTGCACATATGTTTTTAACGCCATTTACATTATAACAAAAAATAAAAAAATCACCGTATTGATCCTTGACCTAATTTTTGTTAGTTTTATGGCATGTCAAACTCCTGCTTGTTTAACAACACAATGAGAATATCACTGCCGAAAGTAAATAAGGCGAGAACAAAGACAGCGTTGAGACAATACTTATGTTTGCTGTTATATGAAGTCAAAGAAATGCTATAGATAACCACAAAGAGACATCCTGTGTATTGTCATAATACGTCCTATAAATGAACACATAAACACGCCCTTAAAGACGGACTGGCCTCCTGATCTGCAGACAGACACGTGGAGGATGGGGGGCGGGGGGCAGTTGCGTGATTTCTGTTTGCCTAAAAATGCCTAATTTAGAAAAAAAAAAAATTAAAAACCCAAAGTAGTACATCCAGCCCACCCACATCCACCTGGCAACTGACGGCCCAATCTGATTAAAGGCGGCGTGGGGGAGGAGCCTCTGCTGGCCATCCATAGGAGGCCAAAAGTGATCACCATGGTGATTGGTAATTACAGCTGTCAATGCATCCTCCATCCTGCAGGCACCCGTTTGATTGCACTCTGCAACACTGATGGACAAGCTTAGCATGCGCTCGACCAACCGCCGATTACATGTTCGTCTGTGTGCTTCGTTTAGCCAACACGCAACACTCACATTGCCGCACAACACCGTTTTTAATTGTTTCTCTCTGTGCAACTCTCCTCCTCTGCCATCCTCTCTCTCTCTCTCTCTCTCTCTCTCGTCTCCTCTCTCATGTGGACAGCACAGAAGTGCAAGTGTTATTACACGAAACTCCCGCTGTAGCATTAATTGAAGGGAGATACGGCGGGACAAATGCGGCGGGGGGTAGCGCGTGTCCCATTATCACCCCTGCTTTCAACAGGTCTCACATTTGGAAACTGCAAATTGCAAAAACTTGCAAGGGCAAAATGTTTGACATTATTTGATCTGCAACCATATGGTGTAAGCACTCCTCACGAAGGCAGCGGGGGGAAGCACAAACAACAAAAAAAACAACAAAATAGTAACAGGCATGAAGTGAAGGCAGTGCTGTGGGAAGAAAAAAGTGTTTCGAGTTTAATTAATGAGGCCGTTGATTGCAGGAGGGTTTGTCGAGACCTGGACGTGGCCTTATTCCTCTCCACTGTGCCCTTGTCTCCTTCCTATAGGCTGACAGTGACAATAGCCCTACTGTGGATTCTAAAGGGCCTAATGTGGACTCTAGATGGCAGGACTACAAGTTCACATTGAAAGTAACACGGCCTTCCTGCGAGCACTGTGACATTTGAGTTAAGTTGGCCGTATTAATGAAGTCGATTATAAGTGGACAGGTCCCACTGTAGCTTCCGTACCCTCTCTTAATTATGGGTCTTTGTGTTGGCACGCGTGTCCTTAATCTGACCTAATGTGGCTAATAACCCAACGTGGAAAACCATCAAAACAGCAATTAGCAGCACAGCCAAGAATTGTTGATTTCTCAAATTAATGCAGCTGAATTGTTCACTGCCCCGCATGTCAACAAGCCTCATTCAAATGAAATCCATTGTTTCCCAGCTTGGAAATGCATAGGAATAGAAGGAAGAAGAATTATGATGGAATGAAGAAAAAAACAGAAGGAGAAAATAAATGAAAGTATGCGAAATATGGGAACAAGGATGTCAAGAAATAAGGAAGGACAGAGAGAAATGATGAAGGCTACAGATAAGAAAGTATGAAAGTTAGTATCTTCGGCTGCTTCCTTGTTTTCATTCAGGGTCGCTACGCAAATCCGAGGTGAATCTGCATGTTTAATTGGCACAAGTTTTATGCCGGATGCCTTTCTGGATGTATCTCCACATTGCACGGAGAAATGTGGCAGGGGTGGAGTTTGAACCGGGAACCTTCCACACTGAAACCAAGCACACTAACAACTTGGCCACTACCACTGCCCTCGATAAGGAAATATGGATGGAATAAAGAAAAATGGGAAAGGAAGGAAGGAAGGAATTGTGGAAGTTGGGAAGGAAGGAAGGAATTGTGGAAATTTACAGTGTGGGTGGGGAGCTGTTGACCCTGACTGGGGATGTTGTCGGGCAGTGGAAGGAATACTTTGAGGATCTCCTCAATCCCATCATCACGTCTTCCGAAGAGGAAGCAGAGACTGGGGACTCAGAGGCGGACTCATCCATTACACAGGCCAAAGTCACCTAGGTGGTTAGAAAGCTCCTCGGTGGCAAGGCTCCTGGGGTGGATGAAATCCGTCCTGAGTACCATAAGTCTCTGGATTTTGTGGGACTGTCTTGGCTGACACGCCTCTGCAACACTGCGTGGCGTTCGGGGACAGTGCCTCTGGATTGGCAGACCGGGGTGGTGGTCCCTCTGTTTAAGAAGGGGGACCGGAGGGTGTGTTCCAACTATAGGGGGATCACACTCCTCAGCCTCCCCGGTAAGGTCTATTCCAGAGTACTGGAGAGGAGAATTCGACTGATGGTCGAACCTCGGATTCAGGAGGAGTAGTGTGGTTTTCGTCCTGGTTGCAGCACACTGGAGCAGCTCTACGCGCTCCATCGGGTGCTTGAGGGTTCATGGGAGTTCACCCAACCAGTCCACATGTGCTTTGTGGATCTGGAGAATGCATTTGACCGTGTCCCTCGGGGCACCCTGTGGGGGGTGCTCCGGGAGTACAGGGTCCAGGGTCCTTTGCTAAGGGCTAACCGTCCCTGTACGACCGCAGCAGCAGCTTGGTTCGCATTGCCGGTAGTAAGTCAAACCTGTTTCCAGTGCACATTGGCCTCCGTCAGGGCTGCCCTTTTTCACCGGTTCTGTTCATTATCTTATGGACAGAATTTCTAGGCGCAGCCAGGGTGTAGAGAGAGTCTAGTTTGGGAACCACAGAATCTCGTCTCTGCTGTTTGCGGATGATGTGGTTCTGTTGGCTTCGTCAATCAAGACCTTCAGCGTGCACTGGGGCAGTTTGCAGCCGAGTGTGAAGCGTCCGGGATGAAAATCAGCACCTCCAATCCGAGGCCATGGTTCTCGACCGGAAAAAGGT
Source organism: Thalassophryne amazonica (assembly GCF_902500255.1). Taxonomy (NCBI): domain Eukaryota; kingdom Metazoa; phylum Chordata; class Actinopteri; order Batrachoidiformes; family Batrachoididae; genus Thalassophryne; species Thalassophryne amazonica. The sequence goes on from NC_047116.1 coordinate 12,660,867, forward strand.
GCTTTGCCCTCTTCAGGTCGGTGGAGTGTCCTTGCCTCAAGTGAGGGACGGATGGAGCGTGAGATCGACAGCCGGATCGGTGCAGCATCTGCAGTGATGCGGTCACTGTATCGGACTGTCGTGGTGAAGAGAGAGCTGAGTAGGGGGGTAAGCTCTCGATTTACCGATTGAGCTACATTCCGATCCTCACCTATGGTCATGAGATTTGGCTCATGACCGAAAGAACAAGATCGCGAGTACAAGCGGCCGAGATGAGTTTCCTCTGCAGGGTGGCTGGGCGCTCCCTTACAGACAGGGTGAGGAGCTCGGTCACTCGGGAGGAGCTCGGAGTCGAGCCGCTGCTCCTCCACGTCGACAGGAGCCAGTTGAGGTGGCTCGGGCATCTTTTCCGGATGCCCCCTGGACGCCTCGCTGGAGAGGTGTTCCGGGCATGTCCCATCGGGAGGAGGCGCTGGGGAAGACCCAGGACACGCTGGAGGGACTACGTCTCTCGGCTGGCTTGGGAACGCTTTGGGGTTCCCCCGGAGGAGCTGGGGAGGTGTGTGTGGATCGGGAGGCCTGGGCGGCTTTGCTTGAGCTGCTGCCCCCACGACCTGACTTCGGATAAGCAGAAGAAAATGGATGGATGGATGGGAAGAAAGGAAGGAATTTTGGAAGTTGGGAAGGAAGGAAGGAATTTTCGAAGTGGGGGGGAAGGAAGGAAGGAATTTTGGAAGTTGGGAAGGAAGGAAGGAAGGAAGGAAGGAAGGAAGGAAGGAAGGAAGGAAGGAAGGAAGGAAGGAAGGAAGGAAGGAAGGAAGGAAGTTGGGAGGGAAGGAAGGAAGGAAGGAAGGAAGGAAGGAAGGAAGGAAGGAAGGAAGGAAGGAAGGAATTATCAATATGTTTTTTAAAAAGGCATTTCTAAGAAAAACAAAGCCCCTCGTTTGTACAGGGTGTTGTGAGGAAAAAATAAAATAAAAGCATGTTTGATGTTCCATTCACTGAACAGAATGAAGATCTTTTGAAAAAACTGACCCAACCTTCTCTTAAGAACAGGTATTTTTTTTACCCCCCCCCCCATTCTAATATAAATACATCTTCAAGGAGGTCTTGTTAAAGCCTATAAATTCCTTGAAAGTGGATGAAATTAGGATGTGCCTATTCCGGTTAGAGTCCCGGCATGGAACTGACGAAAACAGATGAGTGTTTCTCCTCAGGGAGAAAGCGAGTGGGTATGGAACCAGTTAGCTTGTTATTGCAGCTGATCATAAAAGGCTCCGTACATGGGAATTTCACCGTTAAAACCTGGAAAAATGTCTCTTTGTATAAAAATCATGTTAATGCAAAACAGAACCACACTTGAATATGTCATCAAACAGGACTATTTAAAATAAAGTAATGCTTCTCTGAAAATATGATGTCCTTCAAACCAGAACTTTGAATTGGGAATATTTGATGGAATTATACAGTTGGTGTTGGACAGAACAGGGCTGCTTCTCACACAGGTTAGTGGTTACACATCTTTTCAGATATCTTGTAAACAAGTGGAGGTGTACAAGATATCACAATCTTGTGCTCATGGTTGTGTCGCGCTAATCAGGTTTGGGACCACCTTTCATCTCGGTTTATCCTGGTCGAGCTGTTAAGTTTGGTCCAGGACTGACATCCAGCTTGGGGGTGCTGTGGGTCCCTCTTGGGACAAAGTCTAGGATGGCTGGAGTTGGATGTTCAGGTGATAGATGCTGGATGTGGCTCATTGCATTGCTGTGAGGTGGTTGGTGGGTGACTGTTGGGTCTGCTGCATGAGCTCCTCAACAGCCGGGTGGTGGACTCTCCTCCTGAGGGCTCTGCTGTCAAAGTCCTCAATGCTGATGGACACAGTGACTGTATCAGGTCCATACCACCAGAACTAGGCTTTGGAAATATGTTCATGTCAAGAGACAGGAAACTTCTACCACAGCTAATTTCCATCATGCATGTGATGGTAAAATCATTCCCTGCAACAAGCCCAGCCATGTCCAGCAGGTGGCACTGTACATCAGGTGGCAAACAGCTCAGTGCATATTAAATAAGCACATACCTGCTTTTTTGGTTGTTTTGGCACATGAAAGTGGAACTAATGTGCAATCAGTTTATGCTCATTATGACTTTAATTAGCCCTGCTGGGAAACGGAAAGAGGCTATCGCAGTGAACTTCTGTCTGTCTGTCTGTCTGTGGAAATATCTTGAAAACTCAAAAAGCAATTTTTATCACACTTGCTGGATAAACTCAGCAGACTGTCATGTCGAGATCAAATCAGAGGGCATATTGTCTAAAATACATTAACCACAGCTCAGGATCTATATGAGGTATTGAACAGTGATATTTCTGTATAGAACTTTTGGACTAACAGATGGATCAGACAAATGATGTCAAGTGAAGTTCAAAAACGAGATGATTGCAATGAAGAACTGCAATCACTTGGATGCCTTTGTTAAAAACACAATAGCTCAAAACACAATAGACAGACACACACAACAACAACAACCAAAGCATTACAAAAGATGTGTGGCTTAAGCGTGATGTAACGAGGTATACACGCAGGTTTTAGAGGTCTGACGGTGAGGAACATTTAGAAGAAAGTGTCTTTTTGCCATTTTTCTTAAAAAGAGTTGCACTCAACCTATAGAACTGTGGGTGTCAGCACAATAGCCTGGACAGCAGATCCTTCTCTTTGACTGAATTCAGGCACCTTCTCTCTTTGGCCCCCAATGCTGCCTCAACCCACCAATGGGCTGCGGGAAGACGCATTAGCAAGAATCCTGGGAGGAAGTTTCAACAAGAGGAAACATTAAGTTTGAAATAAAACACAGGAAACGAGGTTAACCGCTACTCCTCCCTGCCAGTGGCACAGCTACTTTTTGCCCAATTATCCTTGGTTAACGGGATTAATTACTCCAACTTCTTTCTTTTCTTCTCCTCCAAGCAAATGGCCAATAAATCCTTCTCTTTGCTACGCGGTCTGAGAGGGCCGCGTTAATTAGCATAACAAGTTACAAAATCATTACAGCCTTAAAGTGCTTAGAAAACAGCATCAGGAGCAGGATGCAAGAGAGGATTTAGGAGGCCTATTTAACGGGAATAAAAACATTTCAAGAGGGGTAAACAACAGAGGTGATATCAGGGGAGGAACGGGACACAAACAGAGCGTCTGGCTGCTGCATTACTAACCCCTGACACACTCCTCATGGTTACCAGTCAGCAGCCACAAACCATGTCTCAGCACTTGTAGTCACGCTGAGATCACTCAGATCTGTCTAACGAAGCGGTCAAAATATCGGACAGCGTTTACGGGAAGGTTAGCCTCCCATAAAAGCTCGGAAATACACAAGTCTCTTTCAGTCTCGGGATCCATTTCCAATTGAAACAGGAAACACTGAAGGATTCTACTGCATACATGGGTTGCCATGAGAGAATAAGTATAAGCACGCTCGGCTCACAAGAAAGTCAAGTGTTTGATTCCACCAATGCCCAGCTCCTTTCTGTGTGGTGTTTGCGTGTTCTCACCTCGTCCACGCTGGTTTCCACCAACCATCAAAATACACTCATGATGTTTCTGCTCCTTAACCCCTTAAACCCTAGAGCCTATGGCTCACCAAACTCACATACCCATACATTATGATTTGTTTCTCAGCTTGTACAAGGTCAAAAATGCAAGTTTGGATCAGCTAAAAGACAGGTTCTAGGGAATGTTGTGGATGCAAAAGAACTGAAAGTAAATACTTGGTAGGAGTAAATGAGGTTTTTCCCCCAAAAAAATGAATTCAGATTTATGTCTTTATTTGCTTGGTGTTTCAGCTGTGGCTAGTTGATATGTGATTGAAGTGGATATTTTTGTAGAGGAGACTTCGCTTGACATTGTGATGTATGATAAGTGTATGTTGGTGTCAGCATTGGTTAGTTATGAGTTTTCAAATGTTCCCAAACAGGGCAAGTCCCCAAATTTGGGGACTCTAGGGTTTAAGAGGTTAAACAACCCGTAACCAAACCAGCAAGGGAAGATCTGGATTTGGACCCCACACACCACTCAGTGGCTGTCCACTACTCTCTCGGAATTTCAGGGGCCTCAAAGTATGGAATTTACCATCTAGTACTCAGGAATGGCTACTCCATTGTGTGTAAATATCAACCCAGTCGCATGGCAGTTTGTGGGATTGGATTCCGAAAAGTACATTAATCTGTGGGTTCATGACAGGGGTACGAAAACAGGGCGCTTTTTGTAATGGGGATACGGATTAATTTCGTGATGAGGAGCAGAAAATGTGGGGTGAAATGAGGGGTCATGATTAACGTTTGGGGAGGGTAGACACTTATGCTATGGTTATGGTTAAAATTAGGAGACGGGGAAGATTATAAATAGCAAAATAAAAAAAACTGTCATGAAAAGCACCCTCTTTTTGTGATGGGGGCACGGGAAAAAAAGTGAGACCGAGCTGGTAAATATACACACAACTCTGACCATGTGTGCACACACAGCATCTAGTTGTAGAACAGGAAAATTGCTACTAGAAAGCATTGGTGCGTTCACATCATGCAACCTCATCCCCATACGTTCCTTATTTCCTCAATTTAATAAGTGAACAATTAGTAATTACGTTGTGTTAGAAACAGGCGTGTAGCCTCATTGGTGTCAAAAACCTACAAAAGATAGCCTCTATGAACTACCCGGCAATATGCCAACAGTTTCCCTCCTGCTATTAAAAATGGGCCCATGTTGTTGTTGTTATTATTGCTGCACAAATTCATTAAGAAAGATTCCATCTAGAGTGAAGCTGGTGATGTCACAGGACTGCAAAGAATTCAGGGACAACTGTAACGATAAATAATTGTCTATTTATTCTATTAATTAGAATGTTTTATGATAGTTGCTGTAGTGAGTATGTTAAAGCTTCTTAGTGCCCATAAGTGATTTTGATGTCTAACTGATCAAACAGCAGTCGACACCATGAGTAAATTGTCATTACAAATGCTTTGTTTGAAAAGTACTGGTGGATGGCAGATAGGTCATTGCCACAGAATGTTGCCACTTGCGGCATTTATTTTAATTTAATTTATAAATATTTGTCTCTCTGCTGTGTCGACACAAAGACTTAAATCTCCATTTCACAAAAGTTAATTTTCTTCACTCTCTTAGTCATTATTCTGCTGGTGATGGCTTTTTTTGTTAATATATATGTTAAAATAAGGGCATTTTAGTACAAATGTCTATGAAAGTGCGTGTCTCAACATTTGATACCTATTGATGTGCTTAGGACCAACATACACGTTTGATAAATACTGATTATTATTATTGTTGTTGTTGTTGTTTTGTATTTGCATCCTAACTGTTGCTTGCATGAAAACCATTAAAACCATTTCTATGCACAATTTGATAAATGGTCATGAATCCCCCACCCCCACCACACACATCCACACAATTTTCTTTAACATTGCAAGAGAAGGCATTTAAATAAATAAATAAAAAAACTGGATTCACCCCCTCAATGGGATCATCTCCATTAGTTACTGGCTTTTTCTTTTTGGCTTCTACTCCCTTTCCACAAAGTTTCAAGAAAATTAGTTAAGTATTTTTTTGAATAATTGTACCCTCACTGTGAATTCATAACCTCCTTGGTGGATGTTATGCTGCTGATATCTAAGAACAGGTGAGATTTGGCTTCTTGATGATCTCAGAGTGCTGCTCTATTTTCACATCAGCTCAGTGGTTATTTTTGCTGACACCAGAAAAATGACACTGACCACAGCAGTCACAGAAAATAAAGATGAATGTAATAAAAATATTTTATGTATGTTCTTGTTCGTAAAACAAAAGGTCATCCACTTATTTTTTGATGAATTAAAAAAGTACAATTGGTATAATTTTGAATTTGGGAAATGGTGAATGATCAGTTATTAAAAATACTCCATCCTTACAGACAAAATATGCTGCATTTTATATTTATAATCACATGAAGCTAAAGTGCTCATGCTATTTTTTTATTTTTGGAACATCTTTGTGGTACCTATACGGGCAGAGCGGTTGGTTACAGGACTGTTTGCTCAGCATCTCATCTTGTGCCAAGATCAGCTCCGGCCAATCTGAGGGCGGAAACCCATATTTTTGAGCCACCCAGTTTAGCATGAGTCCCACCCAGTCGTCTGCTTTCACTAACCGGTCCTGACAAGTACCCAGATTAACGTAATCTTATATAGCGGTGCAGAGGAGCGGAAGAGAGCAGATGGACCGCCTGCATCCAACCCCCATGACCCCACACCACCACCACCACCCCGCCAACCACCAGACAGAAGCACAGAAACTAATGTAAACACTCCATTTTTCTCGCTCTCTCTCTCACACACAAGTAGAGATGCTGAGCAAACCTGGGCCCCAGCCACAGCAATTAATGTTCTTCCAGCAAATTGCTGCAACTCTCAGTGATGCTGTTTGGGGAACGTTCAGGGGCGGGGCTAGAGGATAGGAGACATGTGTCTCTGCACAATTGTCTCAGAGCCAACTTGCACTGGCAAAGACGTAAATTCTGAATTATGTTTTCACAGTCCTGCATAGGTTCTCAGAGTGTAGGGGAGTTCAATGCAGGAGAATAAAAGAAAACACTTTTCAGAAAGTCAACTGCAGTTTTCCAAGAAGGACTTTTTTTTTTAATTACTGAGGTAAATGAAGTCCTAGACACATTCAGTAACTTAGAAATGTTCATGTTTTATCATCTGACTTGTCAAGAAAAGTCTCTAAAAGTGATTTGTATTGAAATTCATTATTTTAGTTCACCCAATTATGCTCTCTGGAAATGGGGGAACTGTGTATAAAAATAACTGTAATTCCAAAATGATTCCTGCAATATTTTTGTTCAACCTCTCAAATTAAAGATTGAGGTCTGCACTACAACAACATGTGGGTTGTTTCATCTCACCTCCATTGTGGTGTTCTACAGAAGTGGACCCATATAGATACTGTCAGTGTTAATTTGACAGTTGTGAATTTGCTGTGTAAAGACGCGTGTGCGTGGGTTTGTTTAATGTGGGGAAACTCATTGCTTGTCGGCAAACAGTCTTTGACAGATCCTTAGCCTGTTCTGATAACTTGGAAATACTAGACGATCGGGGCCTGAGGACCTGCTGCAGGCTTGACCTGCCTTCACAGCCATTGGGTTACAACCCATCACATCCTCCACCATTGAGGACTTCTTGTTTCACCACAGCCCCGTTACCAGTCTTGTGTTCAAGGTTCCTGTTGGGCCTTCATGGTGTAGCAGCCATGGGGGGGCACAAGGTCCACCCCAACAGGCAATCCCTTATGTGATCCATAACCCAGATGTCACAACGTTATCAGAACTTGATAATGAAGTCATACAGAAGCCATATCATGACATCATACAAAATCAAAAACACCATTAGACACATGCACAGCAGGTAAAATAAGTATTGAACACATCATCATGTTTCTAAGTACATATATTTCTAAAGGTATTGTTGACATAAAATTTTCACCACATGTTGGTAACAACCCAAGTAACCCACACGTGAAAGAAATGAAACCATAGATGTCCATGAATTAAGCTATGTGTAATAATGTGAAATGACAGGGGAAAAGTATTGAACAAATGAAGAACCCTTTCTTCAGTTGTTCAATACTTCAAAGGTTCAAAAAGGCATGGAAACCCAAGACACCAGCTGAAACCTATTAGTAAATTCGCTGTTTCGCAGTTGTGAATCTCGTGCTATCTGGCGGTCTGTGACTCACACGAGAGGTCAGTTTCAGCAGCATTCCGTTTTAGGGCACAATGTAAACACACCTCATGAAGTATGGACAAGACAACATTGGGTACAACAGAAGTTCATCACAGGTGCTACACCTCCTCTAGATAACCCTCTCAACTTGAGAGAACCTGTTGTCATCATCACAATCGCTCCTGAACTCGCTCAATCGGCGCCATCCACATCCTTGCTTTGCCTTTATTTACATGTGCTGTGAGCCGCTGGAACTCTGCTAGTGCTGTAGTGCATTCTGGGAAGTGCAGCAGGATTATGGGAACTGTTAAAGTACAGAATAGAAAGCAATCCTGCCCCTTGTCAGTGCAAATTAATATCAGCTGGTTCAGTCCCAAATGATGGCCTATAAAATGTGTCTCAATACCAAAGTGTCAGACAAGAAACATCTCATGATGGGTTAAAGCAAAGAACGCTCTCACGATCTTCCCAACCTTATTGTTGTAAAAGATACTGATAACATTGATTACAAAACGATTTCTAAACTTCTGAATGTTCCAGTAAGCACTGTTGGGGCCATAATCTGAAAGTGTAAAAACATAATTTCACCATAAACCAGCCACAACCAGGTGCTTCTCACAAGATTTCTGACAGAGGACTGAATAGAATTATCAGAAGAGTTGTCTGAGAGATGAGGCCTACTTGTGGAGAGCTTCAGAAAGACCTGGAATTGACATGTGCAGTTGTTTAAAAGAAAACAATAAGTAATACACTCTGAAGAAAAAGCATGTTGAAGCTCGTTGAAAGTTGTACAACATTTAGACAAGCCTGTGAAATACTGAGAGATATAGTCTGGTCAGATGAGACCACAACTGTTATCTTTAGATATACAAACCATGTTTGGAGGTGAAATGACACTGCACATCACCTCAAAAACACCATATCTACAGTGAAGGTTGGAGGTGAATGGGAACATCATGGTGTGGGGCTGTTCTTCAGCATACTGCACTGGCAAACATCATATACAGTATTTTCCGGAGTAAAAGTCGCTAGTCGATTTTTCTTTTTTTTTTTAATTTAGGAGGCCCGGCAACCTTTACTCCCAGTGCGATTTATATACTGAAAATTCAGATGTTTGTTATTAATAATAGTAATTATACTGACTATTTATACATAGAATTGTCCTAAGATTCAAAGCACTAAACAAAATAAACTCCAATAACAAAAGAAAAATGCCAGTAATACAAGATACACTACAACAATGTACAGAAATCCCAAATTAGAGAGCTTATAACACAGAAAAAGGTGCAACTTATACACCGGTGCAACTTATATATACTCAACAAAAATATAAACGTAACACTTTTGGTTTTGCTCCCATTTTGTATGAGATGAACTCAAAGATCTAAAACTTTTTCCACATACACAATATCACCATTTCCCTCAAATATTGTTCACAAACCAGTCGAAATCTGTGATAGTGAGCACTTCTCCTTTGCTGAGATAATCCATCCCACCTCACAGGTGTGCCATACCAAGATGCTGATTAGACACCATGATTAGTGCACAGGTGTGCCTTAGACTGCCCACAATAAAAGGCCACTCTGAAAGGTGCAGTTTTATCACACAGCACAATGCCACAGATGTCGCAAGATTTGAGGGAGCGTGCAATTGGCATGCTGACAGCAGGAATGTCAACCAGAGTTGTTGCTTGTGTATTGAATGTTCATTTCTCTACCATAAGCCGTCTCCAAAGGCGTTTCAGAGAATTTGGCAGTACATCCAACCAGCCTCACAACCGCAGACCACGTGTAACCACACCAGCCCAGGACCTCCACATCCAGCATGTTCACCTCCAAGATTGTCTGAGACCAGCCACTCGGACAGCTGCTGAAACAATCGGTTTGCATAACCAAAGAATTTCTGCACAAACTGTCAGAAACCGTCTCAGGGAAGCTCATCTGCATGCTCGTCGTCCTCATCGGGGTCTCGACCTGACTCCAGTTCGTCGTCGTAACCGACTTGAGTGGGCAAATGCTCACATTCGCTGGCGTTTGGCACGTTGGAGAGGTGTTCTCTTCATGGATGATGCAAAGGAGATGTGTTGCACTGCATGAGGCAAATGGTGGTCACACCAGATACTGACTGGTATCCCCCCCCCCCCCCCCAATAAAACAAAACTGCACCTTTCAGAGTGGCCTTTTATTGTGGGCAGTCTAAGGCACACCTATGCACTAATCATGGTGTCTAATCAGCATCTTGATATGGCACACCTGTGAGGTGGGATGGATTATCTCAGCAAAGGAGAAGTGCTCACTATCACAGATTTAGACTGGTTTGTGAACAATATTTGAGGGAAATGGTGATATTGTGTATGTGGAAAAAGTTTTAGATCTTTGAGTTCATCTCATACAAAATGGGAGCAAAACCAAAAGTGTTGCGTTTATATTTTTGTTGAGTATATATATATATATATATATATATATATATATATATATATATATATATATATATATATATATTTTTTTTTTTTTTTTTTTTTTTTTTTTTTTTTTTTTTTCTCTCTTCAAGAGGCATTTTTGACAGGTGAAACTTATACTCCGGAAAATACGGTAATTGACGGAAGGATCAATGGAAAAATGTATGGAGACGTTCTTGATAAAAATCTTACAGGATAATGAAGATGAAATGAGAGTGGACTTTTTAGCAATACTGTGTTCCCAAACACACAGCCAAGGAAACTCAACTAGTTTCAGGGAATGAAAATAGGGGTGCTAGAATGGTACAGCCAATCACCTGACTTGAATCGAATAGGAAATCTACAGAAAGAACTAAAGATCAGAGATTACAAAAGAGGTCCATGGCACCTTCAACATTTGAAGAATGACTGTATGGAGGAATGGACCAAAATCACACCTGAGCATGCGACTAGTTTCTCCACAAAGGAGGCATCGTTGAGCTGTCATTACCAAAGGTTTTTTATTAAGTATCAAATAAATTTCAGTAAGTATGTTCAATACCTTTTCTCTGTGTCATTGCATTTTATTACACATAACTTAATTTCTGTACTTATTTGTTTTGGTTTCTTTGTATGTGTGTATTATTTGGGTTCTTACTGACATCTGGAGAAAATTTTATGTCAATAGCACCTTTAGAAAAAAAATTTACTGAGGAAAAATAGTGACATGTTCAATATTTATTTTACCTGCTGTATATTTACTTGTACATTTATATTGTGGTGTGCAGAGTGCACAGAGTCCTACATTTAACATGTAACATCCATCCATTTTCTAAACCCGCTTACTCCAATTAAGTGTCACGCTGGACTAGACACCAGTCCATCACAGGGATGCAACATACACACACTGAAAAAATATAATAGTTGAAAAAGCTTAAAAGGCTTCAACTGGTAACACTCAAAAGAACAAGCTTTATCCTAATTAACTTTAACTTGTGTGCCAACGTATCTCAATTTAGGCCTCAATTCAAATGAACAATGACTTCAGGCTTTTCTCTTATTTTCAAAGCAATTCAAGTTCAGCCAGGCCCTGCAATCTGGAAAATCCTGGCTTGCACCCTAACGTTTGTCTGTACGTTGATACGCGGCGCCGCAACAAACTTTGCAGCGTGACAGTATGGGTTCTGGAGATAAGAAGAAAAAAAAGGATTCCTTTCATTTACAAATCAATAAACAGACAATTAATTGAATAATAGCCTCAACAGAGAGCGACTGGGGATTTGAATTTGGGATTTCTAACACTTGTCATCTGCTGTGTCGAAGTGAGCTCGTCTTTTTACAGTTTCTGTGGTAAATCTCAACAACTTTCCTAAAGTGAACAGATGGGCTCGCTAATTAGCAGCGCTCAGGCTGTAAGTTTGTTTATAAAGAGAGAAAGGGTTCCAGACATCTTGACACATTTTATTAACATATCATACCTTAAAGCTATGCTTCTTGATACTCACCAGGCTCTTTAGCGGAATGCACGCGCGCATGGGCGTGTGTGTGTGTGTGTGTGTGTGTGTGTGTGTGTGTGTGTGTGTGTGTGTGTGTGTGTGTGTGTGTGTGTGTGTGTGTGTGTGTGTGTGTATGTGTGTGTGCATACACAGCACACACCGGGGAAACAATAAAAGTCAGTCTTGTGAAACAGAACACCCTGTATGTATGCTCATGAATATGCACAATTAACCGTGTGTGTGTGTGTCTGCACTGCATTCACGCCACATGTGCGCGTTAATGTTTATGGCTGTGTTTGTGTGTGTGTCTGTGTCCTTGCTGGAGCAGTGGCATGTTTCTGTCTCCACCGGGTCCCCGTGTGAATTCCCCTCCTGTGGATTTCTCAGCTTTCACTATTGCGCGTCGGGACACTCGATGATGCGCCGAGTGGACAAGGCTGCCGCGCTACCCAGAGGAGCCCGCGGAATTCAGCAACGGGATGGGACCCACTGCTGCTCCTCTGGTGCCATTTGCGCCTCCTGCCGGGACCCACTTAGGGCCGGGGTGACACGGCGGCACCCACCTGCCACGCTGACGCAGTGAGATGTGAAAAGTGGGCTGGACGGGCCCACTTATGGTGCGGATGATGGGGAGATACAAGGAGAGAGGAAAAATTTCACTCCACCCACACATACCCACAGTCGAACCACAGCCCAGTGCTTCGGCTGCAACATATTACCATGGCGATCCTGGTTAAGAGGCTTACATTTGGCCCATGCTGATGGCTGCTGGAGGACACTCCCATTGCCATGGTGATGGTTACCAGGAGGACACTCACATTGCCATGGTGATGGCATGAGCCGGGCATGCCAACCAATAAGATGATGGATAGATGCCATGCAGGAGGCTCGGGGGAAACGTGACTTGAATGCTCGCTTGTCTTATCGACCATCAAGGAGACTTGAGGCGGCTTTTCATAAATTTTATCTCCAGTGGCTTTGCTGCAAATACCCAACAAAAAGATTCTACTCAAACGTTCACGCTGTAGAGACAAACACATTAAAATCTGTAAACAGTACAAATGACCTCTGCTATGGTTTATTTGCTAATTTATTTTAATTTTTTAAGCCGTGTGCATAGTGTCGATGACATGAATTATGGATTGAAAACGTGCAAAGAAGAAGCTTCAAAGTCGAAGAGTGTAGAAAATGCAAAACACCTCAGAGCAAAACATGGATTTGGTTATTGATGGCATGAGGTTGTGCACGTTTCTCTGTGTGAAATGCGCAGATCACCTCATTTTGAAATCAAAGAGCAGTAAAGTTGAAAACAATCTGATGATGGAGCTCCAGATTACGGCTCAGGCCATTCTGCCGGCCTCCCAGTAGAGGGAGGCTGGGGCCCCGTGGAAGACGAGCGGGACAGTTTGGGAAAGAAGGACCCGGGGTAACCTGGGGGGCATGGCTGCAGTCCAAATCTGGTGCAGTATAAACCACTCCCGGGAGTTTGCGTGTGTGTGTGTGTGTGTGTGTGTGTGTGTGTGTGTGTGTGTGTGTGTGTGTGTGTGTGTGTGTGTGTGTGTGTGTGTGTGCAGCACAGAGAGGGTGGGGAGAGGAACGGGCTGGACCGCATCTGTGCTGTTGGTTTTATGCTAAAGCACGCACAAAAACATCTCTGTGTCACCTGTCGCCGTGCACCTGCTGAGGTTTTTCTTCTTTCTGTCTTTGTCTCTCAAAGTGGAGAAGTTGAGGAGTTCTGTCCATACAACAATATCATCCAGCGAAAAGGAACACTTCCCCCCTTCAGTTCATGTTCATGCGCTCGATAACACAAAGACGTGTGTCAACATGACACAGTGAGAAATATGGGTTTTCATAGGACCACACTGTGACACGTCATACAGTGTGAGCAGAAGCGGCTCTGGGGTGGGGTTTTATGGGGCTGTACCCCCCTAAAAATAAAACTGGTGACACCACCAGAAAATTGCCATTTCCCATAAATATATACAGTTGTGCTCAAAGGTTTACATACCCTGGCAGAAGTTTATTTATTTATTGGCCATTTTCCAGAGAATATGAATGATAACACAAAAACTTTGTTTTCACTCATGGTTAGTGGTTGGGTGAAGCCATTTATTGTCAAACAACTGTGTTTACTCTTTTGAAATCATAATGACAACACAAACTACCCAAATGACCCTGATCAAAAGTTTACATACTCCTTTTCTTAATACTGTTTGTTGCCCCCTTTAACATGACTGATAGCTTGGAGTCTTTTGTGGTAGTTGTGGACGAGGCTCTCTGATGGTAAAGCTGCCACTGAATATGTTTCGGACTTTATTTACATCAATTACAAAGAAATACAAACAGTATGGCACTTTATGGTAAATCTGCATGGAGTAGACAGTTCTCAAAAACTGAGTGACTGTGCAAGAAGGAAAAGAGTGAGGAAAGCCACAAAGACATCAAGACAACCCAGGAGAAGTTATGGGCTTATGTGGCTGTGATTGCAGAAATTATGCACAGTGCAAGCTTTGCATTTTGCATCACTACTCTTAGCTTCATAGTGGAGTAGAGCAGAGAAGGATTTTCTTTCATCAAAACAGATCAAATCCAGGCTTGCATCTCAGATGTACCTTCTGGCAATTTGTAGCTAAACTTTCAGGTTTTCTTTTTAAGAAAATCCTCCTCTATACCACTTCATCATGAAGATGGATAACTGGTGATACAAAATGTATGTACATACATTTGGATTACTTGTAATCTGATTACTTTTGGATTACATTTCAAAGTAATCCTACCCAACCTTGTGTGTATGTGTGTGTGTGTATGTATGTATATATATATATATATATATATATATATATATATATATATATATATATATATATATATATATATATATATATATGTAAATGGCTGAGTGAATCTTTGTCATTTGATTGGTGCTTTGTATGTTAAATGACATGGATTAATTCATCCCATTTGTGTTGCATTGCATTGAGAGTCCAGTTTGGTTCCATTTAGAGTGCAAATTTGGTTCCATATGTTTCGTACCATTGCACTCTGCACACGTGTGTGTGGGCACACACGCACACTTGCACAAGCCCACGTGCTTGCGCATGCACGTGCGCCCATACATGCGCACACACACAACCCATGTGCGTGCGCACACAAACACAAAACAAATCCACTACACTGTCTGGAGGCTGTAAGCAGTAAGAAAGAATGAAAAGCTGGACTAATTTTTGACGTGATTTTTTTTTTTCGCTGCACTGAGGACAGTCTGTTTTTGGTAGTACACGCACGCACAAGCGCCAACCTGATTGCATGCGTGTGCGTGTGTGTGTGTGTGTGTGTGTGTGTGTGTGTGTGTGTGTGTGTGTGTGTGTGTGTGTGTGTGTGTATGCACCCGGGGCGACATGACAGATGAAAAGCTGACGTGATTTTTGGCTGGACTGAGGAACTACACAAAGTCTTTTTTTTTTCTTTTGGTAGCATATGCACGCACAAGCACCGACCCAGTTGCACGTGTGTGCGCGGGGGACAACGACTCTACTGAGACATGATTTGATTGAGCTAACTGACACTGCTAATTCTTGTAACACACACACACAAAATACACTTTGCTGTAAGCCATCTGGATGCATGAAGAGCTGTTCAGATGAAAAGTTGTCGTGATTTTTGGTTGGACTGAGGAACTACACAGTCTTGTTTTTTTTTCTTTTTTTTTTATGGAAGTCCGAAGTCAGTGCACAGCATCACTGGACTACATGTCACAATTTGGACTTTAGCAGCAGTGGAACACCAAAATGTAAGTCCCTTGTCTGTTGTTTACAAATGAATAAAATATCAAATGAGAAAGATCTATTTTACCCGTTATATAAAACAAATAATGAATGTTTTTACATTGTTTCAATGGAATGAATATTTAATTCTGTGAAAGCTGGAACATTTGCCTCGGGTTAGCACAGTGGCTTAGTGGTTAGCACTGTTGCCTCACAGCAAGAAGGTCATGGGTTTGATTCCCACCTGTGGCCTTTCTGTGTGAACTTTACATGTTCTCCCCGTCTTTGCATGGATTTCTTCCGGGTGCTCCTGTTTCCTTCCACATTTCTGCATGTCTTTAAATGTGGAAGGAAAAACAAAATGTGTCTTTTTCTTTTCCTTCCACATTTAAAGACATGCAGGTTAGGTGTCCAGGTCTCGCTTGCAAAAGAGATCTTGATCTCAATGGGACTAGCCTGGTTAAATAAAGATTTAAAAAAATAAAGAAATAACAGTCAAAGACAACATAAATTCTCTCTCTCCCTCGTCTTCAACCGCTTAGTCCAATTAAGAGTCACAGGGGCTGGAGACGATCCCAGCAGTCCAACATTAATTCTTAGAATTTATATTAATTTGAGCCAAAGACTTGACTCCCAGAAGCTGTAATGTCCAAGATGTTGATACTGGCCACAATCACAATAATTATTTGCTTGTTTGTTTAAAAAAAAAAAACTCTACCAGAAAATCAAAACTGTGTTGCAGGAGATGATGTGGGCATGGCAGGTTGCAGATTCAAAAATCATTCTCTCAAACTGCAGTAACATATCGTGGTTAAGCGTGACTCAAGACGTGAAATATCAGTGGAGTTAATGTACGCTCAGCGTGAACGGGTGTATGGTTGCAGGCGTCCCTGCATGAGTGCAGCTCTGGAGATTAAAAACACACGAGAGCTTCTCTGGTAACCTGGTGCAACTATGCGGCTCAAAGCCTTCCCATCACCCCAGTGTGTTACACCTGTTATTAAAATCTCTCATTTGATAAAAAGTGTTAAATTCATAGTGTGATGGTTTATATAAGAGGCAGGATTTCCCTTTTTAAAGCACAGTGGATGGAAACATAAGGCTTTGCTGACTGTTTGTTCCATCTTTTCACATTCACCCAGTGCAGGTCTCAATTGGGACACTCAGTACAACAACCTGGGTTGCACATTATAAGCCCACATATGACATCCGATCCATGTCTTACAGTAATCGTGGGCCTTTCCAGCACAGTCGATAATATTTATTTAAATAGCACTTTCAATTATACATTCAAAGTGCTGCACAAATTAAAACATATAAAAACTCACACTAATTGTTGTGTGGGCCGCCAGAAGAGGAGGTACTGCTGGCCCACCACCAGAGGGCGCCCTGCCTGAAGTGCGGGCTTCAGGCACGAGAGGGCGCTGCCGCCACAGACACAGCCGGGAGTGACAGCTGTCACTCATTAACTCCTGACAGCTGTCACTCATTCTTTATCATCGCACTCCATAAAACCCAGACGTCATCTCCACCTCATCGCCGAGATATCGTACTTCATTGGAGGTAATATCCTCAGCCTTTGTGGTATTTTCTGAATCTGTCTATTGTGAGTGTTTGCAGGAGTACCGGTCCTTCGTTTGTGGAGGCTGTGCAGGACGGCACTCTTTTTCCTCTGAGGGACCGCTGCAACACATATTGAGTGAGAGGTGGAGGTGGCATTCCCACCGTTGTTGTTACTGGGTGTGCACACACCTACACTTGACTGTCTTTGTTCTCGCCAGCAGTACCAGATCCGACAGTCGGGGACGGTGATCACCTGGGAATTCGGGACTTGGCGGCTCCAGTATTCACCAGGTTCAGTGGCGGCGGAAATCGTGTGGTTCCGGCTCTTCTCAGGACAGACGTCTTCTATCCTCGAGCCTGCCCACACGTCACCTTTGTGGATTGACTGTAATTATATTCTGAGATTGTCTGTATTTCGTTGTGCACATTTCACAACATTAAATTGTTACCTTTTGGCTCATCTATTGGCCGTTCATTTGCGCCCCCTGTTGTGGGTCCGTGTCACTACACTTTCACAACACTAATAGCACAATCAATAAAATAGGGCAAGAAAAGCATGAAGCTCACCCATGCTTTGATGCTTTATAGTATGTTCACTTAAGGTCAAATGCAGAGGTATTGAATTTTGATTAGATTAGACAGAACTGTATTAATCCCTTGTGTATTTTCCAGCGTATAAATCACAGTTTCTCTACTAGTTTGGGAGTCTTGCGACTTATACTCCGGTGCAACTTGTATACCAAAAAAATTGTGTCTATTGTTAATAATAATAATAATTACAAGTTGCACGTGAGTGCAAGCGGCACAACTGTTAGTTGATTTTTGGCTCTCAGCCCAACTTATTTTCACCACAAGTTAACTTCTAAAATTAATAAACAGGAGACTTTGCTAGACATTTGACCAGCTTTGGTTGCCATCTAGTGAGTGATGTGAGTATTTCAGTGCTTCTGGTACATTTCCTGTTTGAAATCCAAAATTCAGTTTAAAAAAAAGGACACTTATGAATGTCAGAAATGCATGCTTTTTTGGCAGGAAGAGCTTTGACCTCCCAGTATTAATGTGTAAAAATTTTGATTTTGAGAGTTTTCCGGGTCTTGAGTTTTAAGATGCAAAAGTTTGGTGGAAGGACAGAATTTCTAATGTCAAGCACAACTTACACTTGTGAATAATGGCTGCTTTTATATTAGACTTTTCCAGGAATCAAACCACTGAACAAAATAACCTCAAATAATGAGATTAAATGCCTATAATAAAACCATGCAACAGCAATACAGAAAAACCTCATATAAAAGAGATAACACAGAAAATATATATTCCAGTTCAACTTACTCTGGCAAATGTTGTTTATTTTGAAACCCACACATGGCTTCCTGTTCATGTCTAATAGTAACCACGGCTCTGTGTAACTTGATTTATGAGTTAAAGCCGTAGAATATTTCCCCCAAATCTATTTGTGTTGGGCAAAAAAGTTTGACCTTGCACTCTGACCTTGACCTTGACCCCCCCCCCCCCCCCCCAACCTGAAAAGTTCATCAAAATTAAGTTCATCCTTCACTGGAACTTAACGAATGTAGAAAATTTGGTTACAATTCTTTAATGAATTTCTGAGATGTTTCATTAATGGATCCAAAACACACACAAACAAGTTATCCGTTGACTGTTTTAACAATCAGTCCCTCTGAGTGTATATCTAAACACCAGAAGGTGGCAATGATGAGGCTTAATCACAGCTGGTGCAGTAACTAATGTTCATGACAGCAAACTTGGTACATCCAAAGCACGTCAGCACGGGAGCCTGCTATCTATCATGGGCTGGATGAGGAAGCCAACCACAGACATCACGCTGCATTCAAGAAATTCCTCACACGTTATTCCTACTGACTGCAAGCTGGGTATGTGGTTGGTTTAAGATAAGATTTTTGTGGTTACTGCTCAGTTATTCTGCTGAGAGAGCAGCTAGCTTCCACATGAATATGTATACGTTCTACCCTATAACTCATACCCACCTGATTTGAACCCGTCTATTGCATTCACACAACACTCGGCAATCCATCCAGGGCCCAAGCCAGTTATGTGGCACCGGTGCATGCTCCCAGACCTACTGACTTAATTTTCTCCGATTTATTTATGGCTCATACATTATTTCATGACAAATCTGCAAAAACAATTTGGAAGTGTGAAACGTTTTACCCTGGATACAGGACAAGGTTCATCAGAGTGAGATTACATTAATGCTATTTGAAATTTTTTGACCACCTGCTTTCTCAGGTGGGTGTATCCTTTTGGGAATGTGAACTTATTATTTTATTTTCCACATTTTAACTGACATTTAGCTGTCTCAGATAGATAGATAGATAGATAGATAGATAGATAGATAGATAGATAGATAGATAGATAGATAGATAGATAGATAGATAGATAGATAGATAGATAGATAGATAGATAGATAGATAGATAGATAGATAGATAGATAGATAGATAGATAGATAGATAGATAGATAGATAGATAGATAGATAGATAGATACTTTATTCATTCCCTCATGGAGAAATTCAGTTGTCATTCAGTAGCAAGTATGGATTGAAAGACAAGGGACAAACAATACAAAAACTCTAAAAGCCCAAGGCTTAAACCCCCACACATTTAAATCAACAATGTTCATTATAAAACTAAATAGCAGCAGGAATGAAGGATTTTCTAAAATGCTCCGTCGTACATCAAGGCTGCTGCACAACACAAGAAGTTGGCCCAGTTCTTAGAGTGGGAAACTGAGGTCTCTACCATGAACATCTACAGGGTGGATGGATTTGGGTGTGTCCACTTTCACAGTGCAGTTTACATGGGGTAAAACATAACTGCAAATTAAGGGGCCATGTGCAAAGGGATTGTCCTCATTGGGAGTCCACCGGAATCAATGTTGATCAAAACTTGTTTGTTATACACATTTGACAGACATGTCAGTGGGTCATGAAGCCAACCTTGGATTGGCAGCAACGTCCACAGACTTCACAACAAAGTTGTCATTTTCAGGGACCGAACATCTTCTTTGGTGGGACTTTTGGAATTCCAGACAACGGCTCTCCTCCACGCTTACTGCCTCCTGCACGATGGCTTACCACCCATTCATGTCCATCACAGCTGCTTCCCATTTGTCAGGCTCCAGGGAGCACTTCTTCATGTAGTGCTTGATGGTATCCTTGTGGCAAAGTTTCTGTGTACTTGCCTTGGCTGAGTTTACAATATATAGTACTAGCTTGGCCAGCCTAACCTTCTGCTCACTTGATCACCCCATCTCAGTTGTGCTGCAGTGATGACAGCATTTAAGTGTGACCCCTTCGCTAATGCACTCAAAGTATACTTGATCAGTCACCTAATGAGTTATCAGCGTGTTTTTTAGCATAATATAAAATAAACTAATCAGATTGTCATCTGGCAGCCCCTTTAAGAGTCAGAGTATTTAGAATGGGGTTAGAGGTTATCTGGACAGTTAATGGTTCTGCTGCAGTGTGTGACAGCAGGCCAATGGAGTGCAGCCACAAAGGCTCCCTGAGGTGAAGCAATAGCCTTTGTCTTTTTCTGTTAGTGCTTGCATTTGAATCGTGTCATGATTAGTTTCAGTTGCACTGTGTATACAGACTGTACATGCATCGTGACGCCACCTACTGAAGGTGTCATTAGACCAGGTTTTTGTTGATGCATGGCTCAAACTACAGTAAATGGACTGCATTTATATAGCGCTTTTCCATCTGCATCAGACGCTCAAAGTGCTTTACAAATAATCCCTCATGTTCACCCCAATGTGAAGGTTCTGCCATACAAGGTACTTGGTACACACCAGGAGCAACTAGGAGATTAACCCTCTGATGGCTAAGACCAAGCTTTACTAAATTATAAATAACTTTTGAATGATATGAGATAGAAACTTACTTTTTTTTTTTTTTTGCTGAAAAGTTAACTCTGCGGACTTTGGAGCCAGCCATCGGCCATCTTTGTACTCCTCACAGAAGCTGCGTGATGATGTGCGCAATGTGTGTGTCCAATCAGAATTGGTTCACCGTCACATGGTTTTCCAAAATCCAATCGTAGGGCAGATTTACCTCACGTGAAAAGCCAAAGATCATTTTCAGGAGTGATATGTTACTACAAGTAGTTGGCTCATTTCAATAGCCCCCTGGGTGCTCCAATGAGTAAATACTATTAGTACATACTCAGTGCGCCCTGCACCATTATGCACAGTGATCAGTGAAAGCAGGAGCACACGGAAAGCCTCTGATGACAATTTCACGTGCTCAAACAAAGAGTGTGTAACTATCAGGATTGCTCCACTAGTTTGCATGTGAATGTTACTGGATAACTCTGTTGCTTTCTCTGTGTAAAGCACTGTTTACCATATCAATGGACAACAAAATGCATAGACCATTTTGAATATATTGTTCAAAATGTGCATTTGTGTTATTGTTTGAACCTTTTTGTTGTACAGTCTTTCACACAAGACCTCAAATTACCTTTACCTCAAATTACCTAAAGTGTCAAAACATTTGTTTATTATAGTTTGCTGTGTGTTTAGAATAAATGTGGGTGGAAACATTTTTTTTCTTTATTTTTTCATTGCCTATTTTTGATTGTAAACCTTTATTACACTTATAAAACACAACAAAAACATATATATTCTGAAAGCACAGGTTGTCCTGAAAAAAAGAGACATAAAACTTGATTGTGAGATGCAGGGAGAGCTGTTAACAGCAATACTAAAACATTTATGCCAGGCGAGTGAACTGTCCAAAAAATGCCCTCGGACCCCAGAGGGTTAAGGACCTTGCCCAAGGCCCTTAGTGATTTTCCGGTGAGGCTGGAATTTGAACCAAGGATGTCTGGTCTCAAGCCCAACGCTTAACCACTAGACCATCTCCTCCACCCAGTAGATTAGACTACCCACGGGCACCTAGATGAGCACAACTAGACTTGCAATTTAAAGAATGTGAGTGCTGGATGTGAGAATGACTCCTTGCGTAGCAGTGTGCGCTGCTGCGTGTGGGAGGTGGGTCCCCTAAGAGTTGTTGAGTTGCTTTTTGGATGTCGAAGCACTACCATGTTTACAGCTGGGACAAATTCCAGCTCTTAAAGACGCCCTAAAACTCAGCCAGCAGCAGAGGAGACCAGGAATGTGTTACTATAGTCTCTCCAGAGACACCAAACCGCATGAAGTGTGAAAGCCTGACCAACATTGACTGAATATTTTCAAGGTGCACGTCAGTAAGAATGGACAGAATTTGAGAAAGAACGGAAGAAATGGGGAGAAAGAGAATGGACACACTGCTGTTTGACAAATATTGCAAGACATTGTGAAGGGGCAGTGGTGTTTTCATTGCTGACATCAACATAAATTTCCCTGGCGCGGCTGTCCTTGCCCAGCATGGGCTCAGTACTGGGAAACTGGAGAGGAAATTCTCTGAGCCACAAGGGAGAGGAATCAAAGAGCCGGGGCTCCGAGACCTCTGACACACTGAACTCCTCGTTGACCCCACACGTCTTTCTCTCTCAGGCACACTGTAAGACTCTTGCATGCACATACATAATAGACGCACAGACACAAAGTGCATCTCCGCCACGCTACGTGCAAATTTGTGGTTTCACCCTCTGATAGGGCAGCGTATCACCACGGAACTATCGATTTGTTGAACCTTTTCTCAAGGTACTTTATATATATACATACACACACACACACATATATATATATATATATATATATATATATATATATATATATAGGTGTGGTAATGAGCTTACATCAGAATAATGACACCATATTGAGCCAAACGTAAAACACCCTTAGACACCCCTCACCTTTTTTAAGACATCTTTTTCAAAAATATTTTATCTAATTGCATCACTGCTTTATGCAGTTTAGCCTGTATTTTCTCTCTCTCTCTCTCTCTCTTAGTGTTATTATTTGAAATTAATGTAAACAAGGCAACTCATGGTCAAGTGTCCCCTGCTGATAGCAACTGAAGCATTCATGTATAACTCAAAGTAATCAAAAAAAAAAAAAAAAAAAAAAAAAAAACGGATGGATGCCATTTCTAAATGGCCCAAAAGTTCATATACGTAGTAGGTTGGAGAAACACTGACTGCCAATTTGGCACATCAGTTTTGGAGGCCTATTGGATATTACATGACGGAAAGAAAGTTGCTTTTTTTAGTTGACCTGCTGCTTCAAAGTTCAGCAATTTTTTTTATTTTTTTTATTTGGAGATATAGAAGATGATAGCAACTATTATTACCTCCACCAATGAAGTTGGGCGGAAGGTATGTTTTCACCCCTGTTTGTTTGTTTGATTGATTGATTGATTGATTGATTGTGAACAGCCTGGAACCCATTATTCACATATCATTGTGAATTTTTTACAGCGGATTCATATCCCAATAGGCAAGAATTGATTCAATTTTCAAGGTCAAAGTCAGGAAAAATAAATCCCTATTCTTTAATATTAAACAGATTTTCAAACATTCATAACTTTGTCAAAAAAGACTGAATTTCTTTCCTATTTGAAAGCGTTATAATTAATTCGGCAAAATATTTTCATTGTCATAATGTTGTTACATCGCTTTTTAGTAATGATGACGTTGGAACGTTATGTTGCGACAACATAATTCTGTGGACCTTCTGTGAACACTGATACAACATTGTAGGATGATTAAATGGAACCAGTATCTTACTAGAAAGTAGTGAGTAGGTTTGGGTTTTACGTAAAAATATGCTGAAAGCCATGTTTATGCACTTTGAAAATCACTGGGAAATTTTCCATGCCCTGACAGAGAATTGAACCAGGGACCCCACAAACATCTGTAAAATAGCTTACTATGGCTCCACCTTAGCTCTATATGGGGTAAATGGCTTGAAACTACATGAACATGTATACGATTGATCATCGTCAACCTTGCTAGGAGTCTACAAAACAACGTTGTGGCAACATTAAACCTCAACCAAAAACCTCAACTTTCCTATTTCTTGACTAAGAAAGTTTGATCTGGATTACAGATTTTGTGACCATTGAAGACCCCATTTAATGTATATTTTACATTATATCTTAATCAAATGTGCCCCCATCACTCTCATATTTGGAAACGAGGTGCAGACTGGCACTGATCTGATCTGGATCTGATTCAGATAGTGGATTTTGTGTACATTCGAATTTAATATTGAAAAGCCCATTAGGTGTACATTTTGCATTATATCTCAATCAAAAGTGCCTCAATCACTCTCATTTGTGACAATGAGGTGCAAACTGGCACTCTCTGTTAATAGACTAAGTTTGATCTGCATCTGATCTCGATTGCAGATTTAGTGGATATTTGATTTCAACATTGAAAAGCCCCTTTGATGTATATTTTGTATTATATTTTGGCTTATGAAAAGTCACTTCTAACAGGACTTTGACCTTGAAACTTTTCCAAGGTAAAAATTTGTGGAACTGGAAACTGCTCTCGTTGTTTTTGAGTTTGCGTTAACTCACTGGAAGAGATTGACTGATTCATTCATCTCTATATTCAGACTGCATTTTATGGGTTTCAAACACCTATAGGAATATCATGTTCCACCTTCCAGTTGCTGTGATTCCCCTGGTTGTCCCAGCCTGCTCTGTTGAACCGGCATTGCTGTGGCTCATTGTTTGGTTGTACAAGGACCTGCCTTAGAACTGTGGTGCCTTCAGTGTCAGCTGTGGACCAAAGGTTCAATGATCCCTGTCTGAGGAGCCTCATTAAAACCTGACACACACGCGTGCACAAACACGTGCAGCCAGACTTAATGATGATGTAATTAGCCACAATGCCTTTGAACTGTCGGCTACCAAAAAACTGCGTGGACATGCTTCAGGTCATCTGTAGTCCCCGAGTGTGAATACCTACATGTGTGAGCGCCCTGCATTCAAAGCTGATGGAGACTGTACAATGAACTCGGCAGTCATTCTATTCTGCACCACAGTGAGTAGGCTTTCCACCTCAGCACCTCCAAAAGGGTGCAGACACAATGGCCGCCATAATGAGGAAGTCTTCCACGCTGTTGCACAAGTGCACAATCTGAGCAGGTAGGAGAGGTTACTGGGGCAAACGCTGAAAGCGGTTTTGAGAAGCGGATTGCTCAGCATGCGTCATAAACCGTACTTTGTCTGGGCCATTCATGATGGGCGCCAGGTAAAAGAATGTGCAGCTGGCAAGACGTGAATAAGTGCACTTCTCGCTCGCCCCCTGTATTTGTATGTTGGTGGGGGTTACACACAGGCATGGATGGAGGATTCGGTGTGTGTGTGTGTGTGTGTGTGTGTGTGTGTGTGTGTGTGTGTGTGTGTGTGTGTGTGTGTGTGTGTGTGTGTGTGTGTGTGTGTGTGTGTGGTGTGTGTGGGAGGGCGTCATAAGTAACAATGGCGCATTCATATGCCACCACAAAAACGTATAATCTGCGTGAGTGGAAAGATGCAGAAGGTTTGTCCTCGCTGCTCAACCGTGGATCCTTCTTAAAATTTTTTTTTTTTTTTTAGTTAAAAGGAATTTTATTTTTAGCCCCGTTGAGCTCGTCTCCACTACAGAAATTTCAACTTTGAACATTAACGCAGACAAACTTAAATGTAATTAAATTCATGGTCTTGAAAACCAATATATATATATGTATGTATGTATGTATGTATATATATATACATATATATATATATATATATATATATATATATATATATATATATACAAGGTCTGTTAGAAAAGTATCGGACCTTTTTATTTTTTGCAAAAACCTGATGGATTTGAATCACGTGCGCTTGCATGAGCAAACCTTGAACCTTCGTGCACATGCATGGACGTTTTCATGCCTGTCGATTGAATCATTTTCTGGTAAGCAGCCTTTGTGTGAGGACATGTGTAGTGCGCTCGGCGGATTTTCATTTCAAGGAAAAAGACGGAACGACTGGAGCAGCACCGCATCAAATTTTGCCAGAAACTGGGCGACAGCCAGGTGGAAACCATTTGGAAGATTCAGACAGCTTTCGGTGACTTTTCAGTCGTGTGACTATCCGAGAAATTGTGGAAGAGGTGGGCATGTCACAGCATGTGCTGTGAGACTTCAACACGAAGGCGCTTTTGCTTCGCCGTTAGCAGCAGCATGAATTTCACAGCCACTCTTTTCATGGCTAAATCTTCTGTCACAGTGGAATGTACCGAAAAAGTGCTGATGTCCACCTCTTCCGCAATTTTTCGGATAGTCACACGACGGTCCCACATCACCACAGCGTTCACTTTGGAAATGATCTGGTCATTTCAGCAATGGTGGCTCGCTCTCCACCGTTGTGCAGACGTCTTTAAACCGGTTGTACCGCTCCTTAATCTGTGTGATGCCCATAGCATCTTCACCGAAAGCCGTCTGAATCATCCAAATGGTTTCCACCTGGCTGTCGCCCAGTTTCTGGCAAAATTTGATGCAGCGCTGCTCCAGTCATTCCGTCTTTTTCCTTGAAATGAAAATCCACCGAGCGCACAACACACATCCCACACAAAGGCTGCTTACCAGGAAATGACGCAATCGACAGGCGTGGAAAAGTTCACACATGCGCACGAAGGTTCAAGGTTTTCTCATGCAAGCACACGTGATTCAAGTCCTTCAGGTTTTTGCAAATGAGTGCAAATGTGACTATACATATAGAGATAGCTTGGGGATCGTGACATCCCCTCACAGAAGCCTCTCCACTGTGGTTGCACCCAGTACTGTTGCAATGGGGAGGCCAGAAAACACCTTCTTTATCTAAGGTGCCTTTTCACCAAGAAAACCCACTGGGTGCATTCTCTTTCTTGTGTCACACACGTCCAGATCACACACTGATGCTCTCACTTCCAAACACATCACTTTTGGCCTAAGCGGAATTTAGTTTGGACACGTGTGTTGGATTAGCCAGATTTCAAACACAGGCTTGAGGTGATCCAGCTATAAAGCAATCCAGATTGATTGATTGCCAACCTCAGTCTGAATGGGGCATTAGGTCTCAATGTCAACTCTGTCTTGCCTCCTACAAAGACTCTGTCTTGACTTGGTTTTGACGAGTCCAAAAACCTAAAGTCTTGGTCTTGACTCACTCAACCTCTAAGGTCTTGGTCTTGACTTGGACTCAATATGTAGGTGGTCTTGTCCCCATCTCTACCTCTTTCTGATTTTTTACCTTGCTTTTAGACCCTTGTTTGCCATCAGAACTATCTTTTTCATGTTTTAACTCTTTGTGGCATAGATTCAGCAATTCGGCAAAAATCTTTCATTGTCATAATGTTGTTACATCGTTTTTTAGTAATGATGACGTTGGAACGTTATGTTGCGACAACATAATTCTGTGGACCTTCTGTGAACACTGATACAACATTGTAGGATGATTAAATGGAACCAGTATCTTACTGGAAAGTAGTGAGTAGGTTTGGGTTTTACGTAAATATGCTGAAAGCCATGTTTATGCACTTTGAAAATCACTGGGAAATTTTCCATGCCCTGACAGAGAATTGAACCAGGGACCCCACAAACATCTGTGAAATAGCTTACTATGGCTCCACTTTAGCTCACAATGGGGTAAATGGCTTGAAACTACATGAACATGTATACGATTGATCATCGTCAACCTTGCTAGGAGTCTACAAAACAACGTTGTGGCAACATTAAACCTCAACCAAAATACAATGTTGCATTTACGTAATGTATTCCCGAGAAGGTTTCTGGAAACATTCTTCAAATTTTATTCTGCATTGACATGATTGCATCACGATGTTGCTACACAAATACCTGGCCCGAGTGGCTGATAAAAGCAGGTGGAGCCACATAAGGACGTCAGTTCTGGAACGGACCGGAAAGTTCAAATTTACCAAAGGTCAATCGGTGGTGCCAAGGGGATGTCTGACTGTCTGTCAGCCTACTCCTCCCAGGTCCTGTTGCAGATTTCTACCAAACTTGGTCAGTGAATCCAAATTTGCCTTAAAATGATTGATTTTTGCAAAGGCTAAGGAATTTGACTTGCAGCCCAGTTTGCATTTGACAGAATTATCCTGGTCAGATTGGCCAGAGGGCAGTCATTTGGGGGAAGATTAAGGCCCTTGGGGTCAAATGTAGCCCTTCCTGTCTCCATGACTCTATCAGCCATTTTACAGTAGTGGGCTGAGAGTGGCTGGGTGTAGACTGCCTGATCCTTTGTTGTTTACTTGTGATTAAAAGTGTAAATGAGTGATTTTTTTCATTCATTTACCATTTTATTTCAAAGCAGAAATATTTGCATCCTGACTGGGTGCCCCGTGACCATGATGTACTAGTGTGTGTATGTGTGTGTATCACCTAGCAGAGAAGCAACAATATCTACTGTTGCAACTCAGAACAGACACTGTGGGCCTGCAGAGGTCTGTCAAAGTGTACAGGCTGGTTTTAATCCGCCTGGCTGGAAGTCTCCTCTGTATGTGTGTGTGTGTGTGTGTGTGTGTGTGTGTGTGTGTGTGTGTGTGTGTGTGTGTGTGTGTGTGTGTGTGTGTGTGTGTGTGTGTGTGTGTGTGTGTGTGTGTGTGTGTGCCACCAGATAAGACTGACTTTAAACAATGATGTCATACATCACACTTCCTCAGCATAAAGTGCATCCAGAAAATATTCACAGCACTTCACTTTTTCCATATTTTATGTTAGAGCCTTATTCCAAAATAAATTGTTTCCCTCAAAATTCTACTCACAACACCCCATAATAAAAAAATGAAAAAAGTTTTTTGTTTATTGCAAATTTATTATTAATAATAATAATAATAATAATAATAATAATAATAATAATAATAATAATAATAATAATAATAATAATAATAATAATTGATGTGTACATAAGTATTCACAACCTTTGCTCAATACTTTGTTGATGTACCTTTGGCAGTAATTACAGCCTCAACTCTTCTTGAATATGATGCCATAAGCTTGGTGCACCTATCTTTGGGCAGTTTTGCCCATTCCTTTTTGCAGCACATCTCAAGCTCCATCAGGTTGTATGGGGAGCGTGGGTGCACAGACATTTTTAGATCTCTCCAGAGATGTTCAATCAGATTCAGGTCTGGGCTCTTGCTGGGCCACTCAAGAAGATTCACAGAGTTGTCCTGAAGCCACTCCTTTGATACCTTGGCTGTGTGCTTAGGGTCGTTATCCTGCTGAAAGATGAACTGTCAGTCCAGTCTGAGGTCAAGAGCGCTCTGGAGCAGGTTTTCATCCAGGATGTCTCTGTACATTGCTGCATTCATCTTTCCCTCAGTCCTGACTAGCTCTAGGAAGAGTCCTGCTGGATACCAACTTCTTACATTTATAGATGATGGAGGCCACGGTGCTCATTGGGACCTTCAAAGCAGCAGAATTTTTTCTGTACCTTTCCCCAGATTTGTGCCTCAAAACAAATCTGTCTCCGAGGTTTACAGACATTTCCTTTGACTTCATGTTTGGTCTGTGACTGACATGCACTGTCAACTGTGGGACCTTATATGTAGACAGTTGTGTGGCTTTCCAAATCATGTCCAATCAACTGAATTTAACCCAGGTGGACTCCAATTAAGCTGTAGAAACATCTTAAGGATGATCAGTGGAACCAGGATGCACCTGAGCTCAATTTTGAGCTTCATGGCAAAGGCTGTGAGTATTTATGTACAGTAGTGTTCAGAATAATAGTAGTGCTATGTGACTAAAAAGATTAATCCAGGTTTTGAGTATATTTCTTATTGTTACATGGGAAACAAGGTACCAATAGATTCAGTAGATTCTCACAAATCCAACAAGACCAAGCATTCATGATATGCACACTCATAAGGCTATGAAACTGGGCTATTAGTAAAACAAAGTAGAAAAGGGGGTGTTCACACTAATAGTAGTGTGGCATTCGGTCAGTGAGTTCGTCAATTTTGTGGCACAAACAGGTGTGAATCAGGTGTCCCCTATTTAAGGATGAATCCAGCACCTGTTGAACATGCTTTTCTCTTTGAAAGCCTGAGGAAAATGGGACGTTCAAGACATTGTTCAGAAGAACAGTGTAGTTTGATTAAAAAGTTGATTGGAGAGGGGAAAACTTATACGCAGGTGCAAAAAATTATAGGCTGTTCATCTACAATGATCTCCAATGCTTTAAAATGGACAAAAAAAAAAACAAAAAAAACAGAGGCGTGGAAGAAAACGGAAAACAACCATCAAAATGGATAGAAGAATAACCAGAATGGCAAAGGCTCACCCACTGATCAGCTCCAGGATGATCAAAGACAGTCTGGAGTTACCTGTAATTGCTGTGACAGTTAGAAGATGCCTGTGTGAAGCTAATTTATTTGCAAGAATCCCCCGCAAAGTCCATCTGTTAAATAAAAGACGTGCAGAAGAGGTTACAATTTGCCAAAGAACACATCAACTAGCCTAAAGAGAAATGGAGGAATATTATGTGGACTGATGAGAGTAAAATTGTTCTTTTTGGGTCCAAGGGCCGCAGACAGTTTGTGAGATGACCCCCAAACTCTGAAATCAAGCCACAGTTCACAGTGAAGACAGTGAAGCATGGTGGTGCAAGCATCATGATATGGGCATGTTTCTCCTACTATGGTGTTGAGCCACTAGTAAATGAGCAAAATCTTCGTTCCAAACCAACAAAATTAATGCCTTGCAGATGTGAAGAAATCATGAAAAACTGTGGTTATACAACTAAATACTAGTTTAGTGATTCACAGGATTGCTAAAAAAGCAGTTTGAACATAATAGTTTTGAGTTTGTAACGTCCACAACAGATGCTACTATTATTGTGAACACCCCCTTTTCTACTTTTTTTTTTTACTATCAGCCCAATTTCATAGCCTTAAGAGTGTGCATTTCATGAATGCTTGGTCTTGTTGGATTTGTGAGAATCTACTGAATCTACTGGTACCTTGTTTCCCATGTAACAATAAGAAATATACTCAAAACCTGGATTAATCTTTTTAGTCACATAGCACTACTATTATTCTGAACACTACTGTACATGTGATTTCTTTTTTGTTGTTGATGTTGTTGTTTGTTTTTATTAAAAAAAAACCTTTTTCACATTGTCATTATGGGGTATTGTGTGTAGAATTTTGAGGAAAAACTATTTCATAACAAAATGTGGAATAAGTGAAGCGTGGTGATACTTTCTGGATGCGCTGTATCTTTGTTATCCTCACTTTTCTGTATCGGTAAACACTTGCTCTCCCTTTGCATCAAGGAGGGCAGAGTAGGTTGACTACAGGACTCCAAATAATGCAATTAAACACTGACCGCAGGGTTCAGTGCTGCCTATCAATACGCCCAGCAGGGGAGCTGAGCCCAGCTCAGACCAGAGCTTCGGCATGGCTGCTCTATGGAAACGGGTGCTTCATTAGACCTCCATCACTCAAAACTACCCTCTCAGCAAACTGAGGCTCCGTGTAAAACTACACACCTCAATTACAAAAGTTAAAAAAAAAAAAAAAAAAAAAACAACTTAGGACAGCATGTGGCAATATCAAGAAATCCACATTCATAGTTAGAATTAAATGACAAATACTAAGATATTGTCTTATTTAAGTGTGCTGAAATGTCTCTTCTTACTAGCAGCACCATCAAAATCACATGGCACAAGTGCACTTTGATATTTAATGCTTCCCCAAGTTGAAATGCAGTTATCAGGACATTCGTCTGGTATGAAGGTTATGCCAAATCCCAGTGCAGATCTCTACTGGATCTGCTGTGACAACACTGGGCAACTGGAGGCAGCTGAAAGCAAATAATAACTATTCTTATTTATTTTTTATGATAATATTAACAGTTTATTTATACGCCACCTTCATACATACAAATTGCTTCACATGAGAAACATACAGATACAGATATCAACAAGATGAGTGAGAAAACAGGAAAGCTTTAAACATATTTTGGAAATTTATGTTGTCTAGATAAATCGTGATACTCAAATTAAGAAAATTCTGATTTAATTGGTGCAGACTGGGATAATGTTGTAAAAGTGGAAAATTGACCCAATATGCAGTAATCAAGGCTGCTGTTCTCTGAGCAGACGTCTCCTTCTGATCCTCCTCAGCAACATGAAACCCATGAAAATCATTTTATGCTCTTCAATAGAAGATAGTTTTGAGATCTTATCAGAAACATTTTAGCTTTTTTTTGTGAAGGAAAACACCGAAGTAACAGGATTTGGGTCTATTCTGCAATAATCAGTCACACTTGTATGGAACCGGATATAAAATAGTAAGTAATGTTTTGCTTTCTTTTCTTTTTTTTAATTTAAATATTTAATTTAAGATTTCATCAGTTTTGATGAAATCTGGGTGCAAAGTGGAGCCAAAATTGGCAAAGGGAAACTGCCATAATACTGCTCAAAGTAGATTTGTATCTGTGGTTTATTGATATTGGAGTTGCAGCTCACCATTATTTTCATTATCAATGAATCAGTTGATTATTTTCTTCATCAATTTATTACTGTGGTCCATAAAATGCCAGAAAATGGTGAAAAAAGTCTGTTTCCCAAAGTCCAAAATTATTTCTTCAAATGCTGTTCTGTCCACAACCTAAAGATATCCAGTTTGGAAAAACTACAAAAGAAACCAAAAGATATTCAGATTTTAAGAAGCTGAAATCAGAGACTAAAGATATTTTGATATAGCTGTCAAAATAATTACTTGATTACAAAAGTAGCTGATGATTAAATTATTAACTGTCCCTCTAATTTGTAGATTGTTCTAAAAACATCTTTATGTTTCCAGAAAGTTAGTTAAGCCAAGCCTATGCAAACATAACACTAGCAACTGATTTCAAGCCAGTTGTCACATAACTGAGTGACAAAAAAGATCATCCAGACTTTTTCCAGTGGAAAATTTGAATTCCAGGATGCGTTGTTGCATGTGGTTCATCTGATGTACTTTCCGGAGGTGTGCTGTCGCGGACGCACTCCCCCTCTGTGTTGAGGACAGGTGCGCTGTTCAACACGTTGCTGCCCTGGCGGCTCTGCCTCGCTGTCAGCACAGCTGACCTCCACAGGAGGCTTGTTTGAGGCAGAGCCAGGCTGAGAGCCTCCACACCAGCCTGGGAGCCCACAAAGCTCACGAACCAAGCGTGAACCAGGCATCTGCCGTGCAGCGCCGCTCCTTCCCGCTGCCATCCCCAGGTCAGCCGCTGACAAATGCTGAGCCTCTCCGTGGTGCTCCAGCCTGGAGACTGCACACCTCAATGATAAACCTGCTCATACATAATAAACACAGGCCCCGGGGCCTGGTGTATGATCTCATCATGCACATGGCCTCTGCAGAAGGAGATCTGACAGGCTGCAGTGACGAACTGCAGGCTACAGGACGACTTCTACAGTGCAAAATAGCCATACAGAGTGGCGGCATGCACCCTCTCCTGCCGAGTGTGAACCACTCTGCTGGTCAAGAGTTAAAATGGCAAGTATAGAAAGGAAATGGCTTTTAGGCTTTGTAGTGACTGCCAGTTCAAATCAGATTTTTTGCATATCTGATTAAAGTCTCATCTCACTGATTGACTATTGACCAGATCTGATCTGTGTGTCCGTGTTGCAGTCCTCATTTGCTGTCTAATCAACTATAGTAATAAAAGTCATACACATGGAAACAGTCCCGATGACTGATATCCCGTGTCCAAAGGCTGCAACTAAGCTCACATGAAGCTCTGTGACTCACAGGATATGGATTATAAACATAATCAAAGCAGGTGACTTCATATGTAGATATGTAGTAATAAAACATCTGACATGAGGTGTACTGTAGGGTGAAAGTTGGATCCACCAAATAGTGTGTGCACACACATGCACACCAAAAAGTCCAAACTGAATGTACATCGTCGCTGGCTGAACAATCCCCCCAAAAAATCAGTCCCACGGATTATCACCTCGTTTCTGCTTCAAACTGCACACCAGTCATCATCTATCTCAGCGACAGATATCTGAAGCTTTAGTACAACAATCATTTCCACATAAATTCAACGTTATTTCATCAAAAAAAGTCGGTGGAAGCTATCAGAGTGTTGCAGCTAAAGGATCTGCTAGCTGATGTGTTAACTGCGCGTCAGTCATTTCAAAGCGTCACGGAATTTTGTCTTGTTTCTTCTTAAAACGGCCTCGTTTCTGCTTAAAACTGACTTGAGAATGGTTTAAGAGGTTTTTACCTTCATCTGATGGTTAATAATCCCATTAATCCAGTTAACTGCTTTGCGTGACGAGACGCCGTCTCAGATGTGCTGCTGTGGTCCGAAATGACGCATGCGCAGATGCAAAAGGCGGACCAATTTTTAGAGGCGGACCGTTTGGTCTGCGACAACATTTTAAAAGTAACATCCAAAAAATAGTCACAGAAAATGCACAGGATGAAATAAAAGGCTTGAACAAAGATGAATGATGTAGAAACATTCAGCAGTCACTGACACGCTGATAGAGGTAAATACACAGACCCTGTCTCATCCTGTCTCGTGACTGTGAGGCACAGTGTATTTCGGGTGTGAGGCATCACAGACGGAGCAAAATCCACCTGAAATCCTGTCTGAGTGCTCAGACCAAAATGGATCTGCAAACATGCGATTTGAATCATGTTTCAATCCACCAAAGACTTGAAATGGATTTCATGAAAAGGATTTTCATGAAAACAATCAGGGCTATAGCAATGTGACCTTTGACCCCAGTGACCTTAACCTTCATCCAAAAAAAAATTGACCTCAATCTGACCTTGCCGGAGTAATTCTGGAATCCACCTGTGTGTCACATTTGTTCCAACCAAGGTTGAAAATCTAATTCCTTGAGCTTTGCTCCCGGTGTGTAGTGAGAGCCTTGTATGGCAGCACCCTGACATCGGGGTGAATGTGAGGCATAATTGTAAAGCACTTTGAGCATCTGATGCAGATGGAAAAGTGCTATATAAATGCAGTCCATTTACCTTTACAAAAAATGTTTAAAAAATCTTTAAGGGCAATTTTGTAGTCAGCCTTTGACCTCTTGAAACATGAAATGCTGCAAAGCCGTGGTGAGGCGATCTGACCGTTTCAGCGCTCTGCAGACCAACGAATCGATGGCAGGATGAGGCAGAATTCCAGGCAGAGGCGGAGAATTGTCAAATCGTCAGCTGTGCGAGTCCACTTCTAAAAGACAGTCTTCACTGTTATGAGTGGCTACTTTCCCTCCAGAGTTCAAGCAGCGCCACATTAGGCCGTCCCTCAGCGACCAGGATCGACCTCTGAGAGGGAAAATAAGCAGCCGTTCTACAGAAGTCTTATGCAACCTGCAGATGGACAAATGGACTATTGACACAGGTGGACAGCACACCGAATAAAAACACACCAAAGAAAAAAGAAAGACAAGCTACTTTATCATATGTGGCAAAAGATTTGTGATGTAATTATGGGGGTAAACCAACATGTGTTCTTTTGTTTGTTTGTTTTTAAGCTTGTGCGTGCATGCGTGCGTGC
The DNA here is from genome assembly GCF_902500255.1 of Thalassophryne amazonica. NCBI lineage: Eukaryota > Metazoa > Chordata > Actinopteri > Batrachoidiformes > Batrachoididae > Thalassophryne > Thalassophryne amazonica. Next base: position 12,696,357 of record NC_047116.1, read on the forward strand.
GTGCACTCAGACATGACTGAAAACAGAACTGATTTATTTCTCATGACCATAGGTGAGGGTCAGAACGTAGATCAATCGGTAAATCGAGAGCTTTGCCCCCCTACTCAGCTCTCTCTTCACCACAACGGTCTGATACAGTGACCGCATCACTGCAGATGCTGCACCGATCCGTCTATCGATCTCACGCTCCATCCGTCCCTCACTCGTGAACAAGACCCCGAGATACTTAAACTCCTCCACTTGAGGCAAGGACACTCCACCGACCTGAAGAGGGCAAAGCTTCTTTTTTCAGTCGAGAACCATGGCCTCGAATTTGGAGGTGCTGATCTTCATCCCGGACGCTTCACACTCACATTTATATGTACACATGCCTGTAATGTTGTTTTGTTGTTGTTGTTGTTGTTGTTTTGTTTTTTTTATTTAGGATTGGCATGAATGACTTCATAATTAATTCATCTGATGACATACAATCACAAACATTTTTAGGTCATGTATTTAGGCTTTTTGGTTGTTGAGCTATACAAAAAAGATGGGGCTTTTTTTTTTTAACATGTATTGCATGACTTTTACCTTTTTGATCTTTGACCAAAATACTCCAAAACCTAATCACTTCTAGATAGTTATCCAAGTAATATTCCAACAAAGTTGGAAGGAAATCCATCCAGCTGCTTTGATTATCTTGTCAACAGTCACAACATCTGGCTACTGTTGCTTATACTGCTAATAACGCTAAGCAGGGCCATACATAGAGCGTCACAATGTTGACTCACAACATGCACAGCAACAACTAAAACTGCATTTTCACAATCATGACATCACAAAGTTGTGCTTTGATCACCGTGCTGTGGCACACTGACTCACAGCGATGTGACACAAGAAAAGACATTTGACAATGAGTTTCTTTGGGAATCTGAAGACGTTCCTGCTTGTGCAGACATCTGAAGGAGGACAACTTATTGAACACAGGGTCATGTGACTTAAGGGCCGACCTGCCATTCAAAACTGTAACATTCTGTAATTTATGTCAGTAGCAGAGGGTCACCCCTTTGAGTCTGGTCTGCCTGAGGTTTCTTCCTCAGAGGGAGTTTTTCCTTACCACTGCTGCTCTGGGGGTTACTAAGGTTAGACCTTACTTGTGTGAAGCACCTTGAGGCAACTCTGTTGTGATTTGGCGCTGTATCAATGAAAATAAATTGAAACTGAAAACTAAAGACGAGATGGTTCAGAGGTGCTGAAATGGCGGCCTGGTGTCATAGCAGTGAATGGAATGCAGACAGTTAAAGTCACCATAAGCCACGACAGCTCCCTCACTGGATTCCACTCAGACGGGTGGCAAGAGTTTTACCGCAATCAGTCATACGCTAATTAAAATCCACACTCTGCTGCTGCAGCACCAACCATTACGCTTCATCCATTCAACCACACGTCACTGCACAAACTTCTTAAAAACAATATATATTTATGTCTGTTTGATCTTAAGATAACCATCTTTCAGAGAGATTTGTAACATCATCAGAAGCATTTTTGTTCATTTTCCCTCCCCTCGCCTCGACTGTGTGAATCACACACCTGTGATTAATGTTAACCAGGTACAGTACGTCGATGACGGCTACACTCACGTCTGCTTCTTCTTAATTAAATCCCCCTGAAAGACACAAACGAGGGAATAGTTTCACCGTGTCACCACGGTTAAGATCAAACTGGCCCCGGAACATTTTCACACTTCAGCTTGGTGGGGAACTCGGGATTTTTTCAGAAGTGCTAATTTGTTAACCTGAGATTGAGTTGGGGTGTTATTAATAATGTGACTTTTGATATTAGTGGGAATGAGTGAGTATTGCTGTGGGTTTTGTCGAGCTCCCAAGTGTTATTCCAACTTTGTTCCAATTAAAAGATACAGAATTTTGGAATGCACAAGCTGCACACTGTTTTAAAATAAAATGCAAATGTATCGATTGGAAGCATGTCATCTATGCTTCTTTTGTCTTTATTTTATGATGTCACAAAGAACTCAAATAGGTGTTTATGTAATTTTCCAAGGCTGCACCTCAACTCCTCCCTCACCGTGTGTTTGAGTAACCATATTTTCCAGAATATAACTGGCACAGGTGTATGAGCGCCTGTGAAGAGGAAGGGGGAAAAATGGGTGCAAGATGCACTGGTGTAAGTGTTGCATGTTTTTCTGTATGTGGAACTCACTTTGTACCACAAGATTTTCCTGCACTGAAAAAAAAATGGTACTTTGGATCAACTTTAAAAAAAATGATGTAATTTGTTACAGCTAATTTTTTTAGTGTCTCACAATGTATATTTATGATTTTGTAAAGTGATTCCAGCAGATTTAAACTGGAAACCACAATTTTCCATTAGACCAATGTAAATAAGTACTTTGAATGAAGTGCACTGTGTTTCACTTTTATCAGTGTGGGGGCAAGTTTAACAAATAACAGAAACGCTACACAACTTCAAAAATGAACAAGATGAACAAATAAATGTGTGTTGCACATATGCTGGATGTCCCCCCCCCCCCCCCCCCCCCCCTTAATTGGCTCATTAATTTGGGATTTTTGTGCAACTTTTATAATTGGTGCTTTATTTTGTTCATTGCTTTGATTCCTGGAAAAGCACTATACAGTGCCCTCCAAAAATATTTGAACACTTGGTATTTCAGACATTTAAATTTTTGTATGCCATTTCAAATACAAAACAAACAAAAAATGCCCCAAAAAAAATAATCTAAAATTATCTTCCTTAAACTCAAGCTGAAAGCATATCTTTCCAACTTGATATAAGTAATTAAAATATAAAAGCCAAGATGATGGGTTGCATATGTAATGGAACACGTTGGTATAATACCTGTAAATAATCAGTTTTATTGCCAGTTGTAAGAAGAAGAGTGAGGAAAGCCATCAAGACACCCAGACATCCCAGAAGAATTTATAGGCTTCTGCGGCTGTGATTGGAGAAATTATGCATATTTTGCATTTTGTATCCCTACTTATACAGCTTCATGATGAAGTGCTATAGAGGAGGACTTTCTTTCACCAAAACATCAAATCTAGGCTTTCATCGCAGATATACCTTCTGGAAAATTGCAGCTTAACTTTCAGGTCTTCTTTTTAAGAAAATCCTCTTGAACTGAAAGCTTAAGAGGTGATCCTTGAAAAATTAGAATTGGCCCACTTCCCAGAATGGACCTGGAGTTTATCGGAATTCTAATATTGCAAAGGGCAAAGATGCATATTGCAGAAGAAATGCAGACTAACTGCGGACGCTTTAAAGTGTACACCCCTACAGTGCTTCACAGGTTGTCCCAGCTGCGGTTTGTGCAGAGCTCCAGAATGCAGAGAACTAAATATGTAATGAAGCCATGTTTTGCAGAGGACTTGAAATGCTACTGTGTGCGCACGAGATATAATTAGTGCACATTTCATATCCTCTATTAAGGGAATGCACACATACCGTGAAGCAGAAATTAGCAAATTAAGCAGGATAAATAAATCAAACTCATAACCAATGTCATGGTACCACTTGGAGATTTGGATTTGTTAAGCCACCTCACAAAGAAAGCCTAGATATATTGATCTTGCTTCATAGTGCCGCGCTCAGATACCATGTTAAGCTGTAAACAGCTTTCGCTCTCTGTCTCATTGTTCAGCCTGATTTGGGGCCCCGGGTCGAGCTCCTCGTGCCCGTAGGCAGCCCCGCCCTGCTTGAAGGAAGCCCACAGCATTTCTTAGCCGTTTGTTGATACACAGTAGAAAGAAAAACCTTGAACATGACCCTCCAAAGTGATTTTATTCTCCATTCACATGAACTGCCTCCTTTATGTCCCACTCTTTATTTAACCCTGACTATTTGCTGAGTTTCTCTTAAAAATCCAATTAGGATCATTTGAACCAGCCATGGTGGGAGAATGTGATCCTTTTGGCACAGAGATAACTAACCTAATTAAGACTAACCCTCCACCTCTGTCCTCTTTGAGCCTGCAAATGAAGAAAACAAAAAGAAGACTTGTCCCAGATTAGAGATGAGATTAGATTGCTTAAACAAACACCAGAGGGACGGCTTTGTCTCTAACTGTACCTGAATTGTGTCGCCGACGCAGATAGTGGGAGCAGGAAAATGTCATGTTTTGATGTTAAAGGATAAGTTCACTTTTTTTTACAGCCCTGGAGAGATCAAAACATTTTCACTAATCTTAGTGACTGAATGCTCAACACACCTCTGACCACTGCTTTGTTTGCAAGATTTTATTAAATTAAAAAATGAGTTTAGGAAGTAATGAATAACAATGAAAGGGGCAGCAATGTGTGGACGGGAGTTAAAAACTTCTACTGTGCACTCAAACTGGTAATAATACCAGCAAACCACCTTTTAATCATTGACGCGTCAGTGGTCCAACAACATCTGAACAAATATGGCCTGTTGAGTGTTTGCTGGTACATACAACATCTGCATCAACCTGAGTTAGACCCTGTTAATTTGCTCAAGTTATCCTCATTAAAAAAATTGTAGTAAACTGCTAAAAAAAAAGTCATACATGCGTCCGTCCCTCCATCTGTCTGTGCTCAGTATAAGTCTGTGCTCCAGTCCTGTTACTACAAGAGTCTTCAAATTCACTGGGAACATTCTTGGGACACAGACCTTGGACAAGTTCAAAGATGACTAACCTTGACCTAGTTTAAGTGGTCAAAAGGTCACATTCTTGCTCCTATTTTTATGCTCACACAGCTGAGGGTATTTTAGCATTGTGTTATATTTATTACCTCCGCCAAGGAGGTTATGTTTTCAATTGCATTTGTTTGTTTGTCTGTCTGTTTGTCTGTTTGTCAGCAGGATAACTCAAAACGTTTTGAACGGATTTTGATGAAATTTTGTGGAGTGGTTGGAAATGACAAGAGGAACAAGTGATTAAATTTTAGTGGTGATCCGGATCACGATCTGGATCCAAGAATTTTTTTAAAGCATTCTTCACCATTGCGGGATAGGGGGAATTTTGACATTCTAGTTTCTAACTCCACAAAAACAAGGCAGAAAGGCTTGAAAAAAATTAGGGTGTAACATAGTCAAATGTTCTATCAAACAACAAAGTTTGGTGATGATCGGATCCGGATTCTGGATCTGGTGATCCGGAATATGCAAAAATATAGGGAAAACAGAAAATGTGTCAGTGTGAGGTGACAAATGAATCTAGAGATGCACAATTAACACCAAATTGTAGCTGAATCTGTACTGATTCAGTAAGAAGTCATCAGATTTGATGTAGCTTAAAATGTTATGGAGCTAGATCCAGAAAAAAACCACCATTACCGAAAAATCATTTTTATACAATAACCTTTGAACTAATAAAGACATAAAAGTGATTCCAAGTTCTAGTGGTATGTTTTCATGGTCAAGGATGTCAAATATAAAGGAAAGAAAAGTGTATGTTTCATAGTTTTGGTTGTAACACTGAATTGTTGAATAGATCACTGTGCCAAGGAGGGAATCTCTTTAGGGTCAGTGACCCTATGGCCTTGTTTAGAGAAGTGTTTCATAAATGTTAAAAAATTCATATATTTGCAGTTTAGTTGAATAATAAATTTTGTCTCTTATTTGTTTTTGTCTATAAGCACATGCAATATCAATATCAGTGCTCTCAGCTTCTGGGAAAAGGTGCAAGTTGCAATAAACTGTGATGCCAAGCGCTAAGGATACATGCTATCCAGTCACAGCAGATGAAACTTTTTTTACTACTGAGCAAACATCATTGTTAGACTTTTTTAGGTTCAATGATTCCATGGCGTGTAGATGTTATGGCGTCAGTGACCCCGTGGCCTTGGCAGAGGTTTGCACTCTCTGAGTGCTTCTAGTTATTATTAGCATCAGCATTAGTAGCTCCCAGATGTAGACTTTGGAACTGCAGAATTATGTGTGTGTGTGTGGGGGGGGGGGGGGGGAAGATGTTTGAGCTTTTGAATGTAACCATTGTGAAACAATTACAAACTAGTAAGTTATTTCCCTAATAAATTTATGTGCCAAACATCACTGTGAGCCCCGCCTGCTCCTAATCCATCATCAGTCCAGCTTTCGATAACCAGCCAGCAGATGGCAGACACAAGTTGCATTTTCGATTGATGTGTTGCATCAAGGTTCACCAGTTCCTGTGATTTAGTCAGCGTGTTTACAAACTGGAGTGGATCTTTTGATCTATTGATCGGATCACTCAGAGGGACTTTACAGTTCAGTAGTCGTTAAACAACCTCCACACAAATTTAATAATATCCTCAGGAATATGCGTTGTAAGTAATCATAAGAAGCAAAGACATACCACTGACATCCATTATTTCCTTTTCTGCAAGTTGTGGAAAATGGGATTTCTGTCGTGACACAATTAAACTTGAGTTGAGCACTCGGAGGCTCGATCGTGAGCAGTGTTTTAATATGAGTAAGGTGAAAAGTTAACTTATCCTTTTCTAAAGTGTTTCATGTGAAGCGATGTTTGAGATGATGCCACCTATAAAAGTGAAGGGACTGTGTGTGTTTTAGGGAAACTTAAGATTTTCAAGAACAATTGAGGCAACATAGAACTTGTGTCCAGGTTGGAGACGACACAAACGGGTCTGCTGTGTTGACTCTCAGCTGCTCTGAGCAGACATGTGTCCACCCCGACTCATCAGGATGGGGGGATTTAGATGGAAGGGGGGATGGGCGAGGCTTGGTGCAGGGGTTGAAAGGACCCTCCACCAATTAAAACCCAATCAATGCGAATTTCTCTCAGCTTGGTCAAAGGCAGCTAAAGCCTTTAGCTCCTCCTCAGCAGCTTTTGCAGTCGCCCTCGGTGGAACCCCCGACCCCCCCCCCCCCCCCCCACCGCGCTTCATCTAAACCCACAGACCCCAACCGTCCATCCCACTCTCACTGACCCACACTAACCCAGCGCTGTCACAGTGCAGTGACTTGAGGCACTCCACTCCACAGCCGTCACACTTACAACAGATTTGAGTTATTCTGTACAAAAAATCTGCAAAATTCAAACTGAAATATTAACAATTATTGTGCATGTTTATTTATTTTTATTTATTTTTATTTTTTTTTGAGAAATGCGACAATGTAAATGACATTCTAACATTTTGCGCAAAGTCTCTTGATAGCAATTACATGCAAGCTGTGACATCACCGTGCACAAGCATCTGACACTCCTCTGTGCTGCTAATATCCATTTTGAATGTAAATGAACTACATTTATATGGTGCATTTTGTGGTCAAAGCGCTTTACAGTGAGGCCTCATATTCATTATTCACACCGATATCAGAGTGCTGCCATGCAAGGCACTCACTACACATCAGGAGCAAGTTGGGGATTAAGTTCCTGGATAATCAAGGGATTTGAACCAAGTCCACCACCTCACCATCACCTCCCAATTTTTATCCCAACATGGTGACATGGGCTAAACCTGGATGCCAGGCGACCCATGTTATCAATTTATGTCTCGACCTGGGTCCAACCTGTGCATCAGATGTCAGATGATGCAGGTCTTTAGAGCAAATCCTCAGTGGTTCCCAACATTTGCATTAAAATAGCTGGGACATGCTCCACCCAAGTGCTCTCCATCCACACTAAAGAAAGGATACACATAAAAATCACAAACCGGATGGCAAATGTCGCTCGATCATGCACGAGTCAAAAGTAACCAAGAGCTAATACAAAGAATGCTTCACCACAGAGTCAGAAGGCCTTCATTGTGATTGAAATTGTGTTTGATATTTCAGTGTTCTGAGGTGCAAAAAAACCCAAATTATTTCCAAAAACGCTTTTGTGTATTCAGATACAGATGTTGCATTCATCATTGCTTAGAGAGACTCAGATGAGGAGTATCACTTTAATCGGTGACATTTTGTCCATATGGTGCATTTCTCTGGGCAGATCCGACATGCAGGTGCCCCAGTGTTGAGGACTACAGCAGCTGGAGAAGGTCAAGGTGATGGCCAAAGTTGACCTGGATGTTGCAAGTTGGTGGTTACTTTTGAGACGTCGGGATGGACCAGTTGTCTGCCTGGGTGGTTGACATCCAGGACCCAAGGCAGTTGTGGTGAAGTGTATGCAACAATGCAAAACACCATCGCATGCTAACAAACTAACCTGGTGCATCCAGAACAGCACTGATGATAAAGTGAAAATACAAGCTATGGTTTGCATTTCCAAATATCCCACAATGCACCTGAGCCACACAAGAGCCTGACCGATATGGTATTTTTGGGGAGGCTGATACTGATATTGGGCAGTAAAAAAAATATATACAGATATACACATAAAAAATGGCATTGATTTCTAACATTTCCCTATCAAACCCTTGTGATAAGGAAATGTAATTGAAGGTTGATGTTTCACAGATTAAACATGAACTTCATTATAAATAACTATAAATATAACCAACAACCAACCAACATACAACTGCTGTTTCACATCAGTCAGTATTTGCATAAAATAGATTTGTCGATTTTGGCCCCACCTAGCTGCTAGCATAGCAACTGCTTGTCTCTTGTCCAGGGGTGGCCAAGTTCGGTCCTCAAGAGCCACCTTCCTGACACTCTTAGTTGTCTCCCTGCTCCAACACACCTGAATCCAATGAAAGAGCCTTTCATTGGATTCAGGTGTGTTGGATTCAGGTGTGTTGGAGCAGGGAGACAACTAAGAGTGTCAGGAAGGTGGCTCTCGAGGACCGAACTTGGCCACCCCTGCTCTTGTCACTATAAAAAACCCCACTCTGATTGAAAATGAACAGCAGCTGGTCACTTTGCCTCTGTCTCTTGTAGCAAATATGACAAAGGGTGATGGGGTCCCAGCTATGCTTGAGAGCATTGTGAACAATTCTGTGGTGTCCTTTGCTGAACAAATTATATAATGACACCATTTCCAACTGCTAAAGTGCTTTTCTGCATCATTTATTATATAAAATAAAAGTTTTCATTTTGATAATGATATGTTTGTGAAAGACTCAGGGCCCATTCTCACTGAGGCGAAACGCCTGATGCTGCCTGATGTAGCAGATTCTCAAAATCTCTGTGAAATGCCAGAGAAGGCTTGTTTCAAGGGTCCAAATTTCCTGACTTCAACGCAGGTTAACATAGCTCAGCAGAAGGCAATATTGCACATTTGTTGGTGCACTGACTTACTATAAGATGTAGTTCCACTTTTGGCATCAGATCATCGTTTGCGACATCAAGTGATGTAGCCTATATAAACTTGACGTACAGTAACTCTGCAATCGTGTCATTTGCTACTGGTGCATCGTTGAGACAGGTTAGACATATTCCTTCACATTTCTTAATGTTTTGACATATTTCTTCATGCCCAAGTGACCCAGAAGAGGCGGTGCATCTTGTCAAGTCACAGATGTAGGCCGGTGAAGGGGAACGGAACAGTAACTCTGTACAAGTGTAACGGAGGCCAGCAGGTGTCGCTATGCATATGCAGTTAGTAAACCTCACTACCAACAGCTCAAAAGGATTCTCTGGTCACAAGGCCAGAGCCCTGGATTTTGGCCTTCTGGTTAGAGAGTCCGACTCCCATGCCAAGGATCGAGCAAATGGGCGGAGTCAAAATGACGCAACACAGAGTGCAGCCACTGCACTGGTGCCATGACCCCGATGGGAGTGAGTTTAGGGGGTTGAGCAACCTGGTCTCACGGTAAGTCGTGATTCAGCAGCACGAAATATACATTAATCTATTGGTTTGTGATATTGTGACGAAAAGCGCCTCATTTTCGTCACGGCAGCACAAATTCATTCTAATTCATTCTGTGATGGCTACACAAAATCAAAAGTGAAGTGGGCAGGGGGTTGGGGTGGTTATGGTTAGGGTTGGGGGTGGGAGTAGTGGTAGTAATAGTGAGTTTAAATACAAACCCTGTCATGAAAATTTGACTCATTTTGTAACGGGTGCACAAAACAAAACAAAAACAGGAGACTGGGCTGGGGTGAGTGTAACAGAGGCCAGCAGGTGTAGCTGTGCATATATAGTTAGTAAACCTCACTCCCAACAGCTCAAAAGGATTCTCTGGTCTCAAGGCCAGAGCCCTGGGTTTTGGCCTTCTGGTTAGAGTCCGAAGTCCATATCGGAGATCGTGAGTTCGCGTCCCGAGGAGAGTGAATGGGCGGAGTCAAAACAACACAATGCAGAGTGCAGCTGCTACACTAGCGGAGGTGACAGAGCGGGAGCGGAGCTCAACTCCTGCCGGTGTTTAATGTGAACTTCAATGATTTTAAGCATGCTGAAATTTTTTCCAGGATGACGATGAACATCAGCGTTGCCCAACTGACATTCACTTAACTCCCGTGGAGTCTAGCGGACCTTTGCATTGGTTGATGTTAATCACTCATCACGCTCCATCGTCAAACACCGTGTTAATCATCAGCGTGTGAATGCACCATAATATCAGCCACTATTATTGGCCAACATTTATATCAGTCAGGCTTTAAGCCACGCCTCACAAAACAATGCATTCACTGGCTTCCATGGATTTCAGTAAGTCTTCATGATAATAATGTGCATCCCAGTCATGTGATTGCCACAACATTTATGTCCACAACTGTTTGTTTAGACGTCTCTGTCACAGATATTCAAACTGTATAAAATAGCTGGGAAATGTTCCAGCAAAGTGGTCTCCATCTACATTAAAGACAACATGAGCAGCTGAATCTGACTCATATTACGGTAAAAATCACCAAGCAGATGGCTAATGTTGCTCGATCATTAAAGCTCCTGTCACGTGCAAAAGTCAAAATTTCATCAGTTGAACGCTGCCTGCAGTTTTCCAGCTCACGTCTGGACAGACTTTACAGGCAGACTCAAAGCAGTGGAAACTGTCAGTCCACCTGGAACCCAAACACATCGATGTTCTGTCGGGTTGAACGTATACACACACACACACACCACCTGCTGAAGTGGAGCTGGAGACAGTCCTTCCTGACTGAACATTGGGGAACAGTTTAACCAAAGAGCAGCCTTTGATCATTTGGTCATGTGAACATGACAGGTGACCATATGTCCACTAAAATGTGGAAAACTGCGGCTTCGTAATGCCCAGGATTCACAGTATTGTAAGAACAGGAATCCTTACAGGCCAGGGGGTCTTTTAATAACTTAAAATGGTTTTCAGTGCTCATAAGTCTCAATTATGCAAATCGTGGAAGCCCATCTAAGACACAAAGCATAAAGATGTAAAAGCTAGACGGGCACTCAGATGTACCTCTGCCACCTGCTATAACAATAGCCAACCTCTGCCAACCAGCAGAGAGAACCGTCTTTTGTTTCACGCCTGTATGAGCAGTATGAGTGGACTTTAATACAGAATTGTTAGAAACACAATTTGAACTCAGACTAAGGAGCTCTGCTGGATCACGCCAACAAAGAATCATACGTGGAGTTTGCTGCTCTCTGTGACATCATAAGGTTGGATTAAAAAAAAAACTGAACAAATGCATCATTCCAAAACGTGTTCTCTGCAGACCGACAGAAGAGGTCAGTGTTACCTGTCTATCTGTGTTACTGTAGACAAGACATCGCAAAAACTAACAGATGTTCTTCAACATTCTGTGACACTGGGAAGAGTTGATATCCATTTTGCCAAACAGCTTCAAAATGTGAACTTTTTTTTTTTTTGTATAACTCTTCATATGACATCACAAAGCTCTGTGGTTGTCAGTTGACAGAGGTAATAAGTGTTGCCTACTGTTCCACTGCTCTGTAGACAGAGATTAGAGACAAAAGCTGTGAGAAACCACCTGCCCTTGATGGCATAAAGGAAGGGGGCGTGTCCCTGACAGCTGTGCCAGTTCTTGCTTACTGATTGGTCAGTTGTGTACCGTTCTTCCCACCCCCATGCTGTTGTTAAAAGTTTTCACACAATTTCTTTTGTGGATGGAGGTGAAACATCAGTCAAAATAAATAAATAAATAAATAAATAAAATAAATAAATACATTTATCAAAAAGATGAGGAAAAATTCTGAATGACTCCACTGTTTTGCCATGAAATAGGATCCTATTGGTGAGAAGGGCTACTTTTTAGTCCTTTTGGATGAAGACCCACAGGGCTAATGCCATCAAGATTTATCCAGAGTGCGCCTGTCGATGATTTTCTAAAAAACTGTTTGAAATTTGGTACAGAGAATCCTTGGGGGACTGTCTGGTCATGGTCAAAGGCCAGGGTTGATTTATTGGAGAAAATCTGTTTATAGAATTTTGTGAAATTTGGTACAACAATCCTTGGAGGACTGTCTGGCCATGGTAACTTGGATTTTCCAATTTAATCAGCCAAGAAGGCTAGAAAATACCATTTTCACACTGTTTGATGTAATGCATAATAACATTCTGTTACCGCTTTTTCTCTAATTTTACATCAAGATTATTTTACAGGCTGCCTACAGGCAAGAAAAATGTTATTGTTCTTGAGTGACTCTAAGCCCCCCTCCCCCAACACACACACACACACACACACACACACACACACACACACACACACACACACACACACACACACACACAAAGGGGGCCAAAATGCCATTTTACACACTTCACAATTTTTTTTTTATAAAAATACTTTTTTTTCTTATCATTTCTGCATATAGATTCCTTGAATTGTTGTCAACCTACACAATAATTTTCATTGAACTTGAATTATTCTAAAGGGCCCTGTGACCCCACAGAAGAGTACAAACTCACCCTCTGCCAATTTTTCTCAAAAACTATTCAATTAATTTTTCTGAAATTTTGTACAGACATTCTTTAGGTGACTATCTGGCCATGGTAAGTTGGACTTTTCAATTGAATTCCCATGGGCCCTCCTGAGCTCCCCAGAAGGGTAAACATGTTCAGGCGAATATATGCAAATGAATTACTCAATGCCATTTTCACCGTATTTGGACAAATTTACTTTCTTTATTCTATAAGGACTTCAGGGGTCTCTTGACCCTATTTTTTTCCCTCCCCCTTGTCTAAAACACAATACACAGAGGTGTCTCTCCCTGCCCCCACTGGTGTGACAGACATGTTGGGTATCTACAGGATGGTGGCAGGACTGTGATTCCTCCACAGTACAAGACACCAGCAACAATGACCAATACATCAGGACAACAAGAAAAGTACCAAATTTGTCAGGCAATTCCTGGCCTTAACACTATTCTGGGTAATATGATCTTTTATGTCAAAACAGGCTATCCTCGAGTGCAAGCGGTTAAAGATTTGGTATATAAGGAAACAGACATGCTGTGGTCTTACGTAAAGTAAATGCTTAGAATGTTTTTGTCAGACTGTCACACCAGGGGGACAAAAACAGTCTGTCTAGACTGTGCTGTAGTCTTTTGTCTGCTGACGGCGCTCTGCACTCTCTGGTTGCCTGAGATTTGCGGCAGATCTGAATGAACACTAAAATTTAATCAACTCTTACCTGAACCGAGGACCATCCCTGCAGACAGTTTTGCTTCAATCTGTCCGCTACCTTTTCAGTGAGCTCAACTGCAAACGAGGGGTAATCAGTCACACAACATCAAGTTCTCCCGTCTGCTGGCAGTGGCCCAATAGAAAATATGATCATTAGACTTTTATAGCGGGACAAGACGTAAGGCACAGTCAGCCACCGCAAACAATCACTAGTAGATGCTGTTGTTCACTGAGCTGACAGAATGGAAGGTGAGGTCACATACATATTTGTGGCAGGATGCAGGAGGATAGACCTACTGTGCGATGTGATGGGCAAATACGCACGCTGGATCCAAGCGTCCACAGAAGGCTCGAAGGCCCACAGGCAGTTACCTTCTCATAGCAGCAGGGGGAGCAGCGCCACTGTTGTTGTGACTGGATCCAGGCCCAGAACACTGAGACTGGCCTGCAAATGTTAATGTTTGTGTGCATGTGCATCTGTGCGTGAAAGGAGAGGCAGAAAGGAGGGGAAGTAAGAGACCTGTACAGAAAATAATATGAAGAACACAAAATGTGCATCAAGTAATCATCTGAAGAAGAGAACCTCTTTTATTGTGTTCAATTTTCTTGAAGAAACTTAAATTGACTTAATGCAAATTAAAGTTCACTCAACTGCCAAAAGCTACTACACCAAAAATGTACTTTTTGACATAATCTGAGGTCTCCAGAGATCACGTCATGAAGTGAAACAACAAAACTCTATTATGAAAACCCTCATTTACATTTATTTCTAAGTGGTAAGTAAAAATAAAGAAGCTTTGTCAAACAGATTGCACTTTATGAAATCTACACAAACACTACTTCCTTATTGATTTGTTGCTAATATATATATATATATATATATATATATATATATATATATATATATATATTGATATATTATGGTAAATAGTTTTATATATGGTGTTTTATATATATATATTCACAACTGTAAGTTGTGGTTGAGTGGAAAAATTCCATCCTTCCCCATATGTCCTTCCACCAAACGAGTGTATCTTAAAAGTCAAGAACTGGAAAACTGTTAAACTCAAAAATGTTTATACATTAAGACTGGGTGGTCAAAGCTCTGCGTGCCAAAATATTATAATGACTTTTTTAACCGCACTAGTGTAGATATGTAGCCATGCTCTTAAACCTCTTGAGCTTAAAAGTTAAATCAACTTTAATAATATGATGAATTGATGGTCAAGTGAGTTTCAAAATTTGATTTTCAAAGATGTTGATGGGCTGACAGTCAAAAATCAACTTACAGTTGTATGTGTGTGTATATGTAGCTACAGATATACAAACTCTTTGTCAGCACTGAGGTGTAGTTATAAGTGTTAAATGGCCCTGGGTAATTAATCCCTACTGACAAATCAAATTTGAGCTGATGAGCAAGTTTTATATTTTAATTCTCAACAAAGCTTGAATTAAATCGGCATCCTTTTAATAGTAAGTGAATTCTTAGTATAATATTCACATTACTAGTATTACAGAATGGCATTGTTAGAGCCCACACCTCCACCAAGGCCACTTTATGATACATGCTCAACCTTCACACTAAATATAATGAAGATATCGTTATTTGTCAAACCAAACAGCAAATGTACAGAACATCACTGTTACACCCTCAACAAACATAACGGCTCCAGTCATACACACACACACACACACACATATATATATATAATATGAATGGCCGACTCTTTAGATATGACAGATTTAAGAAAACCAGGTGATAAGGTAACAATGGGAAGATCAGACAGGATGGCTCTTTGTGCTGCCTTTGTGTCAAAGGATTGTTACTGTGTTTGATTACGCTAATTCCTGTTTGCACGAGTGTCTGACCGAAGCGTCCCTGGTTTGTGTGTTTGCCGTCTTTGTCCCCCTTTCACAGTTGTGTGAAGACACTCATAGTTAATGGCTGTTAACAGCACAAGTGTTAAAGCATCCAAATGCAGACAATTAAAGAGTCGTTCTGCCAGAAAAGACGGATGGCAGCTGTTGGTACAGTGAAGAGAGCGCCTTCATTCAGTGGCTCACACTTTCTTTTCTTATCTGACTCTCCGGCTGAAAGTAGAGGTCAACGGGCCACTTCACCTCAAGGGCCCGATCTATTTGTGTTGTCGAGACTCAGAAAACTTGAATATTCAATTAGTGAATAATGAGACGTGTGGTGACTGAAAAATATCTAAAATCAAATTTTGATGTAATTGAAAAATCTTCAGTGTGAAGCAGAGAAGTTTTAAGCTGTGATTAGACTGAAGTCAGGTTAGCAAAAACGCATCTTTTATTTACACATTAAAATATCTGCAGGAACTTTTTAGAGCAAAAGTACCACATAATGCACATATCTGCTGCACACCTTGAAGGTTGCTATTGGAAATAACATGCTCTAAAAGAAATATTTATACAAAATACTGTTAGAAATAAATACTGCTGTTCTTTCGGCTTCCCTTCACTCGAGGTCCCATCTATTTACTTAGCACAAGTTTAACACCAGATTCCCTTCTTGACACAGCTCCACATTAGTACATGGAGAATGAGCACAGGTGGTCTTGAACCAGAAGCCTGTTTTGGATGAAAGTGTACTGACTACTTGCCCACCATGCTAACTTAGCTAACTTTAGCTGAGTCATGGTAGATGCTAGCGTTAGCTCAGATGTTTGTTTTTTTGTGTGTGTGAAACTGTAAACATACTGAGCATGTAGACAGAAGTCACAGGAGAGGATTCAGCAGCATTATTGGTTTTAAAAGTTGATTTTATAGATATTCTACTTCCCTCTTCTTTAATTGATACAGGCAAGTCAAATGTATCTGTGCTATCTTACTGCTACTGGGTGTAATACATCCAGAGATTAAATTATACTCTGTTAGAAAATTTACCATAAAATATCGATTTGATGGTGGCAATATATTCGACCGGTTCACATTTGATGTATTACTCTGCGCCCTGACCGCTTTGCTATGTAGATGTCAACATTCGACCGTTTCACATTTGACGTATTACTCCGTGCCCTGACCGCTTTGCTACGCAGATGTCAATAATGGTGCTGAAGCAACGATGCTATTGCTTTGGTAAGCTTCGCTGTCCTTGTCGCTGATGATTTGCAGATGTTAATGCTGGATTACAGTCGCAAATTGAGTTTTACCAGGGATGTGTTAGCGGAGCAGGTAAAACTCAATCTGTGATCATAAAATCCAGCATTAACACTGCAAATCATCAGACACAACAAGGTTATTCCCTAAGTGCTTCCCCCCCCCCCGGTTTCCATTGGACCCAGCAGCTAGTTGATCCCAGCGCATTACATACACATTGAGTTCAATCAACTAATGCAATACAATTTATAATTTTTCTTTTTTAAATCCCATCATCCAGTTTGCTAGCATGACTAAATATGTGTAACTACTTTGAAAAAAAAAATCACGTCCAGGTTTCAGAACCTGTTGAATATTATCACCCTCTACTAAAGAGAAGCAATGTTTATCTTGACTGTGTTGTTTGTTATTTTTGTTTTTGTTGTTATTTTTGTTTTTGGTCGTTGTTTTTTGGTTTCGTTTTTCCAGTTTCCATATATACACTTGGGACCTATTGGAAGCAAGGTGTCATTTTTTGTTTGTTTGCTTCATTTTTGTTCTTAACAGTTGTTACTGTTGGAATTAACAGATCTGAATGCACTTGGTATTTCAAATTCTGTTTTTCCACCACTAAATAATCATGCATCAACCTCATTATCCCGCAACAAAAAAATACATATATTTAAGTGATATGGAATTTTATTTCAAGCAAACATGCTAAATATTTTCTGGTTTGAGCTTCTCAAAGTTTTGATGCTTTTTTGTTTGTTTTAAATCATTGCTGGTTGGAGAAAAATTAAATGTTGAATTATTGCTACAGACAAAGTAATTTGCCAATTATTTGATGACTTTCAAAAACTTTTTTTTTTTTTTTTGAGTTAGATCTTTATATCCAAAGAAACTGATAATCATATACAAGAAGCATAACTTTTTGGGGGTAACTTGAAGTTGAGAGTCTTTTAGAGGAAACACTGTTCAATTTCCAACCCCAAAATACTGCACTGATGCACCACCAAATTTACAGTAAATTGTGTTTTTCTAAATTAATGATGCAAACCTGGTGTCCTACAGCATCAGACAAATAAGACAAGTGTGACCATTTATTGATGCAAAGTCTCTCCTACTCTTCACGGGAAGCATGATCCACAGATTGGGAACTCAGAAAGTGACCGGGCTGAGCTACCTGGGCCAAACTGACGGAGGAGGGTGGAGGTTGTTTGAGGTAATCTTCCCAGGAGAGGCCAGGGTGGAGGAAGTGTAATGCTGTTGGGTGAACCGCAAGACTTGCATATGCCTAGGTGAAAATGTGCACTCTGTGTAGCGCCCACTAGTGTTTATGATCCCTTTTTCATTATTTTTGCCTCGGGTTCACCAATTTAGGAAGTGATCAGATAAAGAGTATGAGTCTGGCAGACCGACACTTTGGAGATAGTGCAGGATGTTTTGGATTGGGACATTCCAGCCTAGGGTGTTCTAGCAGTATATTTACAATAATGTGGCATCTTTCACACCTTTTAATGAGCTGTAACACTATCGCAAACCTTTCTTTGTCAATATTTAAGTTAAACTACATTTCTGTTTCTGTTCAAGACCAAAAAAGATGGCTTGGGTTTCTAACATATTTGAATGTCTAATATTTATCTGTATGTATTAGAACAAGGCTGAAATGTACCACAGCCAAAATGTCCTATGTTGAAGCATCCATGAGACAAAATGTCTGTTGAAAAAGTCCACCTACCCTGAGGAATACCTGGGTGGTCAATCAGTGAAAGTCTTGGTCTGACAAATGAATTAAATTGTTGTGTCCTTTATGTGTTTTTAAGACTCTGAAGAAGGTGGAAAAAGTAAGCGACATTGGCATTTTAGCAAATGACATCCTCACATCACGCACAAATGCACACACACCCATTTATTTTCACCATCACTCTCTCTCCTCCCCACTGAACAGACCTTTGTCATTTGGTGTTGGCCTTATGGATGGGTGTGTCCCTTTACCTCCAGCAGCACCCGTCACCTTGTCCACTACACCAGACCCAACACCACACTGACCTTGCCTTTCCCACTCACCATTAATTCTGATTCTTCCTGTCCGTCTTTGCCTCTCAGCCTTCATTTCTCAGCGCCATCTCCCACGGTTTGAGCAGTACGCACATGTGTGCCACGTCCCACGGTTCGAGGAGCGTGCACTCACGTGTCGGGCCCCAGTGAAGGTGACACCTTACGCCTCATGCCGAGATAATGAAGGCTTTAACTTTACAGCTCAAGCATATCAGATTGCAGCGCCGCAGTGTCTCACACGCGTCCATAACATGAGTGATCTGAATGGGTCGCCACCCTCCATTTCACGTACACTGAGCAGTGTGCACGCTGCAAAAATCTGCCAAAAGGCCTCATCATCATAACTGTCGCTTCAGGTTTGAGCTTAGTGAGACATATCGCAGCACGCATGCCGGTGTAGACACCCGTCAAGGAGGACAGACGAGGGGTTGCGTACTGTTTACCAACCGAGACCAAAACGCCGGTGGCTCAGTGTGGGACCCGACAACATATGAGCATAAAGATGTTTAAAAATCATTCCTCACAACTGGGCTAATGGGGTGAAGGTAAAAGGGGAGAAAAAAAAAAATCCCTCTTGGATTCCCTCTTCTCCTCCACTCACCTTTTCCTCGCCCTTCATTCAGGACAGGTTCTTTCCATAATAAAAGGAACCTGTGGAACTAATCCTTGCAAATCTCCTGTGCTTTCTGTCCTATACCTCCAGGCAACACGTCATACTGAAATCCTCCATTTGCATGCCTAAACTGCACTAACTGTGAATAAACCCTTTTAGCTGCTAATGTAATAACATCTCCATTTCCAGAAAGGAGCAGGGGGGAGCCAGCCCTCAGAGCTTCACACTAACCCGCCTCTCCGCTCCCCATCGCTCTCTCCTCTTATCCCTCTCCTCTGCAGCACAATAAACGTGGCGGCATACAGATGCACCGGCCCGGCCCACCTTATCATGCACATCTAGTTAATGTTGGCTTTGGGTATGGAAGTCGACTCCTGATTACAAGCAGATAAGAAAGATCGTACACAAACTTTCAAACAGGATGCCGGGCCTCACTTGACCTCAGCTGGTTTGTGTCAATTACACCACAGGGATAGTAAATTTATATTTAAACATGAAGAAAGTAGAGCCAGACTGAATTTTTTTTTTTTCTTTTTTGACCGATACCTGTATTCATCTTGGCAACTTGAAACTTTTATTGTAGATGCAGATTACACTTTTTCTCAATTGCTAAGACATATTTCTCAAAAGCTGCTCTTCTTTTCTCTAAACTGTGAACACAAAACCCAGTTTTCAAGCTACATTCACAAAACCCTAGACTCTTCATGCAAAAACAAACTTTCACCTCGAAACTGTTCTTTGTCTTCACTGACCACTTTGACCACCTCCCACACGAACTCCTCCTCTCAGATTTTTTTTTTTTTTTATCTGTGTTCCACATTAATTGTCAAGATGGATTATTTCATACAAATGTGTCAAATAAATAGAGTGGCAACCTCCAGTACTGGAAATTTAAGACAATTTGCAATTCCTTGAAAGGCCCCTTGGAGCAAGTCACTTCCCATAGACATCTATGTTGGATTGCTCGAGGAAAAAACATGTTTATAGCCTGGTTAAATCTATTATTTTTGGTCTCTGTAGCTGGTTTCCTTGTTAATAACAACTGTTTTACATAAGTGTTCCGTTTAAATCAAACAAACCAATTTTAGTAGTGTTTCATATACGACCCCAATTCCAATGAAGTTGGGACGTTGTGTAAAATGTAAATAAAACAGAATACAATGATTTGCAAATCCTTTTCAACCTATATTCAATTGAATACACCACAAAGACAAGATATTTAATGTTCAAACTGACAAACTTTATTGTTTTTGTGCAAATATTTGCTGATTTTGAAATGGATGGCTGCAACACATTTCAAAAAAGCTGGGACAGTGGTATGTTTACCACTGTGTTACATCACCTTTCCTTCTAACAACACACAATAAGCATTTGGGAACTGAGGACACTAATTGTTGAAGCTTTGTAGGTGGAATTCTTTCCCATTCTTGCTTGATGTACGACTTCAGTTGTTCAACAGTCCGGGGTCTCTGTTGTCGTATTTTGTGCTTCATAATGCGCCACACATTTTCAATGGGCGACAGGTCTGGACTGCAGGCAGCCAGTCTAGTACCTGCACCTCTTTACTATGAAACCACACTGTTGTAACATGTGCAGAATGTGGCTTGGCATTGTCTTGCTGAAATAAGCAGGGACGTCCCTGAAAAAGACATTGCTTGGATGGCAGCATGTGTTGCTCCAAAACCTGGATGTACCTTTCAGCATTGATGGTGCCATCACAGATGTGTAAGCTGCCCATGCCATGGGCACTAACACACCCCCATACCATCACAGATGCTGGCTTTTGAACTTTGTGCTGATAACAATCTGGATGGTCTTTTTCCTCTTTTGTCCAGAGGACATGACGTCCATGATTTCCAAAAAATAATTTGAAATGTGGACTCATCAGACCACAGCACTTTTCCACTTTGCGTCTGTCCATTTCAAATGAGCTCAGGCCCAGAGAAGGTGGCAGCGTTTCTGGATGTTGTTGATGTATGGCTTTCACTTTGCATGGTAGAGTTTTAACTTGCACTTGTAGATGTAGTGACAAACTATGTTAACTGACAATGGTTTTCTGAAGTGTTCCTGAACCGACGTGGTAAGATCCTTTACACAATGATGTTGGTTTTTAATGCAGTGCCACCTGAGGGATTGAAGGTCATGGGCATTCAATGTTGATTTTGGCCTTGCCGCTTACGTGTAGAAAGTTCTCCAGATTCTCTGAATCTTCTGATTATATTATGGACTGTAGATTATGGAATCCCTAATTCCTTGCAATTGAACGTTGAGAAACATTGTTTTTAAACTGATGGACTATTTTTTTCACGCAGTTGTTCACAAAGTGGTGATCCTCGCCGCATCTTTGCTTGTGAATGGCTGAGCCTTTTGGGGATGCTAATTTTATACCCAATCATGACACTTAGAATTAGTGTCCTCAGTTCCCAAATGGTTATTGAGTGTTGTTAGAAGAAAGGTGATGTAACACAATGGTAAACATACTACTGTCACAGCTTTTTTGAAACGTGTTGCAGGCATCCATTTCAAAATGAGCAAATATTTGCACAAAAACAATAAAGTTTATCAGTTTAAACTTAAATATCTTGTCTTTGTGGTGTATTCAATTGAATATAGGTTGAAGAGGATTTGCAAATCATTGTAATGTTTTTATTTACATTTTACACAACGTCCCAACTTCATTGGAATTGGGGTTGTACAGTAAGTCTGCTGTCATGATAAACCCAGGTTTCAGTATCTGATCCTGTTTCATTATTTAGAAGATATTTTAGTTTGAAAATCTGACCAATCAAGTGCCATGAAGCTCCAAACCTGATGAATCAGATGATTACAGAAGTCTAACATGGAAAACATGCAGGTCACATGATCACCAGGAGCAGGGTTGTGATCACTGATATAAAAACATGACATTTTAAGGACATGTGGTGCAGTGGTTAGCACTTTTCCCTCAAAGCAACAAGGTCCAAGGGTCAAAATCAGCAATGCCCAGTTTCTTTCTAGATTTTGCATATTTTTCTGGTATTTGTGGTGGTGTCATCTGTGTACTCCAATTTCACCCACTGTGAAAACATACAGATTAAGTTCTTTCTCCTTTGAGACCTGGAGGTGCACCAGTCCAGGTGTTGAAACGATGCTGTGCCAAATCAATATCCTGATCCATAACCAATTCACTGTGGCAACCCCAAGCAAATAAAGAGCACAGAAGATAGAATAACTTTCTAAGCACAAGAAAGCCGGATGTCTTCTGGAAAATGTAAGGCACCAAAGTTCCATCAAATGTGGTGTGTGCCTCCCCCACCCCCACTCAATACATTGAGATACACCCCTGTCAATGGTACAGGTTCCTTGAACACAAGATAAGGTGGTGGTGAATCCACCCTGTGTTCCACGTTGTTTTCAATGATCTAATTGGCCACAAACAGCCTGCATTTCTCAGTGTAAGTAATCCACAGCACCCATCATTGCCTTTCATCTAAACTGAATTACATTAACACTGCTACGTAGTACAGAGGCCAAAAAAACTCGCTTGATGTTCCACATGCAACCAGGCGCAGTTACGCAGCAATAAATTCCAGTCTTATCAAGATGAGGGTCAGAATTCACTACAAGCTTTTCATTTCTACAGCTCAAAGCAGCAAGCAACAGACGCCAAGATATGACTTTAATTGTCCAATTACACAGACTCTAACTGTTCCAGCACGCCCCATACCAGATACTCCTCCCAGAACCATTTTTCTACCGGTTTGTGAAAGACGAGTTTGAATGTTGCAGTGATTTATTTTTAAGACTTGAACAGTGCAGATAATAGAAACATCACTCACGTTTCACCCTCTGAGCATTCTCTACCTCACAGAGTTCACACGAAAAAGATTAACATCAAAGAGAATTTGGTGGGAAGCATTGAACAAGCTGAACCATACATCACCGTGACACGTCTACAACACGTTCTCTTATATCCTGATACGTCTTACGTATGCTGATATTCTCTCACTATAAACATGAGGAAGTTACTTCAAAGGAATCCTTTCCATTACTACAACAACAATGCAACCTCAGTGCTGAATGAGCATGCTGCACCTGGAGTCACATGCATGCACTCCAAAGAAAAAATGGAGTAAAATCAAGTGGGCTGATAAATCGAACACAAAATATTTGCAGCAAATATCTGTGTCAAGAGCATCAGAGCTTTTCAGAACATGCATTCAATTTCATTTGCTTCTGCGCCATTTTTGTAAAAAGGTAATATTCACAACAGAAAACACATAATCATCTGCATATGTGCACATGCATAGGTATGCATACCAAATGCATAGAGACAGAAGAGGAAAATTTTTGGTCTGTGATGACAACACAAATGCATATATGAGTCAGATGAGAAAACACTGAGGAAGAACAGCTTGCAGCTCTGCCTCATCCATCCAAGCAACCAACCAAATGCCAAGCAATCCCCCCCCCCCAAAAAACACACATGAAAAAGATGAACGTATTGAGGTCTCTATTTCCATGGCAACACAGAATAGTTTTGATGATGTTTCCTTCCCAGTCGGCAGGCAGAGCTTGGCCAAATCATGGCACAGATTGGTGCTCCGTGGCCTGTTACTAAGGGTGGGTTTAAAATGTGCACACACACAGAGAGAGATGAGAGAGAGGAGATGAGAGATAGAGGGAGGAGAGAGAGAGGAGAGAGAGAGAGGCGCAGATGGTTGCAAGAATTGCCACTTGAAGAAAACCCCAACCCTCACTCACAACTGGGTTCTGCAATATTGATTTGAATGGATGCAAGGAAAGAGAAACCTAGTGGCCAATGAATAAGTAAGTAATGGATAATATGAGCAAAATCAAAAGCCATTCAAACTGAATAGGATATGTGCGCTCAATGATGCACACGTCCAGTGTGTTTCTCTCTACATGAAAGCTGCTGATCAGTGGAGGCAGGCCTGCCTCCAACATCCTCCAAGAAAAGTCAAAGATGGAGCCAGAACAGAATGAGGGAGGCATCACAGCATCTTCAAATCTTTGCTGTACAAATCTGCTTTTAAATCAGCTTTTCTTTTTGCTGTCTTTGTTAAAATATTAATTGGTATGTCTGCTGCTACTGTAAGAATATCAGGCGACGGTTATCGTTGTCTGTTTGAGATATTTCTGGAATTTGCTCACATCAGGCCAGATAGTGCAGCAGATAAGCCTGAGAATCTTGGTGCAAATAGTTCTAAGGAGTCCGTTTCTTCTTCAAAAAAAAAAAAAAAGCTGTTAGCCACATGAAATTTTAAATAGGGGCCATTTTTCTGCTGCAGTAAGACCTGATATTTGGACAACCACTGCTCAGATTTTATTACTCTGCACAAAAATTAAAAATCACACCTCAGCCAAGATCATAATATCCAAAACCTGCCAGCCTCAGAGCCAAGAGTCAGAAGTCAGATTCCTCCCCCTGAACATCAGATCTCTGTGACATCAAAGGGAAAGAATGAGAGAAAAAGAATCTCAGAATTATCACATTGGAGGAACCTTTTGAAATATGTTTTTTTCAGAAGCACTTACAAAAAGTTGATCACATAACCTGTTCCCTCCTCTGTGGTTGGTGGAGATAATGAATGGAAGTAGGTGTACTCAGGCTTTTTAAAGTACAACATTTAGGTTATTTTACCCTTTTACAACATGTGGGTGTTTTTAAGCAAATTTCCACATCAGTGATCTTCACAGAAAGGTAAGCCTAATTG
The DNA here is from genome assembly GCF_902500255.1 of Thalassophryne amazonica. NCBI lineage: Eukaryota > Metazoa > Chordata > Actinopteri > Batrachoidiformes > Batrachoididae > Thalassophryne > Thalassophryne amazonica. The sequence goes on from NC_047116.1 coordinate 12,721,268, forward strand.
TTTTTTGACATATGATAAAGGAGACATTTATGTTGAACAGACAGAATTCCTCTAAAATGCACAAATAAAACCTAATTTAACGAAAGGCATCAGACGGCTGATGCGAACCCTGTGTACTCTGCACACTGGAATACTATATCCATACCAACCCAGTCTCACGGATTGTCATGATTCAGCAGAACAAATATACATTAATTTATTGGTTTCAACATTTGTCACGGAAAACAGCAAATGTTTTGTCATGGGAGCACAAATTCATTCTAATTCATTCCATGATGGCTGCACGCAATTAAGAGCAGCGGCAGTGGGGGTGGGTGGGGGTGGTTATGGTTATGGTTAGGGTTGGGTTAGTAATTGACCTGCTGTAAGGTCTGCAATCAACGTCGAGAAATTATCCATTTTCCCAACAAACACCCTCAAAAACAACGGCTTGCTCTGAAGAACCGATGATTGATGTCAGTGAATCGAATCATTTCTTAACGATTTTGGAAAAGAACCGGTTCTCAATACCCAACCCTAGTGGCAATCATAGAGTGTGTGTGTGTGGTGTGTGTGTACATACAGTACACTGTACTTTCATCCTCTGTCTCACTCATTTTGACACCAAGGAGAAGTATATGCTCCTTACTGATCTGATGTATTTTATTTTGGGGAAAAGTCAGTATTTGTGCTGCAGACTTGTCTGCTATAAATTACCTTGTACAAGGTTTCACTTATCAAAGGGACCAAATTGCAGAATGTGAACACCAACAAGACTTCACTTAATTGAGAATATCGGATATAAATTTTATCCAGTGACAGTTTGTCAGCAGAACTGCTGCAGAGACCAGTGGCTGAGTCATTTCACTTTTAATTATTAATCATACGGTTTTTCAACGGCACTCAAGAGGTTCCAGTTCTTTCTGAGTAACCACAGTCATCAGTTTTAATTCAACCTGCAGGAGAATTTCTGCAAAATACCTTCTATTTGGGGGGAAAAAAATCAGCTCCTTGATATTCCCTTGTTGCTCTCTAATGCAGTACATATGTCTTTAATTCTACTCTCGCTGTGGACAGTAAAACGGCTCCGGGCGCTGTCGCGGCCCCGCACGGCCCCGTCCGGTCCAGTCTGTCTCTGATTCCGTGTTGGACAAAGTGACACCGCTGTTCGCACAGACACGACTGAAGACGCCAGGTTGATAGTGTAGCATCACTCACACCTACACGTGCTTTCCGTGTTGTCCCCCCTCCCCACTTCCCAACTCTCCGACCTCACAACCCTAAATCCCCCCCCAGCACCACGGCGACACGACAGACACGCAGCCACACCGACAGGTGACCGTAAACAATTAATCAACATGGTGACACGTCTACATCTGCTAGGCCCAACACGAGGAGAGGAGCTGTCAGCTGGCAAAAAACAAAGCCACGCGCACACACCCCAACACACACACGCGCACACCTCACACACTGAGCTCATAAAGAAATGTCACAAAGAGCCGAGGCTTAAGCTATAAAATATTTATCCAGCAGTCAACAGGCAGTGGCATAACAACAGACAAGTGATTTCTCTCTGCAGCACCTTCTGATGCCATCTGATGCCACGCTTACTCTCCCAAAATAAACCATTTCTTTATTTATTTTATCATATGCTGCATTTAGTGTCACAAATTCAAGATAACATATTCGTGTTCAATTCGATTGAAATGCAATTTTGGCTTTGTTCACATTTAACTGATGAAATTTACATTTCAAATGTGCACACCTGGGCTGCTTTTGCTTTGTTATGTTCTGCTACAACACTGCAGATGTTTAAAACCGGCACAATTTGAAGTGGCTAAACAGACCAAAATTGTGCTGATCAAAAAAAAAAAAAAAAAAAAAAAAAAAAAGCAGCAAACCAAGCTAAGAGGTGATGAATGTCGGACCTAAATGGGGACCACTTTCTCTATGGACCAGGTCGACATTAGGAGGCACACAAGCATGTCTCATTCTGTAGCTGACGTCATCTACCAAAAGGCTCTCAAGCATTGAATACCATATTTTCCAGACTAAACATTGTGGTTGTTTTACGAGTTTGGGAGGTTCTGAGACTTATATTCTGAAGTGACTTACAATATATCTGAAAAAATACCGTATTATCATCTATGGCCACTAGATGGCAGTGTCCCCATGTGACAAGCTGCTCCTGTATGCTGGATGAGGTATTGTTACTCACACTACAGAGAAGAAGAAACAGAAATAATAGTAAAAATACTATTCACTAGGAAGATGTCAGCTTGGATTAAAAAGAGGAAATGTATTTTTTTTATATTGCTTAATACCACAGCAACGGCAAGTCAACAAAGCTAAAGTACTGGCAAGTCTGTTCACACTTTTTTGTCGGTTTGTTTTGCTTTGTAAATAAATAATTTACAGAGTTTTCAAACATTTAATTGCATTGCACATTTACCTCAAGTATGATAGTCTATTCCGTGGCCAAAAGAAACAGTTTAGTTGCATTTTGTGATTGGTACAATATTACTAATTAGCTTGTTACCTTATGATCACTAACTCTGGATTGTATTATAAATAAAGGTGCAGATTAAATTTATTTTGCTTCTAACATGTAGTGGTACATTTCAGAAATAAATGTAAATTGTACTCCGGTGCAACTTGCATTTTTTTCCACCTCTTCATGATGCACTTTTTGACTGATCCAAATTATACTCCGGTGCAACTATGCTTGGACTGGAGTTTTCTGGCATGAATGTGCAGGTGGAACAGTGTACATGTGCACAAACACTCCTGGGGATCCTAATAACAATACAGCAATCCTGGGAGCTGCAAGAGCTGTCAGGCCCTTTGTTTCAAGGGGCCATTCATTGCATTACAATCACAGACGTAAGGCCCCTTCAGGAGGCGCAGAAGGCCTTGGAGGAGGTGGTGTTGTTCTTCACTCCATGTACACCTCTCTGCTTTTGCTAAACCTATAGGAAACATGGTCTTCTGGGATGGACGGAGTTTTGTAAAAGGACTAACAGAAGAAAATGGAAGAAAATGGCAGCTCCCACTTTCTTCTGAGAGGAAGGGAGGGGAATGCAGGACGTGGGTGTTGAAAAGGAGAAGAAATAAAGCCTTGAGTTTAGATTAGGCTGCCATTTTCTAAAGGTAATCATTATCGTGCCAGTAGTAGTAGGGCTCAAGGAAACAACAAAAATGGTTTTGTTTATTCTTTCCGGAAAGCAAAACAGTGGGAGTGGGAGTCAACGGAGAAGGCGTTTGGAAAGGTTTTGCCTACATTACAACGCATTGAAATGGAATACAAAGTGTGCAATAACTGCTGTTCACAATCTCCATTAACCTGGTACTTTGTAATATCTATTTATTAGGAGCACCGAGTAAGAAATTATGCTTTTTATACTTTTATACCTTTATACTTTTTTGTATTCATTTCCTCAAGAGCTTTGCACTATAATTCTTATGTACCCAAACCTTGAGAGTGAATACAAATGGCAAATAAAGTCTAAATCTAATCAAATATGAATGTATGAAATATAAAATAAACATGACAGTAAAATGAAGCAGCAAGAAGTCTTCCACCTGTTTGTGTCCAGATATAAGTAGTTTCCAGAACATTAAAAAAAACACAATCAGTGCTGCTTTTATCATTTTCAATAAGCGTAAACATTCCACAGTATTAAGGACCGACTAAACTCTCTTTACAGCGCCGATATATTAATGCTTTAAGGCAGCGAAACATTATAAAGCTTGTGTCGCGTTCACCATGGAGACATGAAGGAAGGAACTTGAGCTGTGAGAAGTGAAGCTAATCCTCTGACCGCGGCTTTAATGAAGGCAGGACTGGACCTCCTTCACAGCCAGATCACAGAGGCGGCAAAAATACATTTTCCTCAACATGAATGGCCGGTTTATGTAGCAAAAGGTTGGTGTCGTTTTGAACTGATCTGCAGAAAAATGAAGCATCTTTATGTGTTGACAGTTTGTAGCACAGCAGCTGTGCGAAGGAAGTGGTTGAAGGTACGAGACTCTTATCCCAAATACAAGCTGCAGATATGAGATTCAGCAGTGGTACAACGTAAACGCTGACGAGTTCATTTAAATCAAAAACGTTGTTGAAGCTGGTTACATAAAAGATTTAAGTGGCACAAAGTAATTTGAAGTTAAAGGAACATTCTTTATTAAGTCAGTTAAACCGTCACGGGAACGTGCACTGAAAAAAGAACCAACTTAAAAAGATGTTTCAGTTGGTAACACCTGAATGAATTAAGTTATTTGAACTTAATTTAGTAAGTTAGATCAACTCAGGTGAATCGGAAACATTAAAATTGTCCAGGTCTCCCTTGTAAAAGAGATCTTGATCTCAATGGTACTAACCTGGTTAAATTTAAAAACTCTCAACTTTTTTTCATTGTGTTTGGTGATGCTGATACATTTGCAGGAGAACAAACATGCAAGTCTTTAGGATCTTGGTGCTTCCTGTCTTGTTTCATTGTAAGACTTGGTCCTTATCCACACAGAAATGGAACTTTTTCTCTGTACAATTTGTTAGTTTTTCATTTTTAAAAAAGTGTTCCATAAATATGGCACCATTAAAGAAATATCTGTACACATGAAACCACTGAAAACGCTGTAGTATACGAGGTCTATTAGAAAAGTATCCGACCTTATTATTTTTTTCAAAAACCATATGGATTTGATTCATATGTTTTTAAGTCAGACAAGCTTGAACCTTCATGCGCATGCGTGAAATTTTCCACGCCTGTTGGTTGCGTCATTCGCCTGTGAGCACGCCTTGTGGGAGGAGTGGTCCGCCCCTCTCGTCGTTGTTTCATTGCGAGGAAATGGCAAAATGATTTGGGCTTTTTTTCCATCAGAATTTTTTCAGAAACTGTTAGAGACAGACAGCTGGAAACCATTCGAAAAATTTATCTGGCTTTCTGTGAAAATTTTACGGGCTTCACAGAGAATAAGGAGTGTTACTACAGCTTTGAGGACGCCCCACAATGGCGCACGGCGCACCGCGCTCCGAGCCGGCATCGAGAGGCAGAAAACACCACATCATTTCTAAACGGATGGCTGTGTGGAGCCGGGACCGTCGTGAGAAATTTCTCTGGTTATCACAAGAGCTGGACATCAGAAATTTTCCGGCAGATTTCACTTTTAACAAGAGATTTTGTCATGGAAAGCCGTGCGGAGGCTTCGCGCGTCAGGACCGATTCACTGATCGAGCGAGACAAAGGAACACCTCCATTTCGGAGTGCCAGGGGACAAGTTGGGACATGCCTATCTCGGCTTTCAATGCTTACCAGCTCAGTGAGTATAAGAGAAATTGTGGAGAGCTGGGCATGTCCCAACTTGTCCTCTGACACTCCAAAACGGAGGTGTTCCTTTGTCTCCTTTGTCTTGCTCACTCAAAGCCTGCCCACAGGCGAATGATGCAACTGACAGGCGTGGAAAAACTCACGCATGCACACGAAGGTTCAAGATTGGCTGACGTAAAAACATATGAATCAAATCCATATATTTTTTGAAAAAAATAAGAAGGTACGATACTTTTCTAATAGACCTCGTATATGCCAGACCTGTATGTGGCACTGTGACACTTCCACATAAAATGGAGAACAGATGTGGAGCATGCACATGAATGCTAAAAGAACAAAAGCTGAGACATTGGTGTGGATGGACGATGAAACTGAAGTTGGATTATAAGTCGACTAAACTGCAAGACACGACGGTTTGCTGCTCGTTGTAGAAGGAAGAAGAGAGGAGGAGAGGTTCTTACTGTAGTAGCCCCAATAAGCTCAGTAGCTTCTGTAGCATGAACACAAGTGTGTAGTTTGCCATTTGACGTTGTTGTTACATGACGTCTTGCAGCTGAGGTTAATGCTGAGGTTAGAGAGGTGGGACTATGACATCATTGTTTCACAAAAGTTGGAAATTTGGTTGTACACATGAAATGCACAACTGACATTTTACAATTTGTCAAATCTGGGATCCATCTTCCAAAAGTAGCATTTTCAGGCTGCAAAAATGCCAGTTCGTGTGGACTGTGCATCAATACAAAACTTTATGTTGGGAAAGTGTAGGTACACGGACCCACAACAGGGGGCGCAAATGAACGGACAATGGAGTAGGTCAAATAACAACACTTTACTGTTGTGAATGTGCACAACAAATACAACAGATTACAACAATGGACAAAAAGCCAAATCACAAAAGGTGTCGTGTGGGCAGGCTCGAAGATAGGAGACGTCTGTCCAAAGCAGAACCGGAACCACACGATTTCCTCCGCCACCAGACCCCGGGAATACTGGAGCCGCCAAGTCCCGAATTCCCAGGTGGCCACTGCCTCCGCGTGTCGGACCTGGTACTGCTGGTGAGGAACAACAAAACAATTAAATGTGGGCGCGTCTGCACCCAGGAATCCGCACGGCAGGAAAACTATCTCCACCACTCGTTGGAAAAGGAGTCAGCAAAACAACGCACAAAAGTCACAAAGATCACTGTCAAACAGTCAGCTGATTACGTTACCTTCCAGGTAGAACGATATCTCGGCAAAGAGGTGGAGACATAGTCCTGCTGATGTACCCCTGCTGATCAGGTGATTGGTAACAGCTGTTGCAGGTGATGCGTGACAGCTGTCACCCTGGCTGCTCCTGTGAGGCGGCTGCGCCCTCTGGTGCCTGGAGCCCGCACTCCAGAATGGGCGCCCTCTGGTGGTGGGCCAGCAGTACCTCCTCTTCTGGCGGCCCACACAACACTTTAGTGGATACGCCTAAACTCATCTCCATGTGGATGGGTCCTTGGATGGCGATCTAAGGTGACTGGATGTCTTTGTTACAAGGACTCCTCATGGGATCCTTGGGTACCACTGGAATGACTTTGATGGCGAGTATCATTTGCACTGTGAGGGAACATCAGCATCGACCTTATGTCCATGTGGCGCATTTCTCTATGCATGGTACAGCACATAGGGGCCTGAGTGTCCACCACAGTGGCTGACGGCCAAGGGGACGCCCCTGAATCAGCCGATAGATTGTAACTCAGAGCTGTGAGGAGAGACTGGTTTTCAGCTGGCGTGGGTCAGGACCCAAGGCGGTTCCATGGTGTCGTGAATGCCGCAAAGTCACTTGACTCAATTTAAAAACATTAGTTGGTTGGTCATTCATTCATTCATTTGCTGCTACTTATTTGGACTTATTCAACTCAGTCTAGTCCTCTAACTCTTGCTGGGGGATCCCTAGGTAGTTCCCAATCCACTTCAGAAATATAATCCTGCATCTTCCCAGGACATGCTGGACATTTAATCACTTTCAACCATTTTTGGGGGGTTCAATGAACTTGCCTAACCTAACCTCTGTATTCTCTTATCTCAGGAAAACAAACTTTGTTTTCTCAAGATCACAAGAAATCATTCTGTTGTCTTGACAAAGCAAAACTTTGTTTTCTTGAGATAACAAGCAAATTATTCCCTTATCTCGGGAAAGCAGTGTGTATGTGTGTGTGTGTGGGGGGGGGTGTAATACCTTTGGGGTTTTTTAAGTTATTGAGAGGTGATTTTAAGGGCTGTAACCCACAAAACACTTCAGGTTTCAGCCCTTCAGACACAGTGGAGGCTGAAATAATACATTCTGAAATGAGACAGTTTAACCCATGAGGCATTTTGCTGTTGCATCATTACGCTCAACCTTCAAACATGCATGCAACCAAGCTAGCATAAAAGTTGTAGCCCATTGTGTCGTAATCATTTTTCAGTACTAATGGTTGGCTTATTAATATTAATGATAATTGTACATATGGAACTTAAAAGTGTTCATTTGTCTCTCCAGTTTGCCTTAAAAAAATGAAAGAAACTTGTACAGTGACTCATGGGATTGTTTGGGCCGTGAAGGATTCACCTGTGGAATCCTTCGTTTGTGGGGGAACGAAGTTTAACGTACCTACTGTATTGAGGTATGGGGAAATACACATAAAACTAATACTAATCCAATATTTCTGTTGCAAAAGAAAGCTGTAAGAATTATTTGTAACAAATCACATTGTGAGCCAACAAATCCATTGTTTGCCTGTTTACATATTCTAAAATTCCAGGACTTGGTTGATTACTTTACAATACAAATTATGTATAAAGTTAAAAATAAACTGTTGCCACAACATGTCCAGGATCTGTTTAAACTGAGGGACTCCAGTTATAATTTGAGAGGAATTTTATTGTTTGAAAAATCAAGGATCTGAACTACTGCAAAAAGTCATTGTGTATCTGTCAAAGGTGTTAACATCTGGAACAACTGTCCCAACAACCTTAAAGTACTTGGTACGTTAGTAGGCTTTAAAAGACATTACAAGAATAACAAAATTGCATGCTATAGTTGAAAACTTAGGTCTATTGATTTGTTATTACTTCACATTTCAGGCTCTATTGATCCAGGACGTCGTGAGAGAACAGAGAAGTTTCAGAAGAAGTCGGTTTCAGCATTTTATCCGGATATTCCACTGTTAAAGGAGATTTTTTTAATGAAAGACGTGCAGCGGCACAGGAAAAACACCTCCATGGAAGCCTTAAGGACAAGTTGGAACATGTCCTGCTGTTAAACAATTTCTCATATACTCACTCCACTGAAAGCCATCAAAAGCCACCTGGATTTTACAAATGGTTATCAACAGAGGTGTTTTTCCTGTGCCGCCGCACCGCGTCGGCTGCGTCCCGACGACAAAAACAGGAGACTGGGCTGGGGTGAGTGTAACAGAGGCCAGCAGGTGTAGCTGTGCATATATAGTTAGTAAACCTCACTCCCAACAGCTCAAAAGGATTCTCTGGTCTCAAGGCCAGAGCCCTGGGTTTTGGCCTTCTGGTTAGAGTCCGAAGTCCATATCGGAGATCGTGAGTTCGCGTCCCGAGGAGAGTGAATGGGCGGAGTCAAAACAACACAATGCAGAGTGCAGCTGCTACACTAGCGGAGGTGACAGAGCGGGAGCGGAGCTCAACTCCTGCCGGTGTTTAATGTGAACTTCAATGATTTTAAGCATGCTGAAATTTTTTCCAGGATGACGATGAACATCAGCGTTGCCCAACTGACATTCACTTAACTCCCGTGGAGTCTAGCGGACCTTTGCATTGGTTGATGTTAATCACTCATCACGCTCCATCGTCAAACACCGTGTTAATCATCAGCGTGTGAATGCACCATAATATCAGCCACTATTATTGGCCAACATTTATATCAGTCAGGCTTTAAGCCACGCCTCACAAAACAATGCATTCACTGGCTTCCATGGATTTCAGTAAGTCTTCATGATAATAATGTGCATCCCAGTCATGTGATTGCCACAACATTTATGTCCACAACTGTTTGTTTAGACGTCTGTCACAGATATTCAAACTGTATAAAATAGCTGGGAAATGTTCCAGCAAAGTGGTCTCCATCTACATTAAAGACAACATGAGCAGCTGAATCTGACTCATATTACGGTAAAAATCACCAAGCAGATGGCTAATGTTGCTCGATCATTAAAGCTCCTGTCACGTGCAAAAGTCAAATTTCATCAGTTGAACGCTGCCTGCAGTTTTCCAGCTCACGTCTGGACAGACTTTACAGGCAGACTCAAAGCAGTGGAAACTGTCAGTCCACCTGGAACCCAAACACATCGATGTTCTGTCGGGTTGAACGTATACACACACACACACCACCTGCTGAAGTGGAGCTGGAGACAGTCCTTCCTGACTGAACATTGGGGAACAGTTTAACCAAAGAGCAGCCTTTGATCATTTGGTCATGTGAACATGACAGGTGACCATATGTCCACTAAAATGTGGAAAACTGCGGCTTCGTAATGCCCAGGATTCACAGTATTGTAAGAACAGGAATCCTTACAGGCCAGGGGGTCTTTTAATAACTTAAAATGGTTTTCAGTGCTCATAAGTCTCAATTATGCAAATCGTGGAAGCCCATCTAAGACACAAAGCATAAAGATGTAAAAGCTAGACGGGCACTCAGATGTACCTCTGCCACCTGCTATAACAATAGCCAACCTCTGCCAACCAGCAGAGAGAACCGTCTTTTGTTTCACGCCTGTATGAGCAGTATGAGTGGACTTTAATACAGAATTGTTAGAAACACAATTTGAACTCAGACTAAGGAGCTCTGCTGGATCACGCCAACAAAGAATCATACGTGGAGTTTGCTGCTCTCTGTGACATCATAAGGTTGGATTAAAAAAAAACTGAACAAATGCATCATTCCAAAACGTGTTCTCTGCAGACCGACAGAAGAGGTCAGTGTTACCTGTCTATCTGTGTTACTGTAGACAAGACATCGCAAAAACTAACAGATGTTCTTCAACATTCTGTGACACTGGGAAGAGTTGATATCCATTTTGCCAAACAGCTTCAAAATGTGAACTTTTTTTTTTTTTGTATAACTCTTCATATGACATCACAAAGCTCTGTGGTTGTCAGTTGACAGAGGTAATAAGTGTTGCCTACTGTTCCACTGCTCTGTAGACAGAGATTAGAGACAAAAGCTGTGAGAAACCACCTGCCCTTGATGGCATAAAGGAAGGGGGCGTGTCCCTGACAGCTGTGCCAGTTCTTGCTTACTGATTGGTCAGTTGTGTACCGTTCTTCCCACCCCATGCTGTTGTTAAAAGTTTTCACACAATTTCTTTTGTGGATGGAGGTGAAACATCAGTCAAAATAAATAAATAAATAAATAAATAAAATAAATAAATACATTTATCAAAAGATGAGGAAAAATTCTGAATGACTCCACTGTTTTGCCATGAAATAGGATCCTATTGGTGAGAAGGGCTACTTTTAGTCCTTTTGGATGAAGACCCACAGGGCTAATGCCATCAAGATTTATCCAGAGTGCGCCTGTCGATGATTTTCTAAAAAACTGTTTGAAATTTGGTACAGAGAATCCTTGGGGGACTGTCTGGTCATGGTCAAAGGCCAGGGTTGATTTATTGGAGAAAATCTGTTTATAGAATTTTGTGAAATTTGGTACAACAATCCTTGGAGGACTGTCTGGCCATGGTAACTTGGATTTTCCAATTTAATCAGCCAAGAAGGCTAGAAAATACCATTTTCACACTGTTTGATGTAATGCATAATAACATTCTGTTACCGCTTTTTCTCTAATTTTACATCAAGATTATTTTACAGGCTGCCTACAGGCAAGAAAAATGTTATTGTTCTTGAGTGACTCTAAGCCCCCCTCCCCCAACACCACACACACACACACACACACACACACACACACACACACACACACACCACACACACACACAAAGGGGGCCAAAATGCCATTTTACACACTTCACAATTTTTTTTTTATAAAAATACTTTTTTTCTTCATTTCTGCATATAGATTCCTTGAATTGTTGTCAACCTACACATAATTTTCATTGAACTTGAATTATTCTAAAGGGCCCTGTGACCCCACAGAAGAGTACAAACTCACCCTCTGCCAATTTTTCTCAAAAACTATTCAATTAATTTTTCTGAAATTTTGTACAGACATTCTTTAGGTGACTATCTGGCCATGGTAAGTTGGACTTTTCAATTGAATTCCCATGGGCCCTCCTGAGCTCCCCAGAAGGGTAAACATGTTCAGGCGAATATATGCAAATGAATTACTCAATGCCATTTTCACCGTATTTGGACAAATTTACTTTCTTTATTCTATAAGGACTTCAGGGGTCTCTTGACCCTATTTTTTCCCTCCCCCTTGTCTAAAACACAATACACAGAGGTGTCTCTCCCTGCCCCCACTGGTGTGACAGACATGTTGGGTATCTACAGGATGGTGGCAGGACTGTGATTCCTCCACAGTACAAGACACCAGCAACAATGACCATACATCAGGACAACAAGAAAAGTACCAAATTTGTCAGGCAATTCCTGGCCTTAACACTATTCTGGGTAATATGATCTTTTATGTCAAAACAGGCTATCCTCGAGTGCAAGCGGTTAAAGATTTGGTATATAAGGAAACAGACATGCTGTGGTCTTACGTAAAGTAAATGCTTAGAATGTTTTTGTCAGACTGTCACACCAGGGGGACAAAAACAGTCTGTCTAGACTGTGCTGTAGTCTTTTGTCTGCTGACGGCGCTCTGCACTCTCTGGTTGCCTGAGATTTGCGGCAGATCTGAATGAACACTAAAATTTAATCAACTCTTACCTGAACCGAGGACCATCCCTGCAGACAGTTTGCTTCAATCTGTCCGCTACCTTTTCAGTGAGCTCAACTGCAAACGAGGGGTAATCAGTCACACAACATCAAGTTCTCCCGTCTGCTGGCAGTGGCCCAATAGAAAATATGATCATTAGACTTTTATAGCGGGACAAGACGTAAGGCACAGTCAGCCACCGCAACAATCACTAGTAGATGCTGTTGTTCACTGAGCTGACAGAATGGAAGGTGAGGTCACATACATATTTGTGGCAGGATGCAGGAGGATAGACCTACTGTGCGATGTGATGGGCAAATACGCACGCTGGATCCAAGCGTCCACAGAAGGCTCGAAGGCCCACAGGCAGTTACCTTCTCATAGCAGCAGGGGGAGCAGCGCCACTGTTGTTGTGACTGGATCCAGGCCCAGAACACTGAGACTGGCCTGCAAATGTTAATGTTTGTGTGCATGTGCATCTGTGCGTGAAAGGAGAGGCAGAAAGGAGGGGAAGTAAGAGACCTGTACAGAAAATAATATGAAGAACACAAAATGTGCATCAAGTAATCATCTGAAGAAGAGAACCTCTTTTATTGTGTTCAATTTTCTTGAAGAAACTTAAATTGACTTAATGCAAATTAAAGTTCACTCAACTGCCAAAAGCTACTACACCAAAAATGTACTTTTTGACATAATCTGAGGTCTCCAGAGATCACGTCATGAAGTGAAACAACAAAACTCTATTATGAAAACCCTCATTTACATTTATTTCTAAGTGGTAAGTAAAAATAAAGAAGCTTTGTCAAACAGATTGCACTTTATGAAATCTACACAAACACTACTTCCTTATTGATTTGTTGCTAATATATATATATATATATATATATATATATATATATATATATATATTTGATATATTATGGTAAATAGTTTTATATATGGTGTTTTATATATATATTCACAACTGTAAGTTGTGGTTGAGTGGAAAAATTCCATCCTTCCCCATATGTCCTTCCACCAAACGAGTGTATCTTAAAAGTCAAGAACTGGAAAACTGTTAAACTCAAAATGTTTATACATTAAGACTGGGTGGTCAAAGCTCTGCGTGCCAAATATTATAATGACTTTTTTAACCGCACTAGTGTAGATATGTAGCCATGCTCTTAAACCTCTTGAGCTTAAAAGTTAAATCAACTTTAATAATATGATGAATTGATGGTCAAGTGAGTTTCAAAATTTGATTTTCAAAGATGTTGATGGGCTGACAGTCAAAAATCAACTTACAGTTGTATGTGTGTGTATATGTAGCTACAGATATACAAACTCTTTGTCAGCACTGAGGTGTAGTTATAAGTGTTAAATGGCCCTGGGTAATTAATCCCTACTGACAAATCAAATTTGAGCTGATGAGCAAGTTTTATATTTTAATTCTCAACAAAGCTTGAATTAAATCGGCATCCTTTTAATAGTAAGTGAATTCTTAGTATAATATTCACATTACTAGTATTACAGAATGGCATTTGTTAGAGCCCACACCTCCACCAAGGCCACTTTATGATACATGCTCAACCTTCACACTAAATATAATGAAGATATCGTTATTTGTCAAACCAAACAGCAAATGTACAGAACATCACTGTTACACCCTCAACAAACATAACGGCTCCAGTCATACACACACACACACACACACATATATATATATAATATGAATGGCCGACTCTTTAGATATGACAGATTTAAGAAAACCAGGTGATAAGGTAACAATGGGAAGATCAGACAGGATGGCTCTTTGTGCTGCCTTTGTGTCAAAGGATTGTTACTGTGTTTGATTACGCTAATTCCTGTTTGCACGAGTGTCTGACCGAAGCGTCCCTGGTTTGTGTGTTTGCCGTCTTTGTCCCCCTTTCACAGTTGTGTGAAGACACTCATAGTAATGGCTGTTAACAGCACAAGTGTTAAAGCATCCAAATGCAGACAATTAAAGAGTCGTTCTGCCAGAAAAGACGGATGGCAGCTGTTGGTACAGTGAAGAGAGCGCCTTCATTCAGTGCTCACACTTTCTTTTCTTATCTGACTCTCCGGCTGAAAGTAGAGGTCAACGGGCCACTTCACCTCAAGGGCCCGATCTATTTGTGTTGTCGAGACTCAGAAAACTTGAATATTCAATTAGTGAATAATGAGACGTGTGGTGACTGAAAAATATCTAAAATCAAATTTTGATGTAATTGAAAATCTTCAGTGTGAAGCAGAGAAGTTTTAAGCTGTGATTAGACTGAAGTCAGGTTAGCAAAAACGCATCTTTTATTTACACATTAAAATATCTGCAGGAACTTTTTAGAGCAAAGTACCACATAATGCACATATCTGCTGCACACCTTGAAGGTTGCTATTGGAAATAACATGCTCTAAAAGAAATATTTATACAAAATACTGTTTAGAAATAAATACTGCTGTTCTTCGGCTTCCCTTCACTCGAGGGTCCCATCTATTTACTTAGCACAAGTTTACCACCAGATTCCCTTCTTGACACAGCTCCACATTAGTACATGGAGAATGAGCACAGGTGGTCTTGAACCAGAAGCCTGTTTTGGAATGAAAGTGTACTGACTACTTGCCCACCATGCTAACTTAGCTAACTTTAGCTGAGTCATGGTAGATGCTAGCGTTAGCTCAGATGTTTGTTTTTTTGTGTGTGTGAAACTGTAAACATACTGAGCATGTAGACAGAAGTCACAGGAGAGGATTCGCAGCATTATGGTTTTAAAAGTTGATTTTATAGATATTCTACTTCCCTCTTCTTTAATTGATACAGGCAAGTCAAATGTATCTGTGCTATCTTACTGCTACTGGGTGTAATACATCCAGAGATTAAATTATACTCTGTTAGAAAATTTACCATAAAATATCGATTTGATGGTGGCAATATATTCGAACCGGTTCACATTTGATGTATTACTCTGCGCCCTGACCGCTTTGCTATGTAGATGTCAACATTCGACCGTTTCACATTTGACGTATTACTCCGTGCCCTGACCGCTTTGCTACGCAGATGTCAATAATGGTGCTGAAGCAACGATGCTATTGCTTTGGTAAGCTTCGCTGTTCCTTGTCGCTGATGATTTGCAGATGTTAATGCTGGATTACAGTCGCAAATTGAGTTTTACCAGGGATGTGTTAGCGGAGCAGGTAAAACTCAATCTGTGATCATAAAATCCAGCATTAACACTGCAAATCATCAGACACAACAAGGTTATTCCCTAAGTGCTTCCCCCCCCCCCGGTTTCCATTGGACCCAGCAGCTAGTTGATCCCAGCGCATTACATACACATTGAGTTCAATCAACTAATGCAATACAATTTATAATTTTTCTTTTTTAAATCCCATCATCCAGTTTGCTAGCATGACTAAATATGTGTAACTACTTTGAAAAAAAAAATCACGTCAGGTTTCAGAACCTGTTGAATATTATCACCCTCTACTAAAGAGAAGCAATGTTTATCTTGACTGTGTTGTTTGTATTTTTGTTTTTGTTGTTATTTTGTTTTTGGTCGTTTGTTTTTTGGTTTCGTTTTTCCAGTTTCCATATATACACTTGGGACCTATTGGAAGCAAGGTGTCATTTTTTTGTTTGTTTGCTTCATTTTTGTTCTTAACAGTTGTTACTGTTGGAATTAACAGATCTGAATGCACTTGGTATTTCAAATTCTGTTTTTCCACCACTAAATAATCATGCATCAACCTCATTATCCCGCAACAAAAAAATACATATATTTAAGTGATATGGAATTTTATTTCAAGCAAACATGCTAAATATTTTCTGGTTTGAGCTTCTCAAAGTTTTGATGCTTTTTTGTTTGTTTAAATCATTGCTGGTTGGAGAAAAATTAAATGTTGAATTATTGCTACAGACAAAGTAATTTGCCAATTATTTGATGACTTTCAAAAACTTTTTTTTTTTTTTTTGAGTTAGATCTTTATATCCAAAGAAACTGATAATCATATACAAGAAGCATAACTTTTTGTGGGTAACTTGAAGTTGAGAGTCTTTTAGAGGAAACACTGTTCAATTTCCAACCCAAAATACTGCACTGATGCACCACCAAATTACAGTAAATTGTGTTTTTCTAAATTAATGATGCAAACCTGGTGTCCTACAGCATCAGACAAATAAGACAAGTGTGACCATTATTGATGCAAAGTCTCTCCTACTCTTCACGGGAAGCATGATCCACAGATTGGGAACTCAGAAGTGACCGGCTGAGCTACCTGGGCCAAACTGACGGAGGAGGGTGGAGGTTGTTTGAGGTAATCTTCCCAGGAGAGGCCAGGGTGGAGGAAGTGTAATGCTGTTGGGTGAACCCGCAAGACTTGCATATGCCTAGGTGAAAATGTGCACTCTGTGTAGCGCCCACTAGTGTTTATGATCCCTTTTTCATTATTTTTGCCTCGGGTTCACCAATTTAGGAAGTGATCAGATAAAGAGTATGAGTCTGGCAGACCGACACTTTGGAGATAGTGCAGGATGTTTTGGATTGGGACATTCCAGCCTAGGGTGTTCTAGCAGTATATTTACAATAATGTGGCATCTTTCACACCTTTTAATGAGCTGTAACACTATCGCAAACCTTTCTTTTGTCAATATTTAAGTTAACTACATTTCTGTTTCTGTTTCAAGACCAAAAAGATGGCTTGGGTTTCTAACATATTTGAATGTCTAATATTTATCTGTATGTATTAGAACAAGGCTGAAATGTACCACAGCCAAAATGTCCTATGTTGAAGCATCCATGAGACAAAATGTCTGTGAAAAAGTCCACTACCCGAGGAATACTGGGTGGTCAATCAGTGAAAGTCTTGGTCTGACAAATGAATTAAATTGTTGTGTCCTTTATGTGTTTTAAGACTCTGAAGAAGGTGAAAAAGTAAGCGACATTGGCATTTTAGCAAATGACATCCTCACATCACGCACAAATGCACACACACCCATTTATTTTCACCATCACTCTCTCTCCTCCCCACTGAACAGACCTTTGTCATTTGGTGTTGGCCTTATGGATGGGTGTGTCCCTTTACCTCCAGCAGCACCCGTCACCTTGTCCACTACACCAGACCCAACACCACACTGACCTTGCCTTTCCCACTCACCATTAATTCTGATTCTTCCTGTCCGTCTTTGCCTCTCAGCCTTCATTTCTCAGCGCCATCTCCCACGGTTTGAGCAGTACGCACATGTGTGCCACGTCCCCACGGTTTCGAGGAGCGTGCACTCACGTGTCGGGCCCCAGTGAAGGTGACACCTTACGCCTCATGCCGAGATAATGAAGGCTTTAACTTTACAGCTCAAGCATATCAGATTGCAGCGCCGCAGTGTCTCACACGCGTCCATAACATGAGTGATCTGAATGGGTCGCCACCCTCCATTTCACGTACACTGAGCAGTGTGCACGCTGCAAAAATCTGCCAAAAGGCCTCATCATCATAACTGTCGCTTCAGGTTTGAGCTTAGTGAGACATATCGCAGCACGCATGCCGGTGTAGACACCCGTCAAGGAGGACAGACGAGGGGTTGCGTACTGTTTACCAACCGAGACCAAAACGCCGGTGGCTCAGTGTGGGACCCGACAACATATGAGCATAAAGATGTTTAAAAATCATTCCTCACAACTGGGCTAATGGGGTGAAGGTAAAAGGGGAGAAAAAAAAAAATCCCTCTTGGATTCCCTCTTCTCCTCCACTCACCTTTTCCTCGCCCTTCATTCAGGACAGGTTCTTTCCATAATAAAAGGAACCTGTGGAACTAATCCTTGCAAATCTCCTGTGCTTTCTGTCCTATACCTCCAGGCAACACGTCATACTGAAATCCTCCATTTGCATGCCTAAACTGCACTAACTGTGAATAAACCCTTTTAGCTGCTAATGTAATAACATCTCCATTTCCAGAAAGGAGCAGGGGGTGAGCCAGCCCTCAGAGCTTCACACTAACCCGCCTCTCCGCTCCCCATCGCTCTCTCCTCTTATCCCTCTCCTCTGCAGCACAATAAACGTGGCGGCATACAGATGCACCGGCCCGGCCCACCTTATCATGCACATCTAGTTAATGTTGGCTTTGGGTATGGAAGTCGACTCCTGATTACAAGCAGATAAGAAAGATCGTACACAAACTTTCAAACAGGATGCCGGGCCTCACTTGACCTCAGCTGGTTTGTGTCAATTACACTACAGGGATAGTAAATTTATATTTAAACATGAAGAAAGTAGAGCCAGACTGAATTTTTTTTTTTTCTTTTTTGACCGATACCTGTATTCATCTTGGCAACTTGAAACTTTTATTGTAGATGCAGATTACACTTTTTCTCAATTGCTAAGACATATTTCTCAAAAGCTGCTCTTCTTTTCTCTAAACTGTGAACACAAAACCCAGTTTTCAAGCTACATTCACAAAACCCTAGACTCTTCATGCAAAAACAAACTTTCACCTCGAAACTGTTCTTTGTCTTCACTGACCACTTTGACCACCTCCCACACGAACTCCTCCTCTCAGATTTTTTTTTTTTTTATCTGTGTTCCACATTAATTGTCAAGAGGATTATTTCATACAAATGTGTCAAATAAATAGAGTGGCAACCTCCAGTACTGGAAATTTAAGACAATTTGCAATTCCTTGAAAGGCCCCTTGGAGCAAGTCACTTCCCATAGACATCTATGTTGGATTGCTCGAGGAAAAAACATGTTTATAGCCTGGTTAAATCTATTATTTTTGGTCTCTGTAGCTGGTTTCCTTGTTAATAACAACTGTTTGACATAGTGTTCCGTTAAATCAAACAAACCAATTTTAGTAGTGTTTCATATACGACCCCAATTCCAATGAAGTTGGGACGTTGTGTAAAATGTAAATAAAACAGAATACAATGATTTGCAAATCCTTTTCAACCTATATTCAATTGAATACACCACAAAGACAAGATATTTAATGTTCAAACTGACAAACTTTATTGTTTTTGTGCAAATATTTGCTGATTTTGAAATGGATGGCTGCAACACATTTCAAAAAAGCTGGGACAGTGGTATGTTTACCACTGTGTTACATCACCTTTCCTTCTAACAACACACAATAAGCATTTGGGAACTGAGGACACTAATTGTTGAAGCTTTGTAGGTGGAATTCTTTCCCATTCTTGCTTGATGTACGACTTCAGTTGTTCAACAGTCCGGGGTCTCTGTTGTCGTATTTTGTGCTTCATAATGCGCCACACATTTTCAATGGGCGACAGGTCTGGACTGCAGGCAGGCCAGTCTAGTACCTGCACTCTTTTACTATGAAACCACACTGTTGTAACATGTGCAGAATGTGGCTTGGCATTGTCTTGCTGAAATAAGCAGGGACGTCCCTGAAAAAGACATTGCTTGGATGGCAGCATGTGTTGCTCCAAAACCTGGATGTACCTTTCAGCATTGATGGTGCCATCACAGATGTGTAAGCTGCCCATGCCATGGGCACTAACACACCCCCATACCATCACAGATGCTGGCTTTTGAACTTTGTGCTGATAACAATCTGGATGGTCTTTTCCTCTTTTGTCCAGAGGACATGACGTCCATGATTTCCAAAAAATAATTTGAAATGTGGACTCATCAGACCACAGCACTTTTCCACTTTGCGTCTGTCCATTTCAAATGAGCTCAGGCCCAGAGAAGGTGGCAGCGTTTCTGGATGTTGTTGATGTATGGCTTTCACTTTGCATGGTAGAGTTTTAACTTGCACTTGTAGATGTAGTGACAAACTATGTTAACTGACAATGGTTTTCTGAAGTGTTCCTGAACCGACGTGGTAAGATCCTTTACACAATGATGTTGGTTTTTAATGCAGTGCCACCTGAGGGATTGAAGGTCATGGGCATTCAATGTTGATTTTTGGCCTTGCCGCTTACGTGTAGAAAGTTCTCCAGATTCTCTGAATCTTCTGATTATATTATGGACTGTAGATTATGGAATCCCTAAATTCCTTGCAATTGAACGTTGAGAAACATTGTTTTTAAACTGATGGACTATTTTTTTCACGCAGTTGTTCACAAAGTGGTGATCCTCGCCGCATCTTTGCTTGTGAATGGCTGAGCCTTTTGGGGATGCTAATTTTATACCCAATCATGACACTTAGAATTAGTGTCCTCAGTTCCCAAATGGTTATTGAGTGTTGTTAGAAGAAAGGTGATGTAACACAATGGTAAACATACTACTGTCACAGCTTTTTTGAAACGTGTTGCAGGCATCCATTTCAAAATGAGCAAATATTTGCACAAAAACAATAAAGTTTATCAGTTTAAACTTAAATATCTTGTCTTTGTGGTGTATTCAATTGAATATAGGTTGAAGAGGATTTGCAAATCATTGTATGTTTTTATTTACATTTTACACAACGTCCCAACTTCATTGGAATTGGGGTTGTACAGTAAGTCTGCTGTCATGATAAACCCAGGTTTCAGTATCTGATCCTGTTTCATTATTTAGAAGATATTTTAGTTTGAAAATCTGACCAATCAAGTGCCATGAAGCTCCAAACCTGATGAATCAGATGATTACAGAAGTCTAACATGGAAAACATGCAGGTCACATGATCACCAGGAGCAGGGTTGTGATCACTGATATAAAAACATGACATTTTAAGGACATGTGGTGCAGTGGTTAGCACTTTTCCCTCAAAGCAACAAGGTCCAAGGGTCAAAATCAGCAATGCCCAGTTTCTTTCTAGATTTTGCATATTTTTCTGGTATTTGTGGTGGTGTCATCTGTGTACTCCAATTTCACCCACTGTGAAAACATACAGATTAAGTTCTTTCTCCTTTGAGACCTGGAGGTGCACCAGTCCAGGTGTTGAAACGATGCTGTGCCAAATCAATATCCTGATCCATAACCAATTCACTGTGGCAACCCCAAGCAAATAAAGAGCACAGAAGATAGAATAACTTTCTAAGCACAAGAAAGCCGGATGTCTTCTGGAAAATGTAAGGCACCAAGTTCCATCAAATGTGGTGTGTGCCTCCCCCACCCCCACTCAATACATTGAGATACACCCCTGTCAATGGTACAGGTTCCTTGAACACAAGATAAGGTGGTGGTGAATCCACCCTGTGTTCCACGTTGTTTTCAATGATCTAATTGGCCACAAACAGCCTGCATTTCTCAGTGTAAGTAATCCACAGCACCCATCATTGCCTTTCATCTAAACTGAATTACATTAACACTGCTACGTAGTACAGAGGCCAAAAAAACTCGCTTGATGTTCCACATGCAACCAGGCGCAGTTACGCAGCAATAAATTCCAGTCTTATCAAGATGAGGGTCAGAATTCACTACAAGCTTTTCATTTCTACAGCTCAAAGCAGCAAGCAACAGACGCCAAGATATGACTTTAATTGTCCAATTACACAGACTCTAACTGTTCCAGCACGCCCCATACCAGATACTCCTCCCAGAACCATTTTTTCTACCGGTTTGTGAAAGACGAGTTTGAATGTTGCAGTGATTTATTTTTAAGACTTGAACAGTGCAGATAATAGAAACATCACTCACGTTTCACCCTCTGAGCATTCTCTACCTCACAGAGTTCACACGAAAAAGATTAACATCAAAGAGAATTTTGTGGGAAGCATCTGAACAAGCTGAACCATACATCACCGTGACACGTCTACAACACGTTCTCTTATATCCTGATACGTCTTACGTATGCTGATATTCTCTCACTATAAACATGAGGAAGTTACTTCAAAGGAATCCTTTCCATTACTACAACAACAATGCAACCTCAGTGCTGAATGAGCATGCTGCACCTGGAGTCACATGCATGCACTCCAAAGAAAAATGGAGTAAAATCAAGTGGGCTGATAAATCGAACACAAAATATTTGCAGCAAATATCTGTGTCAAGAGCATCAGAGCTTTTCAGAACATGCATTCAATTTCATTTGCTTCTGCGCCATTTTTGTAAAAAGGTAATATTCACAACAGAAAAACACATAATCATCTGCATATGTGCACATGCAGATGTATGCATACCCAAATGCATAGAGACAGAAGAGGAAAATTTTTGGTCTGTGATGACAACACAAATGCATATATGAGTCAGATGAGAAAACACTGAGGAAGAACAGCTTGCAGCTCTGCCTCATCCATCCAAGCAACCAACCAAATGCCAAGCAATCCCCCCCCCAAAAAAAACACACATGAAAAAGATGAACGTATTGAGGTCTCTATTTCCATGGCAACACAGAATAGTTTTGATGATGTTCCTTCCCAGTCGGCAGGCAGAGCTTGGCCGAATCATGGCACAGATTGGTGCTCCGTGGCCTGTTACTAAGGGTGGGTTTAAAATGTGCACACACACAGAGAGAGAGAGAGAGAGAGAGAGAGAGAGAGAGAGAGAGAGAGAGAGAGAGAGAGAGAGAGGCGCAGATGGTTGCAAGAATTGCCACTTTGAAGAAAACCCCAACCCTCACTCACAACTGGGTTCTGCAATATTGATTTGAATGGATGCAAGGAAAGAGAAACCTAGTGGCCAATGAATAAGTAAGTAATGGATAATATGAGCAAAATCAAAAGCCATTCAAACTGAATAGGATATGTGCGCTCAATGATGCACACGTCCAGTGTGTTTCTCTCTACATGAAAGCTGCTGATCAGTGGAGGCAGGCCTGCCTCCAACATCCTCCAAGAAAAGTCAAAGATGGAGCCAGAACAGAATGAGGGAGGCATCACAGCATCTTCAAATCTTTGCTGTACAAATCTGCTTTTAAATCAGCTTTTCTTTTTGCTGTCTTTGTTAAAATATTAATTGGTATGTCTGCTGCTACTGTAAGAATATCAGGCGACGGTTATCGTTGTCTGTTTGAGATATTTCTGGAATTTGCTCACATCAGGCCAGATAGTGCAGCAGATAAGCCTGAGAATCTTGGTGCAAATAGTTCTAAGGAGTCCGTTTCTTCTTCTTCTTCAAAAAAAAAAAAAGCTGTTAGCCACATGAAATTTTAAAATAGGGGCCATTTTTCTGCTGCAGTAAGACCTGATATTTGGACAACCACTGCTCAGATTTTATTACTCTGCACAAAAATTAAAAATCACACCTCAGCCAAGATCATAATATCCAAAACCTGCCAGCCTCAGAGCCAAGAGTCAGAAGTCAGATTCCTCCCCCTGAACATCAGATCTCTGTGACATCAAAGGGAAAGAATGAGAGAAAAAGAATCTCAGAATTATCACATTGGAGGAACCTTTTGAAATATGTTTTTTTCAGAAGCACTTACAAAAAGTTGATCACATAACCTGTTCCCTCCTCTGTGGTTGGTGGAGATAATGAATGGAAGTAGGTGTACTCAGGCTTTTTAAAGTACAACATTTAGGTTATTTTACCCTTTTACAACATGTGGGTGTTTTTAAGCAATTTCCACATCAGTGATCTTCACAGAAAGGTAAGCCTAATTGTTTTTTGACATATGATAAAGGAGACATTTATGTTGAACAGACAGAATTCCTCTAAAAATGCACAAATAAAAACCTAATTTAACGAAAGGCATCAGACGGCTGATGCGAACCCTGTGTACTCTGCACACTGGAATACTATATCCATACCAACCCAGTCTCACGGATTGTCATGATTCAGCAGAACAAAATATACATTAATTTATTGGTTCAACATTTGTCACGAAAACAGCAAATGTTTTGTCATGGGAGCACAAATTCATTCTAATTCATTCCATGATGGCTGCACGCAATTAAGAGCAGCGGCAGTGGGGGTGGGTGGGGGTGGTTATGGTTATGGTTAGGGTTGGGTTAGTAATTGACCTGCTGTAAGGTCTGCAATCAACGTCGAGAAATTATCATTTTCCCAACAAACACCCTCAAAAACAACGGCTGCTCTGAAGAACCGATGATTGATGTCAGTGAATCGAATCATTTCTTAACGATTCTGGAAAAGAACCGGTTCTCAATACCCAACCCTAGTGGCAATCATAGAGTGTGTGTGTGTGTGTGTGTGTGTACATACAGTACACTGTACTTTCATCCTCTGTCTCACTCATTTTGACACCAAGGAGAAGTTATATGCATCACTTACTGATCTGATGTATTTTATTTTTGGGAAAAGTCAGTATTTGTGCTGCAGACTTGTCTGCTATAAATACTTGTACAAGGTTTCACTTATCAAAGGGACCAAATTGCAGAATGTGAACACCAACAAGACTTCACTTAATTGAGAATATCGGATATAAATTTTATCCAGTGACAGTTTGTCAGCAGAACTGCTGCAGAGACCAGTGGCTGAGTCATTTCACTTTTAAATTATTAATCATACGGTTTTCAACGGCACTCAAGAGGTTCCAGTTCTTTCTGAGTAAACACAGTCATCAGTTTTAATTCAACCTGCAGGAGAATTTCTGCAAAATACCTTCTATTTGGGGGGAAAAAAATCAGCTCCTTGATATTCCCTTGTTGCTCTCTAATGCAGTACATATGTCTTTAATTCTACTCTCGCTGTGGACAGTAAAACGGCTCCGGGCGCTGTCGCGGCCCCGCCACGGCCCCGTCCGGTCCAGTCTGTCTCTGATCCGTGTTGGACAAAGTGACACCGCTGTTCGCACAGACACGACTGAAGACGCCAGGTTGATAGTGTAGCATCACTCACACCTACACGTGCTTTCCGTGTTGTCCCCCCTCCCCACTTCCAACTCTCCGACCTCACAACCCTAAATCCCCCCCCAGCACACGGCGACACGACAGACACGCAGCCACACCGACAGGTGACCGTAAACAATTAATCAACATGGTGACACGTCTACATCTGCTAGGCCCAACACGAGGAGAGGAGCTGTCAGCTGGCAAAAAACAAAGCACGCGCACACACACCCCAACACACACACGCGCACACCTCAACACACTGAGCTCATAAAGAAATGTCACAAAGCGCCGAGGCTTTAAGCTATAAAATATTTATCCAGCAGTCAACAGGCAGTGGCATAACAACAGACAAGTGATTTCTCTCTGCAGCACCTTCTGGATGCCATCTGATGCCACGCTTACTCTCCCAAAATAAACCATTTCTTTATTTATTTTTACATAATGCTGCATTTAGTGTCACAAATTCAAGATAACAATATTCGTGTTCAATTCGATTGAAATGCAATTTTGGCTTTGTTCACATTTAACTGATGAAATTTACATTTCAAAATGTGCACACCTGGGCTGCTTTTGCTTTTGTTATGTTCTGCTACAACACTGCAGATGTTTAAAACCGGCACAATTTGAAGTGGCTAAACAGACCAAAATTGTGCTGATCAAAAAAAAAAAAAAAAAAAAAAAAAAAAAAAAGCAGCAAACCAAGCTAAGAGGTGATGAATGTCGGACCTAAATGGGGACCACTTTCTCTATGGACCAGGTCGACATTAGGAGGCACACAAGCATGTCTCATTCTGTAGCTGACGTCATCTACCAAAAGGCTCTCAAGCATTGAATACCATATTTTCCAGACTAAACATTGTGGTTGTTTTACGAGTTTGGGAGGTTCTGAGACTTATATTCTGAAGTGACTTACAATATATCTGAAAAAATACCGTATTATCATCTATGGCCACTAGATGGCAGTGTCCCCATGTGACAAGCTGCTCCTGTATGCTGGATGAGGTATTGTTACTCACACTACAGAGAAGAAGAAACAGAAATAATAGTAAAAATACTATTCACTAGGAAGATGTCAGCTTGGATTAAAAAGAGGAAATGTATTTTTTTTTATATTGCTTAATACCACAGCAACGGCAAGTCAACAAAGCTAAAGTACTGGCAAGTCTGTTCACACTTTTTTGTCGGTTTGTTTTGCTTTGTAAATAAATAATTTACAGAGTTTTCAAACATTTAATTGCATTGCACATTTACCTCAAGTATGATAGTCTATTCCGTGGCCAAAAGAAACAGTTTAGTTGCATTTTGTGATTGGTACAATATTACTAATTAGCTTGTTACCTTATGATCACTAACTCTGGATTGTATTATAAATAAAGGTGCAGATTAAATTTATTTTGCTTCTAACATGTAGTGGTACATTTCAGAAATAAATGTAAATTGTACTCCGGTGCAACTTGCATTTTTTTCCACCTCTTCATGATGCACTTTTTGACTGATCCAAATTATACTCCGGTGCAACTATGCTTGGACTGGAGTTTTCTGGCATGAATGTGCAGGTGGAACAGTGTACATGTGCACAAACACTCCTGGGGATCCTAATAACAATACAGCAATCCTGGGAGCTGCAAGAGCTGTCAGGCCCTTTGTTTCAAGGGGCCATTCATTGCATTACAATCACAGACGTAAGGCCCCTTCAGGAGGCGCAGAAGGCCTTGGAGGAGGTGGTGTTGTTCTTCACTCCATGTACACCTCTCTGCTTTTGCTAAACCTATAGGAAACATGGTCTTCTGGGATGGACGGAGTTTTGTAAAAGGACTAACAGAAGAAAATGGAAGAAAATGGCAGCTCCCACTTTCTTCTGAGAGGAAGGGAGGGGAATGCAGGACGTGGGTGTTGAAAAGGAGAAGAAATAAAGCCTTGAGTTTAGATTAGGCTGCCATTTTCTTAAAGGTAATCATTATCGTGCCAGTAGTAGTAGGGCTCAAGGAAACAACAAAAATGGTTTTGTTTATTCTTTCCGGAAAGCAAAACAGTGGGAGTGGGAGTCAACGGAGAAGGCGTTTGGAAAGGTTTTGCCTACATTACAACGCATTGAAATGGAATACAAAGTGTGCAATAACTGCTGTTCACAATCTCCATTAACCTGGTACTTTGTAATATCTATTTATTAGGAGCACCGAGTAAGAAATTATGCTTTTTATACTTTTATACCTTTATACTTTTTTTGTATTCATTTCCTCAAGAGCTTTGCACTATAATTCTTATGTACCCAAACCTTGAGAGTGAATACAAATGGCAAATAAAGTCTAAATCTAATCAAATATGAATGTATGAAATATAAAATAAACATGACAGTAAAATGAAGCAGCAAGAAGTCTTCCACCTGTTTGTGTCCAGATATAAGTAGTTTCCAGAACATTAAAAAAAAAATCACAATCAGTGCTGCTTTTATCATTTTCAATAAGCGTAAACATTCCACAGTATTAAGGACCGACTAAACTCTCTTTACAGCGCCGATATATTAATGCTTTAAGGCAGCGAAACATTATAAAGCTTGTGTCGCGTTCACCATGGAGACATGAAGGAAGGAACTTGAGCTGTGAGAAGTGAAGCTAATCCTCTGACCGCGGCTTTAATGAAGGCAGGACTGGACCTCCTTCACAGCCAGATCACAGAGGCGGCAAAAATACATTTTCCTCAACATGAATGGCCGGTTTATGTAGCAAAAGGTTGGTGTCGTTTTGAACTGATCTGCAGAAAAATGAAGCATCTTTATGTGTTGACAGTTTGTAGCACAGCAGCTGTGCGAAGGAAGTGGTTGAAGGTACGAGACTCTTATCCCAAATACAAGCTGCAGATATGAGATTCAGCAGTGGTACAACGTAAACGCTGACGAGTTCATTTAAATCAAAAACGTTGTTGAAGCTGGTTACATAAAAAGATTTAAGTGGCACAAAGTAATTTGAAGTTAAAGGAACATTCTTTATTAAGTCAGTTAAACCGTCACGGGAACGTGCACTGAAAAAAGAACCAACTTAAAAAGATGTTTCAGTTGGTAACACCTGAATGAATTAAGTTATTTGAACTTAATTTAGTAAGTTAGATCAACTCAGGTGAATCGGAAACATTAAAATTGTCCAGGTCTCCCTTGTAAAAGAGATCTTGATCTCAATGGTACTAACCTGGTTAAATTTAAAAACTCTCAACTTTTTTTCATTGTGTTTGGTGATGCTGATACATTTGCAGGAGAACAAACATGCAAGTCTTTAGGATCTTGGTGCTTCCTGTCTTGTTTCATTGTAAGACTTGGTCCTTATCCACACAGAAATGGAACTTTTTCTCTGTACAATTTGTTAGTTTTTCATTTTTAAAAAAGTGTTCCATAAATATGGCACCATTAAAGAAATATCTGTACACATGAAACCACTGAAAACGCTGTAGTATACGAGGTCTATTAGAAAAGTATCCGACCTTATTATTTTTTTCAAAAACCATATGGATTTGATTCATATGTTTTTAAGTCAGACAAGCTTGAACCTTCATGCGCATGCGTGAAATTTTCCACGCCTGTTGGTTGCGTCATTCGCCTGTGAGCACGCCTTGTGGGAGGAGTGGTCCGCCCCTCTCGTCGTTGTTTCATTGCGAGGAAATGGCAAAATGATTTGGGCTTTTTTTCCATCAGAATTTTTTCAGAAACTGTTAGAGACAGACAGCTGGAAACCATTCGAAAAATTTATCTGGCTTTCTGTGAAAATTTTACGGGCTTCACAGAGAATAAGGAGTGTTACTACAGCTTTGAGGACGCCCCACAATGGCGCACGGCGCACCGCGCTCCGAGCCGGCATCGAGAGGCAGAAAACACCACATCATTTCTAAACGGATGGCTGTGTGGAGCCGGGACCGTCGTGAGAAATTTCTCTGGTTATCACAAGAGCTGGACATCAGAAATTTTCCGGCAGATTTCACTTTTAACAAGAGATTTTGTCATGGAAAGCCGTGCGGAGGCTTCGCGCGTCAGGACCGATTCACTGATCGAGCGAGACAAAGGAACACCTCCATTTCGGAGTGCCAGGGGACAAGTTGGGACATGCCTATCTCGGCTTTCAATGCTTACCAGCTCAGTGAGTATAAGAGAAATTGTGGAGAGCTGGGCATGTCCCAACTTGTCCTCTGACACTCCAAAACGGAGGTGTTCCTTTGTCTCCTTTGTCTTGCTCACTCAAAGCCTGCCCACAGGCGAATGATGCAACTGACAGGCGTGGAAAAACTCACGCATGCACACGAAGGTTCAAGATTGGCTGACGTAAAAACATATGAATCAAATCCATATATTTTTTGAAAAAAATAAGAAGGTACGATACTTTTCTAATAGACCTCGTATATGCCAGACCTGTATGTGGCACTGTGACACTTCCACATAAAATGGAGAACAAGATGTGGAGCATGCACATGAATGCTAAAAGAACAAAAGCTGAGACATTGGTGTGGATGGACGATGAAACTGAAGTTGGATTATAAGTCGACTAAACTGCAAGACACGACGGTTTGCTGCTCGTTGTAGAAGAAGAAGAAGAGGAGGAGGAGAGGTTCTTACTGTAGTAGCCCCAATAAGCTCAGTAGCTTCTGTAGCATGAACACAAGTGTGTAGTTTGCCATTTGACGTTGTTGTTACATGACGTCTTGCAGCTGAGGTTAATGCTGAGGTTAGAGAGGTGGGACTATGACATCATTGTTTCACAAAAGTTGGAAATTTGGTTGTACACATGAAATGCACAACTGACATTTTACAATTTGTCAAATCTGGGATCCATCTTCCAAAAGTAGCATTTTCAGGCTGCAAAAATGCCAGTTCTGTGTGGACTGTGCATCAATACAAAACTTTATGTTGGGAAAGTGTAGGTACACGGACCCACAACAGGGGGCGCAAATGAACGGACAATGGAGTAGGTCAAATAACAACACTTTACTGTTGTGAATGTGCACAACAAATACAACAGATTACAACAATGGACAAAAAGCCAAATCACAAAAGGTGTCGTGTGGGCAGGCTCGAAGATAGGAGACGTCTGTCCAAAGCAGAACCGGAACCACACGATTTCCTCCGCCACCAGACCCCGGGAATACTGGAGCCGCCAAGTCCCGAATTCCCAGGTGGCCACTGCCTCCGCGTGTCGGACCTGGTACTGCTGGTGAGGAACAACAAAACAATTAAATGTGGGCGCGTCTGCACCCAGGAATCCGCACGGCAGGAAAACTATCTCCACCACTCGTTGGAAAAGGAGTCAGCAAAACAACGCACAAAAGTCACAAAGATCACTGTCAAACAGTCAGCTGATTACGTTACCTTCCAGGTAGAACGATATCTCGGCAAAGAGGTGGAGACATAGTCCTGCTGATGTACCCCTGCTGATCAGGTGATTGGTAACAGCTGTTGCAGGTGATGCGTGACAGCTGTCACCCTGGCTGCTCCTGTGAGGCGGCTGCGCCCTCTGGTGCCTGGAGCCCGCACTCCAGAATGGGCGCCCTCTGGTGGTGGGCCAGCAGTACCTCCTCTTCTGGCGGCCCACACAACACTTTAGTGGATACGCCTAAACTCATCTCCATGTGGATGGGTCCTTGGATGGCGATCTAAGGTGACTGGATGTCTTTGTTACAAGGACTCCTCATGGGATCCTTGGGTACCACTGGAATGACTTTGATGGCGAGTATCATTTGCACTGTGAGGGAACATCAGCATCGACCTTATGTCCATGTGGCGCATTTCTCTATGCATGGTACAGCACATAGGGGCCTGAGTGTCCACCACAGTGGCTGACGGCCAAGGGGACGCCCCTGAATCAGCCGATAGATTGTAACTCAGAGCTGTGAGGAGAGACTGGTTTTCAGCTGGCGTGGGTCAGGACCCAAGGCGGTTCCATGGTGTCGTGAATGCCGCAAAGTCACTTGACTCAATTTAAAAACATTAGTTGGTTGGTCATTCATTCATTCATTTGCTGCTACTTATTTGGACTTATTCAACTCAGTCTAGTCCTCTAACTCTTGCTGGGGGATCCCTAGGTAGTTCCCAATCCACTTCAGAAATATAATCCTGCA
The DNA here is from genome assembly GCF_902500255.1 of Thalassophryne amazonica. NCBI lineage: Eukaryota > Metazoa > Chordata > Actinopteri > Batrachoidiformes > Batrachoididae > Thalassophryne > Thalassophryne amazonica. The sequence goes on from NC_047116.1 coordinate 12,752,181, forward strand.
TCTTCCCAGGACATGCTGGACATTTAATCACTTTCAACCATTTTTGGGGGGTTCAATGAACTTGCCTAACCTAACCTCTGTATTCTCTTATCTCAGGAAAACAAACTTTTGTTTTCTCAAGATCACAAGAAAATCATTCTGTTGTCTTGACAAAGCAAAACTTTGTTTTCTTGAGATAACAAGCAAATTATTCCCTTATCTCGGGAAAGCAGTGTGTATGTGTGTGTGTGGGGGGGGTGTAATACCTTTGGGGTTTTTTAAGTTATTGAGAGGTGATTTTAAGGGCTGTAACCCACAAAACACTTCAGGTTTCAGCCCTTCAGACACAGTGGAGGCTGAAATAATACATTCTGAAATGAGACAGTTTAACCCATGAGGCATTTTGCTGTTGCATCATTACGCTCAACCTTCAAACATGCATGCAACCAAGCTAGCATAAAAGTTGTAGCCCATTGTGTCGTAATCATTTTTCAGTACTAATGGTTGGCTTATTAATATTAATGATAATTGTACATATGGAACTTAAAAGTGTTCATTTGTCTCTCCAGTTTGCCTTAAAAAAATGAAAGAAACTTGTACAGTGACTCATGGGATTGTTTGGGCCGTGAAGGATTCACCTGTGGAATCCTTCGTTTGTGGGGGAACAAAGTTTAACGTACCTACTGTATTTAGGTATGGGGAAATACACATAAAACTAATACTAATCCAATATTTCTGTTGCAAAAGAAAGCTGTAAGAATTATTTGTAACAAATCACATTGTGAGCCAACAAATCCATTGTTTGCCTGTTTACATATTCTAAAATTCCAGGACTTGGTTGATTACTTTACAATACAAATTATGTATAAAGTTAAAAATAAACTGCTGCCACAACATGTCCAGGATCTGTTTAAACTGAGGGACTCCAGTTATAATTTGAGAGGAATTTTATTGTTTGAAAAATCAAGGATCTGAACTACTGCAAAAAGTCATTGTGTATCTGTCAAAGGTGTTAACATCTGGAACAACTGTCCCAACAACCTTAAAGTACTTGGTACGTTAGTAGGCTTTAAAAGACATTACAAGAATAACAAAATTGCATGCTATAGTTGAAAACTTAGGTCTATTGATTTGTTATTACTTCACATTTCAGGCTCTATTGATCCAGGACGTCGTGAGAGAACAGAGAAGTTTCAGAAGAAGTCGGTTTCAGCATTTTATCCGGATATTCCACTGTTAAAGGAGATTTTTTTAATGAAAGACGTGCAGCGGCACAGGAAAAACACCTCCACTGGAAGCCTTAAGGACAAGTTGGAACATGTCCTGCTGTTAAACAATTTCTCATATACTCACTCCACTGAAAGCCATCAAAAGCCACCTGGATTTTACAAATGGTTATCAACAGAGGTGTTTTTCCTGTGCCGCCGCACCGCGTCGGCTGCGTCCCGACGCACGGACCCGTCCGCACGTCTTTCATTAAAAAAATCTCCTTTAACAGTGGAATATCCGGATAAAATGCTGAAACCGACTTCTTCTGAAACTTCTCTGTTCTCTCACGACGTCCTGGATCAATAGACCCTGAAATGTGGAGGTTTTCAGCTTGAACAGGCTGACGACGCCGCCTGAGAGCGCTGAGCGACGTCTCGCACCGTGGGAAGTCCTTAAAGCGACAGAATCACCTCAAAATCTCTCATCAGTCGTTAAAATTTTCACTGAAAACCAGCTTAATTTTTCGAACCGTGTCCACTTCGATGTGTCTCACAGGTTTAGAAAAAATTTTGATCAAACAAAGCACCAGTCTCTCAGCAACTTCTCAGACAAAGGAATTCCGACGAGGGGCTGGACGACTCCTCCCACAAGGAGTGCTCACAGGCGAATGACGTCACCGACAGGCGTGGAAAAACTCAGACGTAAAAACATATGAATGAAATCCATATAGTTTTTGAAAAAAATAAAAAGGATCGTTACTTTATTGACAGCCCTCGTATATATATATATATATATATATATATATATATATATATATATATATATATATATATATATATATATATAAAATGTCTGAAATTCGGTTTGCATTTATAAAGTTCCATGCAGATTAAACGTAGCAGACATGGATTATTTGGAATATTTGTTTTAGCAAGTTTTCAGGGTCTCATTCAGCAGTCTCTTATTAATGTGATGAAAAGCATAAAAATTGCATTTTGCTAGTATAATATTCAATTGCAATGGTCTTCATGTGGATTCTCCATGTTGTTTAGGGTGCAGCGACTCTCTGGCGCGCAAAGGATTATGCAATACCCCAATAGGGCGAATGGATGGGATATGTACAATTCTGACATGTTCATACTGATGGACTCTAATGGTGCCCTGACACTTACACGACTTTGATCCACACACTTGCACGCACATCGTCGTGACGATCCCACTCGTGTTCCACTGGCTGCCATGCGTTGTGTGTTGGATGCTGCATATTTTGTAGTGGAATAATCACTTTCTGTCCGAATTGGCTGTTGAAAACGGCTCTGATCGCTTCCAGAATCACAGAGGAGCGCTCTAGCTGCTGCTTATACGTGCGCACTTAATGAGGTGGAAAGCAGATATTCATGGAAGATTAAAATCAGTTTTAATGAGAAAGTTTGCATGATACAAGTTCTGTTCCTGGGGGTTTTTAATTTCCGTACCCTGCTGCAGAAAACGCGCTGTGCTTTGTAGCGGTTCCGACAATGTAGCGTATAAAAGGTAATTATTTGTCATTTTTATATTGCAGGGCAGCACGGTGGGCTTAGTGGTTATCACTGTTGCACAGCGAGAAGGTCATGGGTTTGGTTCTCACCTGTGGCCTTTCTGTGTGGAGTTTGTGTGTTCACCCCGTGTTTTCTCCGGGTACTCCGGCTTTCTCCCACATTCAAAAGAAACACAGGTTAGGTGGATTGGAAAGTTTAAATTGTCCGTAGATGTGTGTGAATGTGTTTGTTTGTCTTTATGTGGCCCTGCGACAGACTGGTGTACTGTCCGGGGTGTACCCCGCCTTGTGCTCTGACTGATGGGATAGGCTCCAGCTCCCCACAACCCTTGATTGGACCAAGTGGTTGAAGATGAGTGAGTGTGTTTATATTGTAATGGCTTGGTAAAACAGCTGCATGTTCATTCCTTCTTGTGAGCAGCTGTAAAAGTATGTTTATGATAGATTTAACATCATCTTATAATCGTTCAGACGCTCTAATGCGGTTCACTGATGCCATCACTCGCACTCACACGCTGTGTTTTCGACTTGTTTGCATTATGTTCACGTAAATAATGCGCGATGAAGATTTCGAACATTTCAAAGGTTTCTTTGCACACTTGCACAAAACTGCGCACAGCAGGTTTGAGATGAGTTTACTCTTGTGCAGAGCAGAGTTTGTGCAAGTGCGTGGATCAAAGTTGTGCAAGTGTCACGGGGGCCTTAAATTCACAAGACTTTAGAATGGGAAGGTGCTGAAGCCTTGGAGCAAGCACCCTGTGAAACCATTGGTGAACTTTTCAAACTTTAACTGTGTAAAAAAGGTGAAATTGGTCTGAGCCGTCTGCGGCTGCTTTCCTGCACTCAGGTGACAATTTAACTCGTCTAATTACCCATACAGATATAATTGGTCTTCCTCCATCTTCAATGACCCTTGTGTTTTGTGTGTGTGTGTGTGTGTGTGTGTGTGTCTGTGTGTTTGTGTGTGTGTCTGTGTGTTTTGTGTGTGTGTCTGTGTGTGTGTCTGTGTGTTTTGTGTGTGTGTGTGTCTGTGTGTGTGTGTGTGTGTGTGTGTGTGTGTGTGTGTGTGTGTGTGTGTGTGTGTGTGTGTGTGTGTGTGTGTGTGTGTGTGTCTGTGTGTGTGTGTGTGTGTGTGTGTGTGTGCAAATCACATTTTCACCCCAACAGTCGCCGTTTTAATTAAATTAAAGCAAAGGTGTTAAAGCTGTTGACTGTCAATGTGAAAGGGTGAGGACAACAATACAATGCATATCGGGTCAACCATGAGTGACTACAACTCCCCGCCCCCCCACCCCCCCAGGTGTCAGCCAAATGAGTGTGAATATTCAGCTGCTTCCCCTTCACTTAACCCCTGTGACATTTTATTGGGCCTAAAAACCAGCAGCAGCACCAGACAAGAACTCTGTGCTGCTCATCCCATCAAACATTAGAATAGATAAAAACATGCAAATGGTTTCTTTATTTAAGGAAGGATGACATTAGATGGAGTGTTTTTTAATGAGGTGGAGTGAAACATTGATGCAATTTGACAGAAGCGAGTTAAGAATAATTTAATACACAAATGCACACATATCATGTTACGTTAAAAGGAAAAAAAATTCTGACCACCAAATTTTAGGAATTTGCTCAAGTCCGTTTTTGAATTTAAACCAGCCCCCCCCCCACCCCCGTGCTCCCCCCTTCTGTAAAAAACCTGCTCATTGCAGTAATGAAAATGAAAACCTCAAAATTTAATAAATTCTATTCCAAAGTGCAGCCAGTCTTCACAGTAATTTGATAGGTAACTGGAGAACCAAACCACCTCTGTAGCAGTGGTACAGTCTCGGAGCCACAACATTGTCAGAACCGCTACAAAGCACAGTGTGTTTTCTGCAGCAGGGTACGGAAATAAAAACCCCAGGAACAACACTTGTATCATGCAAAGTTTCTGATTAAAACTGATTTTAATCTGCCATGAAAAGAGAGTTGATTCAAGACAGGGTTAGAGTTAGAGTCAGGGTTGGGTTTGGGGGTTAGGTTTAGGATTTACAGTTAGGGTTTACAGTTAGGTTTAGGGTTTAAGGTTGGGTTTAGGGTTTAGGGTTTGGGTTAGAGTTAGAGTTTAGGGTTGGCATTTCGGGTTGGGGTTAGGTTTAGGGTTGTGGTTTAAGGTTAGGGTTAGGTTTAGGGTTGGGGTTTAAGGTTAGGGTTTAGGGTTGGCTTTTGGGTGGCAGAACTATTGAGAGGGGCTGGGCACTGCCATTAGGTGGACGTAAATTCTATGTCGATGTTACAGTTACACTGTTACAAGTTTTGTTCCTGGGCGTTTATTTTTCCAGCGGGTCTTTTTTTTCATGGAGTGGACTTTGAGACAGAGTGAAGAGTGCATGCTGTCCAGTGTTAGAAATTATGTTAAAAAGAAAGGGGGGGGGGGGGGGGGGCAGGAGATTATTCATAAATTTTGTGTGGTGGTTCCAAGATGACTGGTCTCGGGATCATGTGATTCCAAGGTCTCTGGAAACCGCTTGATATATTGTCATTTCTACTGTTTTATTTATTTATTTTTAAATAAGCATGTTTATATTTCCTGTGTTGTCTCCGTGGATCCCCCCCCCCCCCCAAAAAAAATTGTTTATAGTCTGTTTCTTTTGTAATATTTCTAGTTTAAAAGCAAACCATGAATAAATAAGTGAATAAACTTGATTTTAAGTAACCCATATTTTAAAAAAAAAAGAGTGAATGTCCTTGGTGTAATTAGTTTGGGAGTTGAATGTAATGAGAGAGGGATTTACAACTTATTTTATTTATTTTTAGCTTGACACATCACGTTTTGATTTCTGTTTTATAAACTGCGACTAAGTAACTGGATGTTTTTAAATTTATGTATTTTACAAATGCTCTCCACTTTATATTTTACCAACAAAATTTTTATCTAAAACAGCTTTTTCACTCAATAACAAAATTCCTTCAACTTGTCCCTTTTTCACTCAGAGCCACCGCAACTGAGATTTCAACTGAGATTTCATACCAGATGTTCTTCCTGACGTGACTCCATGTGGACAACGGGCAGACTTGGACTGGGAAAACCTACTGATTTTGAAACAAGTGCACTAACTGCTCAGCCCCCACAGCGCCCGGCTTTTTTACTCAAAATGTTCACTAAACTGATGACAAAGGCCTGGATTCACATCGTCTCCTGGTGAATATTTCTATCTCTCTTCTGATTTTGTCCGTACCAGCAGACCAAATCTTTCCTCATGTTTCACAAAAACGATAAATTTTGAACTTCAAATGTCAAATCTTGCTGAACAGTGACCATTTTTGCCCTGAAGTGCCAACAGCCGTCTTCATAATTGTTGCCTTTTAAAGTTAACGGCATGAAAGCAAGGTCGTGCACGTTCCTTGCACCTCTCCCCTGTCGACACGTGTTTTTCATGCTCCTGTTGGCCACGCCCCCTTCTCAGTCGGCCTCCTCCTTCCTCTGGACTGTATATCGATTCATATGAAAACAAGTTGCCAACCCACATAAACACCGTGTCAAGGAGCCATCCAAGCAGAGAGAAATATCAGCTCAGCATGATACCACAGGGCAGGAAGCCACGGGGGCACTGGTGCGCCAGACCGCACGGGGGGTCGGCGCAGGCTGGGGAGGTGTGTGTATGTATGTGTGTGGACATGCATACACTCTCATAAGCACGGGTGCACATACAGTATGAGTGGCTAATCATGTGTCGGCGCATGACTCTTTTCCAGACATTTATCTGGTCAATAATTGCCGCTGCTGTTATCAGCAGCCACCGCACGCTAAATGTAGATCTGCTAAAGAAGGACCAGCCACTAATAAACCAGATGCAAAGTTCTGCCAACCACCAATAAACCAGCAGAAGAAGAACTTCCAGTGATGACTCTTGAAGGCATTTTTACACGCGCACCTGAACAACACACGACTGAAACTGAAAGGCCAGTTTTTACACACTATTCCTGCTTGATGCGCAGTTTGACCAAATTCACACTATGTGTGAAGGGGCCCTAAATAGTGCAGCAGATAAGTGAATATTTACTGAGGGATCCTTCAAATGGTGATGCAAGCACTAAATTTGGCACACATACAGACATTACTCTTTTAAAAATGCCGAGTGGCCACATGAACTTTCAATAAGCGGCCAAGAAGGGGTCAATTGAAGAATTACACAGGGGTCAAAATTTAAAAATGCTCCTATCATATTGAAAGGTATTCCATATTATTTGTCTGATCATAAAGATTCTAAAAAGGTATAGTTTGGACTATCTGTGAATGAATGATCTGAAGTTATGAGGTAAAAACAGCAAGAATGGTGACAAAGGTCAAATTCAATTTGTACAGGGGTCAAAAGTTAAAGTTGCTCCAATTTTGGTAAAAAGTGATGCAAATTATTAGTTGAGTGAATATGGTTTTAAAAAGGAATAATTTGCATCATGTATCATGCTTAGTTATCATGTTACAGGGTAACATATGTCACATGTCATAGAATCCAATGGATGCCGACATTGTTTAACCTTAACTTTGCAAACCAAGCATGCAACACAGTCAAAACTATCCTATTAACTGTACCACTTTAACTTTTGACCCCTGTACAAAATGAAATTGACGTTTATCAGTTTTTTTTGCGTTTTTACCCCATAACTCCATAAAATTCATTCACATCACAGATAGTCCAAACTATACCTTTTTGGAATCTTTATGATCAGACAAGTAATATGGAATACCTTTCAATATGATAGGAGCATTTTTAAATTTTGACCCCTGTGTAATTCTTCAATTGACCCCTTCTTGGCCACCTATTGAAAGTTAATGTGGCCACTCTGCATTTTTAAAAGAGTAATGTCTAAGGAGTTCGTGTGCCAAATTTGGTGCTTGCATCACCATTTGAAACATTTTTTCAGTTATCTGCTGCACTAAAATAAGTGCCAGCACAACCTGAAAAAAAAGTACTTTTGTTCTTTTCCAATAAAGTATAATTGTGGGCAAACTGCCAGCATCAAGAAGTAGTCTTAAAGGGGTTTACAGCCATGTTCACATGTCACTGCCAGAAAGCTCGATGTTCCATCATTTTCTGTGAGGATGATAGAACACTCCTCCACCGCTGGCTGCAAGAACAAACAAGATGACAATTAATACTCAGCGATGTTTTGAGATGGACCAATTGGGTCAGGTTTGGAAACATGCATGGTTATTGATGCAGACTGGCAACCACCCAGACAGATCTCCAGGCAATACTATTTCCTGAAACTAACCATTGATATTCTGTAGTCAGGTGTTACGTGGACTTCTCTTTGGCCTGGATAAAAAAAACTGGAGTCTTAAACAATGAAACATCTGAGTGCTTGATCACAATCAGGAGTACGAAGGTTCCACATACTTGTGGTGTTGCAATTGATGCTCTTCCATGATGCTCTCATGTCATCTGACCGAGTCATTCCAGTGGTCCCCAAACCCCAACTTCCAGCTATCAAAAATAAACCCTCCCGGAAGAGGAAAATCTTGTCGTTCCTTGATTGGCTGCTTGAGGCTGGCTCCAAAAGCAAGTATGCTCTTATAGAATCTCATTTAACATGTAAGATGGTTTTAATCTCTAGTTTTCTCCTCCATGACAACTGCATGGGGGCAGGGAGGGGAGCTCATGAGAAAGGGGAGTGATGGGAGATTCATGCAAAGGCACTTGTAGCATATTTAAGGTCATGCTAGTTACCCTGCGCCTCAGCGAAGCAGTGATAGTGGGGGTCTTGGTGAGAATATTACCTGGATAGATATCTAGAGGTAGTTAGATTTGGGAGCAGTTTGGTCATAGGTCAAGGATAACATGGTCTGGAAAACACCAAGAAGCCAAGATATATTATCTAAATCATATATTGATCAAAATATTTGAGATTGATTACTATGAATGACTTCATAATGACATCACATGATGATGTCACACAGTCCAAAAGCACCATTACAGATAAAGTGTATTTACTGTATATTTATATTGCGGTGCTGAGGATGCAGAGGAGGAGGTGAAGGAACAGGGTGGAGGAGATCGCAGTACAGGTGATTAAATATGATTGTAAAGGTTAATGCAGAGAACAAGGATGTGTAGCCACAGTTAAGTGGGGGACACTGGGGGACAGGTCTGTGTGCCAGTGCTGAGGTGGAGAAGGAGGTGAATATTAACTTTATTTTCCTCTGGAGGTGCGAGAGGAGGCGTGTCTGTTATTACACTTGCTGGCTCTCGACAGCCTTTGCAGCAAAATAGAAATAAAGTCTATCAAGTACTTGTAGTCGAGAACGCAAGTCAGTGCAGAAAAATCAAAAAGCCTCTGCAGCCTGCATGCTCTCAGTAACAGCCGTCAGATCATTTCATCCTCTGTTATGTGTGAACCCTGGCATTTGGATGAGTTTCATGAAATATATTACAAACTATATTAAGAGGTATCTCCACCCCATGAACAACCTCTGAGTGTGTGTGTGTGTGTGTGTGTGTGTGTGTGTGTGTGTGTGTGTGTGTGTGTGTGTGTGTGTGTGTGTGTGTGTGTGTGTGTGTGTGTGTGTGTGTGTGTGTGTGTGTGTGTGTGAGAGACCCCTGGTAATTCGTACCATCTGCCATATTAGAGCACCTTTGGAGAGATATCGTCACACAAGTACGACGGACAATTTGATAGAAATTTCTCTGCTGTCAAGCAAAACATGAGTATGATCACATGTGCTAATATGACTTAAATGTAGAAGATCATTTGATGAGATTTAATCAGCAAACTTCTTGCTATTCAGTCATCAATGGAAAAGATGTTTTTTATATATGTTTTTCCTTAATGGACTGTAAGAATATATACAGTACATAATAAATAAATGGAGTGTGAAGCTACTGGGCTGAGGATCAGCACCTCCAAATCTGAGACTACGGTCATCTGTCAGAAAAGGCTGGATTGTCCCCTCTGGGTCAGGGGAGAGTTTTGCCCCAAGTGCAGGAGTTCAAGAATCTTTGGGTCTTGATCAAGAGTTGGGGTTAAGATGGTCATGAGCTCGACAGACAGACTGGGGCTCCATCTGATGTTCTGAGGACGCTGTACCGGACCGCTGTGGTAAAGAAGCAACTGAGATAAGATGCGAGACTCTCAATTTACCAGTTGATTTAGCCATGGGTAATGACCGAAAGGACAAGGTTGTGGATACCAGGGCAGACATGAAATTCTTCCCTCATGTGTCTGGGTTTACACTCAGGGACAGGGTGAAAAGCTTGACTGTCCAGGAGGGAATCTGAGTAGAGCCGCTGCTTCTTTGCATCCACAGGAGCTAGTTGAGGTGGTTCAGGCATCTGGTGAGGATGCTCCGTGGTCATCTCCCTAGGAAGGTCTTCCAAGCACATCCAACTGGGAGGAGGCCCCAGGGAAAACCAAGGATGCAATGGAGGGATTATATCTCCCAGGTGGCATCGGAACACCTCAAAATTCTCCAGGAAGAGTCAAAGGACTTGGACAAGGATAGGGAAGGTGGGATGAGTGCTCGGTCTACTGCCACCACAGCCTAGGCCTGGATGAACCGAAATAAATAAATGTATTAAAATAATAATAAATAACTGTTTGTCTTTTGGCTACTGCGGATTCTTCGGGGTCAATAAAGTGGATCCTGTACAGATCCGTGTTGGGATTTGGCACAGGCTTTACACTGGATACTGATGCAACTCCAGTGCAACACAGAGAAACACAAACAGTCCCTGACCTTACAGTACAAATCAGGACCTACTCCACTGCACCTCTGAGATCTGAGAGGATCGGGTGCATACAAAACAACAACAAGAAGAAGAATAATATTTCAATTTCAAAGAAAAAACATGTTACCAAATTACATTTTCTGTGTTTATATTATCTGGCACCAAAAAGTAAATAAATATTTTAGTTAGGTAGTTAGAGATTAGAATTTAGATTACAAGTTTATTAATCCCTTGGGAAGACTCCCTCAGGGAAATTGAAGTTCCAGCAGCATTGTATAGCAGCACATAGGGTAAGAAGCACACAGAGTATCAAAAACACAAGAAAGAAAGAAAGAAAGAAGAAAGAAATACTGCTCTCTACTGGTTTACTGGGTACTACTGTTGCTCTCCTTTCTGTCCTCTGTCTTCCTGTTACTCCTCCTCCCCTTGACTGAGGTTAGTTAGTTAGTTACTTTTTAAAGCTAATTCAGTTCACCTCAACTGGTAATGTGACTGTAGCCCGATTTAAAATGATTGTTTTCTAACTTATACTTTAATAGTGGATTACAAAATGAAATGTTTTGTCTGACACAGGACCCGAGGCCTACCAGGCCCGTGCTTATCCCCAGATACTCTAGCATGAAGGGAATGAGGGTGTAAGACTCCCCTGGACAGGTTGCCAGTCCTTTGCAGATTAGGATTATTGTAATTCCCTTTTCATCTGGTCTGGCAAAGAAGACGACTCAAGGTCTCCAAATTGTTCAGAATGCAGCAGCTTGTATCCTGACCAGAGCTGGCAAATTTGAACACATCACTCCATTGCTGGCTTCTCTTCAGTGGCACCCACTTTGGGTTAGAGCAGATTTTAAAGTGCTCCTTCTTACCTATAAAATTGTTCATGGTTTAGCACCATTGTGCTACGTGTTTTTCATACACTGCACTCCAGGATTCTGGTCGTCAGCGAGCTTTTTCAATCCGTGTGTCAGCTTTGTGGAATAGCCTGCTCCTTGATATCAGGCAGGCATGTTCTGTTGATGTATTTAAAGCCAAGTTGAAGACCCCCTTATTTATTTCTACATATGAGTTTGAGTTGCAGTGCTATAGTTTATAGATTATAAGATATAAGATTGTATTATAAGATTAGAATTATATTAACTAATCAAATGTAATTATATCATAATTTGATTGTGATTATAACTTGCTCTTAACTTCTTTATTTTGAATTGTTTGTTGTGCGGTAGAGGTGGGCGGATCGATTCTAGTATCGATAATATCGATACCAACGCTGGTATTGATATTGAACGATCCTCGTGTAAAAAGATCGATACTCAAGCTTTTTTTTTCTCCCGCACACACTGACTGCTGCGCACGCAGATTCATCAAAGTCTCCTCTCTGTCTGTAAGAGCAGTGCTGCTCTGCGTCACACAACACGGAGCAGCGCACCTTTGTATTGTGGTTTGTCAGCCCTCTACCTCAGGAGATTTTAAGTTGTGTTGAGTGATATTTTTTAAACAAAAATGTTGATTGTGATGATAAAGTATTTTGTTGTCACATATAATGTTTGGCGAAATTCTATCCTAGGTCTTTTGGATCCTTTGCATCTATGAAGCTTAAATATGAAAAAGTATTGGGATCGGTATCAATATCGGCGATGCTGGGCCTGTATTTACTTGGTATCGGATCAATACCAAAATTCCCGGTATCGCCCACCTCTATTGTGCGGCACTTTGATGGAAAGTGCTTAACAAATAAATGTATTATTATTATTATTACCTAGACAAAGCCGGTACCCATATAGAGCTGGGTTGACTGGATGGAATAATGCAGATGAAGTGTCTTGTCCAAGGATACTGTACCCTGAAAACTCAACTTGAACCCTGGTCTGTAATTTGGTGGTCCACTCCCATCCCAACTAGTCACCTGCTCATAAAGTAGAAAATGTGGAAATGGCTTTTGTTTTTATCCATAATGAAGTCAAATTAATTTTATAGACAGAACATCCATCCATCCATCTTCTACCGCTTAGTCCAATTAAGGGTCGCGGGGGGCTGGAGCCTATTCCAGCAGTCATAGAGCGCGAGGTGGGGTACACCCAGGACAGGACGCTAGTCTGTTGCAGGGCCACAAACAGACAAACAAACACAGACACATTGTGATAAATACCAACAGACTTAATTTCTTTCATTTTTCAGGGATGTACAACAAACATAAAACCCTAAAAGCTGCCTGTGGACAATCCTGCCCATGTTCCAGTAACTTTAAATAAAGGTGTGTGGCCCCTATTACAATTCTGGCTAGAAACCGTGTCGGATTAAAACAACTCCCACATAGCCAGACAGATTTTCTCAGCCTTATTGTGATATTGTGAATTGGAAAAAGTGCTTAGGGATCATGTCGGAATAACAAGGATTTTCACAATGTCAAAGAATTACACAGGCCAAATTCTACAATTCAAACATGTCCTCCTTAGAGAGAGAAGAGTACTCCATCTTCCATCTCAAATTAGGAAAAGCACACATCTTATTGCCTCGCTACAGTAACAGTGAATTGCACGGGGAATTGTATTTGCAAAAATTCCACATTAAGCGCTCATCATGGTGCCAGAATGGTGTCGAATCTCTGCAGTGGATAAACTGTGTTTTATGATGAACTGTGATGAGGAGAGAATGGAGCCAAGCGGCGGTTTTTGTGACTCCAAACCTTTCCAACGATGTTTGGCTATTAGGCCATAATTGGTATTCATGCGGCATCCTGTTTGTTTATCGCCCTGTTAACATGCCACGTTGTGGTTCAACACATCTCATTTTCATCCTCAACATGAAAGCTGGAGACGGTGGAATTTCTGCACTGTATTTCAGCCGCGAAAAATAATCTCAGTTAACACAAGCCGGTCCTGGTCCTCTGTTGCTCTGAGTTACCACCTGCAGTGGTTTTGTTGTTCCCTGCAACCCCCCATGTTTTCTTAAATAATTAATTCTTCCTTTAAAATTCACTCATAATCCATACCTTTATGTGTGCAGTAGGAAGAAAGCAAATGCGCTTGTAATGACAGGATTTTGTATAAATACGCTCACGGTATTCTTGCGTGACTGACAGCCAAACAGTAAAGTATTTATCTGACTAATGTTAGAATTCTGTTCACTGCCATTTAAATTATAACATTTACAGGTGTTCAGAGACGGCACAATCAGAAGTAAGCAGTTTTGAACAGTTGTTGCTAATGTACTAGCAAATTAGTTAGCAAGCTAACTTCACAGCTAACAACATTTAATGGTTTCTCCCAGAAATTGAGGATAATGTTTAGGGATTTTTAGTTACACAGCACAATGACAACATTATGGCTTTGCTCAAAGAATAGCTGTGCATCTTCTTTCCTTCTATAGGTAGCCGAGTATGATGCTAAATGTTTGTTAGCGGTCGCTTTATTTCCTTGTGAATCCAGACTGGCTAAGCATGTTAGGTGACATTTTGTTGCTGAAATTTGTTCATTGTGTTTAAACTGGAACATTTACAGGTGCTATGAGATGGTACTGTAGGAAGTAAGGTGTTTTGAAGGGTTTTTGCTAGTGTACAAGTAAAAAGTGAAGCCAATATCCTGCTAGCAAAATTTCAGATTAAGATTCAGATTCAATTTATTATTATTATAATACCCTTGGGTAAATTTGGTTTATAGTGAGTGAGTCATCTTGTTTTGTAAGCACACAGAACAACACAGAACAAGGCAAAGTGACAACAAGTGCTAAAGCTAAAAGAACAATAAAAGATGACCACAAGATGAGTTAAAAAATCAATAGATAAAAAGTCATACATATCATACCATCAATATGATAAGGTATTTTTCCCTCCTCGGTCCCTTTGTTTGGCCATTCATTACAAGCCCTTTTCTCCTTCCTGTTCAGCTTCCTTTTCCTTAACTTTTGCCACTTCTCTTTTCACTTGATGCCACATCTTCTTATACTCCTGTCTACGTTCTTCATTTCTCTGACTATCCAAATTCTTTTTCACCAACTTCTCCTTATGCTTTTGTGAACATCTTCATTCCACCACCAAGTCTCCTTGTCTTACTTTCACTGTCCAGATGTCACACCAAGTACTTTCCTAGCTGTCTCCCTCAACACATCTGCATTACTTTTCCAGTTGTCCAAAATTGCTTCCTCCATCCAGTGTCTCTCTCACCTGCTCACAGTCTTCCTCCTTCAGCTGATCCTTTGTTGAGCTCTGACTCTCTTCTTCTTCACCTCTAGTCATACTGCAAGCCACCACCCTAAGCTGTCTAGCTACACTCTCTCCTGCCACCACCTTACAGTCTCCAATTTCTTTTAGCTTGCATCTCCAACAAAGAATGTAGTTCATCTGTGTGCACCTCTTCCACTCTTATGTCACCCTGTGCTCCTCCCTTTTCTTAAAGTCGATATTCACCACAGCCATTTCTATCCTTTTTGCAAAATCAACTACCATCTGCCCTTCCACATTCCTGTGCTTGATACCATATCTACCCATTACTTCCTCATCACCTCTGTTCCCTTCGCCAACATGCCCATTGAAGTCCACTCCTATCACCACTCTATCGTGCAAGGGAACACTGTCCACCACCTCATTTAACTCACTCCAAAAATTTTCTTTCTTCTTCATCTCGCAACCTACCTGTGGGGCATATGCACTGATGATATTCATCAATCACCTTCAATTTCCAACTTTCCCTGTCAGACACTCACTTAGGCTGGGCTTACACTGTGCGAGTTTTGGCCCTTTTTCAGCTGATTTTTCACTTGTGCGAGAATTTTTTGGATCGCGACAAGTTTCAGCTTAATCGTGCATCCTGCATCGTGCAGTGTACATGGAATAACGAGCTGTGTTTAACATCTCACGAGCACCTCCCGATCGGGAATCGTATGGTCAGATGAAACTCAAACCTGTTTGATATTTTGGTCGGCTGTCGTGACTCGTGAGGGTTCCGCACTGTTGAATCGCGCACTGTCCATGTGCAAACACCGGAGAGAGCAAACAGTGATCTCATGTAAAGTCTTGTGTGTTTTTTTTTTTAATTGCATTCCCTCGCAATAACCTAATATCATATTAACGTTCATGCCTATCAGCACGCACAGTGAGTGGAATCAGGTGGGGGGGAGACTGAACGTATATGCGCATGCACACACACACACAAAGCAGACAACAACAGGATTTACGACAGATGAGGGAGTAAGTTGCTACACCTTGCACAGCTGTAAGACTCCGTATGAAATATAGTTTATTTATACAACAGTGTAAGTAGCAACACCTGTTATGAATGTTTATGTTTTCTTTTTTTACTGTCCTCTCGTGAATCATGTTGCTGTCTGCTGTGTGTGTGCATGCGCGCATATGCGTTCAGTCTCCCCCCACCTGATTTCACTCACTCTGCGCACTGATAGGCATGAGAATGTAATTCAATTTTTTTTAAAAAAGAAAAAAAAGCTTCTGTTTACCTACGTTTTGCTTCTGGAAACTCGAGCCCGATGTGTGGTTTTTGAACGTACAATGTGAGCAGTCAGATCGCATCAGAGCATCGGGCCGTACAGTGTGAGAACATGAATCGTGCGCTCTGAACTTTTAAACCCTGCAGTTTTGTCGCACAGTCTGAGCTGGAGCCAAGTACAATGATTGAAAATATCGTGCAGTGTCTGCCCAGCCTTAACCTCCAACACTCTCTTAACATACTCTTCCTTTAGAATTACCCCGAACACCATTTCTCTTTCTATCCACACCATGATGCAACAACTTGAACCCACCACCTATGCTCCTGGCCTTGCTTCCCTTCCACTTGGTCACTAGCACACACAATACGAGGTCTGTCCGAAAAGTAATGGACCTTTTTATTTTTTTCAAAAACTATATGGATTTGAATCACGTGTGATTGCATCAGCCAAGCTTGACCCTTCATGCGCATGCGTGAGTTTTTTCACGCCTGTCAGTTGCATCATTCGCCTGTGGGCAGGCTTTGAGTGAGCACTGATCCAGCCCCCTCGTCTGATTTTTATTGTCAGGGAAATGGCTGAGAGACTGCTGCTTTGCTCCATGAAAATTTTTCCAGAAACTGTGTGAGACAGCCAGGTGGAAACCATTCGTAAGATTCAGATGGCTTTCAGTGAAGATTCTATCGGCGTTACACAGATTAAGGATCATTACAACCGGATTAAAGATGGCCCACAGCGGCTGAGGGCGCGCCGCGCTCCGAGCGGCCATCGACAGGCTGAAACGACCAGATCATTTCCAAAGTGAAGGCTGTGTTGATCCGGCACGTCGTGTGACTACCAGGGGAATCGCAGAAGAGGTGGACATCAGCACTTTTGTGGCACATTCCACTGTTACAGGAGATTTTGTAATGAAAGACGTGCGGAGGAATTTGCGTCTTGTTTCGCGTTGTAATAATCCTTAATCCGTGTAACGCCAATAGAATCTTCACCGAAAGCCATCTGAATCTTACGAATGGTTTCCACCTGGCTGTCTCACACAGTTTCTGAAAAAAATTTCATGGAGCAAAGCGGCAGTCTCTCAGCCATTTCCCTGACAATAAAAATCCGACGAGGGGGTTGGACCAGTGCTCACTCAAAGCCTGCCCACAGGCGAATGACGCAACCAACAGGCGTGAAAAAACTCACGAATGCGCACAAAGGTTCAAGCTTGGCTGATGCAATCACGTGATTTAAATCCATATAGTTTTTGAAAAAAATAAAAAGGTCCGTTACTTTTCGGACAGACCTCGTATGTCTACCTTTCTCCTCTCCGTCATGTCAGCCAGCTCTCTCCCTTTGCCAGTCATACTGCCAACATTTAAAGTCCCAACTCCCACTTCCACCTTTTTAGTTTTTCTGTTCCCCTGCTGTCTCTGGACATGTTTTCCTCCGACTCTTCTTCTTTGCACAGCAATAATCAAATTTCCGCCGGTACCCTGTTGGGCAATGGCACCAGTGGCAGTCGTTGTTAACCCGAGGTTTGACCAATGTGGTATGGAAGAAGAAGAAGAAGAGGTTCTTACTTAACACTGGTAGCCAACGAAAGCACTTAGCTTATTTCCAGAAGGGCCCGCGGCACATGTCTCCCTCTCTCCTCCCCAGCACACCTGTTCAAAGTGCCAGTTGGCAAGCTTCATTTGAGTGAAGCTGTTATGCTGCTACTTTTGCATATTTAAAGGTCAGTGAGAGACAACTGCTGGTATAGAATGTGAAAGTACGTTTAAGTCCTCCTTAAATGCCCGTTTTAACTCCTGCACTAAAGCGTGGCTGATGCACCCCTGCCTTGTCTCTGCTACACAACAGGCTTGAATTGCAGCAAAATTAGGAAGAAAAGTGAGGAGCACAAACATCAGAATACACAGATGAAGCTCAGCATAGAAAAGTTTATGCATTAAAAACAAGATCCATGTTGATCTGTTCTGCAACATACTGTCCCTTTCATCCATCCCGTCTTTCGTCATTACTCTTGCACCTGTCTGTTCTCTAGAAAAGCAGCCACCACTCCAAGGCTCCACAAGCACAAACATGGTTATTTTGCACATCCTGCTCCCTTGATTTCAAGCAATCTTTCACTCCTTCTCCTCTCTTCTGGTCTCCGTTCGACCCCATTATGTTTCTCGAGTGTTTCCAGGGTTTTGAGTTTGGGGTATGGCTAAGCCACTGCCCAGCAGAGACCTGAATCTGGCCTCTTTCAGACTCACAGCTTGCGCTTGCCTCCACACCCCTCCATCCTGCCTCCTCCTTCTGCTTCTCCTCTTCTCCCATATTGTTGTAGCCACAAGAGGTTTTTGGGAGTGGGGCCAACCACAGCAACCACTGCCGCCATTTTCACAATCACTTAACACAATGTCAGTTGTACCATTGCATTATAGAGGATGACTGATTTCTGTTGCCGCTTGGTTTCCACAAATTATGACGGGATGAATGTAAATCAGTTCTACATATATATATATTTCTTGTTTGTTCTTCTTGTTACCATTTCAGATTGTCTATGTTTAAGTAGAATTTTAGCTTAGGTCTATTATCCTGTTTTTACAGTGCATGCAGAAAGTATTCACAACGCTTTTTCCACATTTTGTTATGTTACAGCCTTATTGCAAAATGGAGTAAATTCTTTTTTTTTTTTTACCTCAAACTTCTAGTCTCGACACCCCATAATGACAACATGAAAAAGTTTTTTTCTTTGTTTTTCTTTTTTTAATAAATTTCTGCAAATTTATTAAAAATGAAAAACTAATAAATCACATGTATGTAATTATTCACAGCCTTTGCTCAATATTTTGCTGATGTACCTTTTACAGCAATAGGGACCGCAGTCTCATTTGAACCCTGTGTGATATCGCAGCTTGACCACTTAGGTGGACCTCCACTCCGTTGCACAATATATACACAGTATAACTTTACGTGGATAAATGGTGTACTGTTTTGTTTTCTGTTGCAATCACCAAAGCAGTCGCAAAAAGCTTTTTTTTCGGTTCCCAGTAGAGAAGGGAAGATAAAGCGAGTGGGAGACATCGTTTCGGTAAGTATTATATTAGTCTACACAGCTAACCAGAGTAGCTCCGTTCTCTTGCTGGCAAAACCGCCTTGACATGTTTGTGCTCCAGGTCATAAACAAACCACAACACATGTCCACTTTCCCACTGCATCGTCACTTTTTCTTTGCATTTTCACTTTGTTTGCATGTAATTTAAAACCCAAAACCCATTGAAAACACAATGGTTTTTACCCCGGAAGTACAGACATTGTGTCATATTTTACTCCTTTAGCACCCACCCTCAAATGAGACTGCAATGCCCAATTACAGCCTCAAGTCTTCTTGAATATGATGCCCCAATCTTGGCGCACCTATCTTTGGGCAGTTTTGTCCATTCCTCTTTGCAGCACCTCTCAATGCTGCCACCTCTCGATGGGCAGCCAGCTCTAGAAAGAGTCCTGGTTGATCCAAACATCTTTCATTTATGGATGATGGAGGCCACTGTGCTCATTGGGACCTTCAAAGCAGCAGAAATATTTCTCTACCCTTCCCCAGATTTGCGTCTTAAGACAATCCAGTCTCGGAGGTCTACAGACAATTCCTTTGACTTCATGCTTGGTTTGTGCTCTGCATTGTACTGTCAACTGTAGGACCTTACATGTAGACAGGTGTGTGCCTTTACAAATCATGTCCAATCAACTCAACTGAATGTACCCTAGGTGGACTCCAATTAAGCTGTAGAAACATCTTGAGGATGATCAGTGGAAACAGGAGGCACCTGAGCTCAGTTTTGATCTTCATGGCAAAGCCTGAGAATACTTACATACATGTGATTTCTTAGTTTTGTTGTTTTTTTATAAATGTGCAAAAAAAAAAAAAAAAACTTATTTCATGTTGTCATTATGGGGTGTTGTGATTAGAATATTGATGGAAAAAAATGAATTTACTTAATTTTGGGAATAAAGCTGTAACTTAACAAAATGTGGAAAAATTGAAGCACTGTGAATACTTTCTGGATGCACTGTATGCTGCTCTGGAAGGCAGTAAGTCCCTTTGGCTTCTCCTTCTCTTCACTTGGGGTCACCACAGCAGAGTCGAGATGAATCTGCATATTGATCTGGCACAAATTACCATTGTTTGTTGTTATTCCTGACAATGAATAAATACTAACAATTAATAAATACTCACAACAGTAAACATAATGTAAGTAGCTTGTGTGAAAAGTGGTGGTGCTCAGAAGGACTCAAGAGCTGTTAGCCCAGATTTTGGAGGCAAGACACACCAGCATGTTCTTATGCAAGCGATAGTATGCTATCCCAGTGGACAGCTTTGAGAATTTTCCCGTTATTGTGATCCATTTATCAGACATAGGTTTATATATTCCCAAATCCTTCACAAGGTGGCAGCAACCCACCCAGAAACCAAATGTTCTTTGAATGTTCATTGAACGTTCGCAAACGTGGCATGAACACTGCATGAACATCATATGAACAAGAATGACAGGTAATGTTTGCATGCGAGCATTCAATGAACATTATACAAACGTTCACAAACACCAAATGAACAGTTGCAGCAGAACATTAAATGAACATTTGTAGAGTGTTCGCATGCGAACATTACCTGTCCTCATTCTTTGTTCATATGATGTTCGTGCAATGTTCTTGCTCAATTACCTACAATTTTTGTGATTGTTCTATTGAGAACTAAAAAAAAAAAAAAAAAAGTAAAACAAACTTTATAAATGTTTTAAAATTCAATAGGTTTTATTTCAATAGTGACTTGCAATGTGGAATTATATTGTGGAACATATAAAATAAGTAATGGACAAACTTTTGAAATCACTTAATTGATAAAGGAATTCATCTTTACAGAATTAAACATCATTGCTCAAAAAGCACATAAAATGAAAAATTTTCAACGTTACAAAACATTTCTTAAGCGGTAAACCACAAACGCTACTCCAAAAAAATGTTCAGATATAAGAATAACTCTTCTAGAATTAATAATGAAACCTTAAAAAAAAATAATAATTCATCTATTTATCTACATACAACCAATAATACACATTTTAGGAGCAAAAATAAATTCAACTTAAACATAAATCACCACTTGAAACAAAAACTACATCTTTTAGACATCTACATACAATTAATAAAAGTCATACTTAAGAGCAAAACTGTGGACAGTTTTAACACAAACATTACTATCAATAAATTCCCTGAGAAAATTCCTATGGAAGTTTTTAATCGCAGATTTGAAGACTCAGTATGACAGTCAGATTAGTCAGTTAGCGAAACCGAACAGTTTAACACAAACATATTACAATCAATAAATTTCCTGAGGAAATTCACGATGAAAAAAATATACAAAAATAATACAAAATTATTAATTTAAATTAATGTTTAATCCCCAAATAAAAAGGTTCTCTGGAGGTAAAATTAAATTTTATCAAAAATATTCCATGTACAATGCAAATTAAGTAATGCTACTAATCTGACCATAAGCTTTGATATTATAGAATATAAACCCCGATATCATATAAAATACCCTCAGCCGTATGTGCAGTCTTCTTAATAATTATTTAATTGGAATCTATATGTATACAGGTGGGGCCAAAAGTTTACATACCCTGGCAGAAGTTTAGTTTTTTTTTTGGCCATTTTTTCAGAGAATATGAACAATAACACAAAACTTTTTTTTTCGCTCATGGTTCACGGTTGGGTGAAGCCATTTACTGGCAAACAACAGTGTTTACTCTTTTCAAATCATAATGACAACACAAACTACTCAAATTAACCTGATGAAAAGATTACATACCCCTCTTCTTAATACCATGTACTGCCTGTCTTTTGTGGTGGTTGTGGATGAGGCTCTCTGAGGGTAAAGCTGCCACTGAATGGTTTGGACTTTATTTACATCAATTATGAAGAATACAAACAATATGACACTCTATGGTAAATCTGCATGAACAGTTCTGAAAAACTGAGTGAGTGTGCAAGAAGAAGAAGAGTGAGGAAAGCCATCAAGACACCCAGACAACCCAGAAGTTATAGGCTTACGTGGCTGTGATTGGAGAAATTATGCACAGTTCAAGCTTTGCATTTTGTATCACCAGTTATCCATCTTCATGATGAAGTTGTATAGAATAGGATTTTCTTAAAAAAGAAGACCTGAACCTTTAGCTACAAATTGCCAGAAGATACACCTGAGATGCCTGGATTTGATCTGTTTTGGTGAAAGAAAATCCTTCTGTGCTCTACTCCACTATGAAGCTAAGATTAGTGATGCAAAATGCAAAGCTTGCACTGTGCACAATTTCTCCAGTCACAGCCACGTAAGCCTATTAACTTCTAAGTTGTCTGGGTGTCTTGGTGGCTCCTTGTAAATCACTGCAGAGGTGTTATCAGGTTGTGAAAACAGTGTTTTCAGTTTTCAAAGTGTTTTTCAGTAGCTTTTACATAATATATGATAGACATGTTAGATTTACACAGAAATGAAGCTATTTTGAAGTGGATTCTGCCATGTTGGATTCGCAGCCAGAGACCAGACGTCACAGTGCCTCTCTACTGTGACTGCCCCCCCACCTCCCCCCAAAAAAAAACAGATTTGCAAGATTGTTAGTTTTCAAACCTGTAATCTGGGTCAGGAAAAAGTTCAGGATGGTCCCGTCTATACTTCTTTGATTCTGCTCGGACAGGACATCTTCGGATTATGGCACAATTGTAGAAATAATGGTAGTACTGTCCATTGATGTGATTTTTATTGCAGTTGCCATGACAACTCTAAATTTGTGGCACGTCCCTGGCAATTGACAGTTCCTGACTTGTCCTGGCTGCCAAAGATAAACAGGAGCCGTAGCGTTCAAGCCGCCCCTGACAATGACTGTTACTGTATACTTCCCTTGTTCCATTCCAGGGGTGTATGCAGTTAAGGTATTGATTAGGGCATTCCTCTGGTGCCTGGTTCCCTCATCCTCACCATCAAGTCTGTCATTAGTACTCTTGAGCTGCAAGTTGAAAATTTCCTTTGTTAGTCATAAGCAATTATATACATTTTTCTGTTCAGATATTGTATAATTTGAGCTACATGGTCATAACTGGTATTCAACTCAGCACCTTATTGGACAGGCCCTATATTTTAACAAGCTGTTTATATTGCTTCCAGAATTTTCTCAATTTAGTTATCAATTAGGTATACCACACAGGTGAAAGCAGATCAGACAAAAATGATTAATCCTCTGTACCCACTGTTATTTGTGTAAAGGACTTTTCACACCACATGCTTTGGAAGCATCAGAAGCGCCACAAATCGGTCTAAAAAGTATTTTCAATGAAACGCGTTGCTTTTTAGAGGCGTCTGAAGCGTCACGTCAAAAGCCGAGCTAAACCATCGCTTCTGCCGGGAGTGTGCACATTCCTGCTTGTCAACAAGCTGACGTGGTAAAAGTTCAACCCAATCCAACTTTTGCCGCTCTGAACTGTGACAAAGCTTCACACTGTCCAAAAGAAACAATGTGTCGGGTCCAAACATGGAAGACTAGCAGCAGAAACCACTGATGCCTACAAAACAGGAAGGTGTCACAGGACTGCTCATTTATACAGAGCAGTTTTCTGAAGAAAAATCCTTGCAAATGTTTTTTTTTTTTTTAAACCTCAAAATTAATTGACTGCTGTATTAAAGCTTTTTCGTGGTTCATCGACGCACATACAACATGGCAATCACTCAGCTTTCCTCTGGAGAAAGAAAAAAAAAAAACATCTGAGCAAAAGTCTCCGCCCCCTTGCCACCGGAACGCGTCGGGGGTGTGGGAGGCTGTTGACGCGACGCGTTGCCTGATGCGTATAAAGCATGCAATGTGAAAGGCTTTAGTTACCGTATTTTCCATAATACAGCATGTTTCATAATTACTGTGTAAAAAATGAAACAGCACAACTTTATTAAGGTGACGAGGATCTAACAAACAGAAAAACATTAACTCACTTCTTTGAGTGACTTTACTGGAAGGCCCATTACTTCCAGGCACTGCTTGGAATTGGTTCAAGCCCACACTTCTGGTTTAGCTGGCCATTCTTCGGGATGATCATCTTAGCAGCGTCCACATTGTTCTCTCTCTGGTATGTCTGGGAACCGACACTTTCAGGGACAGTCCAAGGATGCAGTGCACCAACTCTGTCGTTAGCTGTTTGATCCTGGAATGATGGTCATTCTGCTTCTCCTGGAACACAAAATGTATATAGATCCATATGTTACAACCTTAATACAGAAGTTCTCACTTTACATTAAATCCTATGCTTCACAAAGGATTAAACCAATGCTGTTGACCTCTCATCTCAGCACGGACAATCTGTGAATGAACTGAGTGATGAAAGTAAGTAGGTAAGTAGAGTCCCTCGGCTGCTCCCTTGTTTGCACTCGGGGTCGCCACAGCAAATCTGAGGTGGATCTGCATGTTGAATTGGCACAGGTTTTACCGCCGGATGCCCTTCCTGATGCAACTCCACATTACGTGGAGAAATGATTTGAGCCCGGAACCTTTTGCACTGAAACCAAGCGCATAACCACTTGGCCACCACTCAGTGATGAAGTGAGCCATGGAGGACAAAAAACAACAACAACAACAAAAAAAACAAACAAACTTGAAGATCTTGGCAAGCCCTGATGATTGGTCAGGTGGTTGTCCCCCAGAAAAATGTGAAATCTCAAATGCATTCTGGTTAGTGCTGTAGGTATCACTTATTTTAGTAGTCAAGTATTCTATTGATTATTCTGGCGATTAATCGAGTAATCGGATAAAAAGTACTTTTGCGTTTTAAACAACATCAATGGGCTGTCTATAAGCAATGGCACAATGTCACTGTCATTTTGCTGAAATGGCGATGGGATGTAGCCTTCTATTTGGTTTTGTCCAATTGTAAAAATTAACCAAGTTTTTTTTTTTTTTTTAAATAAAGGTTGATGGACTGGGTCCCTGCGTGATTTTTTTTATCCCTCTCTCTTCAGCAGATGCATTTCAGCTGGAGGTTGAACATGCAGCATCGCAGTCAGTTTTTTATTATTTAAGTTACCGTGTCGTGAAGTGTGTGTGTTGCCCAAAAACGCATCATTAAAAAGTGAAACAGTGTGAGTCTGAGGTAAACACAGAAGAAGAGTGGACTTCTGCTGTTTGTCAATGTAGCCGGGGACAGAGCTGTGACTCGCCCGGTCTGAGAGCTCCTCACGCTGGGCAGAGAGAGACAGCAGCCAGCCACCGGGTCAACAGTCCCTCCCCACGTAGAGCAGAAAAATAGACAAACACACTGCTTCGCTTTAAATGCACAGTAAGTCTATTTCAGATGATCAGTGTGGACCATCTTTCTCTTAAAAGGCTTTATTTTACTCTGTGTCATGTTGGAAAGCGGTAGCTATCATTGCTAATTTGATTAGCTGTTATGCTCGCCTTTTGTTTTTTTTTCTGCGGATGTTGCAGCGCCACACACAGGCCTGACATATGTGCTACAACATTAAACGAAGCTT
This sequence comes from Thalassophryne amazonica, assembly GCF_902500255.1. NCBI lineage: Eukaryota > Metazoa > Chordata > Actinopteri > Batrachoidiformes > Batrachoididae > Thalassophryne > Thalassophryne amazonica. The sequence continues at coordinate 12,777,574 of NC_047116.1, forward strand.
CGAGGCACAGAATTTGCCTCAAACATTTTTTGTAATCGAATTATTCAAGTTACTTGACTCATCGTTTCAGCCCCAATTCTGGTGCTTTCTCAGGTCTATTTACCCACCAAAAGAATCTCAAAAATTTTTTTTTTGGACAGATCACTTTTCCCACACCAGATAAGGTGGTAAACCTCAGTAGTATAGCATACAAGTCCTCCATGTTCAAGTGTATGGTACCATAGACAGTAATGCACACACTATGCAAATGAAACATTATGCAAGGGACATAGAAACTGAGTTTTTATAAAAGGAATTCTGTAACTTATATCAGCAATAAATAAACATGTCAATTAAGTAACAAGACCTGTAAATTATTTCTTTAAATAAGGAAAGTTAGTATATACAACTTCATTACTGGCAGATTTTACTGTATTTTCAAATTATATCCCAAACGAACAGAATATTCTTGCCAGAATTTTGAATATTTGCTTGCTGAATGTGAATTTTTAGAATCTTCTGGCACAAGACACTGAACAATCTTATTTAACCATTATAGTACAAACCTCGGGATAAAGATCGGGCTGATGTGAATCAACTGCAGGCACACACTCAACCGACTGGTCAGATGGAGGATTCAGTGATTAACAACTCTTAAGGCAGCAGGCATGGTTACTGTGGTGGGGAACAAACAATGATCGAAAATATTATCAAACTTATCTTTATAAAGTCTCTTTCTGGGCACTGACATTACTTAAACTTAAAAGACACAGTATATATATTAGTCATGGTCATAAAAAGTTATGTACGAGGTCTGTCCATAAAGTAACGGTCCTTTTATTTTTTTCAAAAACTATATGGATTTCATTCATATGTTTTTACGTCAGACATGCTTGAACCCTCGTGCGCATGCGTGAGTTTTTCCACGCCTGTCCGGTGACGTCATTCGCCTGTGAGCACTCCTTGTGGGAGGAGTCGTCCAGCCCCCTCGTCGAATTCCTTTGTCTGAGAAGTTGCTGAGAGACTAGCGCTTTGTTTGATCAAAATTTTTTCTAAACCTGTGAGACACATCGAAGTGAACATGGTTCGAAAAATTAAGCTGGTTTTCAGTGAAATTTTAACGGCTGATGAGAGATTTGAGGTGACACTGGCGCTTTAAGGACTTCCCACAGTGCGAGAACGTCGCTCAGCGCTCTCAGCCGCCGTCGTCAGCCTGTTTCAAGCTGAAACCCTCCACATTTCAGGCTCTATTGATCCAGGACGTCGTGAGAGAACAGAGAAGTTTCAGAAGAAGTCGGTTTCAGCATTTTATCCGGATATTCCACTGGTAAAGATTTTTTTTAATGAAAGACGTGCGGACGGGTCCGCGCGTCGGCTCGCAGCCGCCGCGACGCTCCGTACAGGAAAAACCCTCTGTTCAAAGCCTTAAGGACAAGTTGGAACATGTCCAGCTGTTAAACAATTTCTCATATACTCACTCCACTGAAAGCCATCAAAAGCCGCCTGGATTTTACAAATGGTTATCAACACGGAGGTGTTTTTCCTGTGCCGCCGCACCGCGTCAGCTGCGTCCCGACGCGCGGGACCCGTCGCACGTCTTTCATTAAAAAAATCTCCTTTAACAGTGGAATATCCGGATAAAATGCTGAAACCGACTTCTTCTGAAACTTCTCTGTTCTCTCACGACATCCTGGATCAATAGAGCCTGAAATGTGGAGGTTTTCAGCTTGAACAGGCTGACGACGGCGGCTGAGAGAGCTGAGCAACGTCTCGCACCGTGAAAAGTCCTTAAAGCGACAGAATCACCTCAAAATCTGTTGTTTTCTGTTGCAATCACCAAAGCAGTCGCAAAAAGCTTTTTTTTCGGTTCCCAGTAGAGAAGGGAAGATAAAGCGAGTGGGAGACATCGTTTCGGTAAGTATTATATTAGTCTACACAGCTAACCAGAGTAGCTCCGTTCTCTTGCTGGCAAAACCGCCTTGACATGTTTGTGCTCCAGGTCATAAACAAACCACAACACATGTCCACTTTCCCACTGCATCGTCACTTTTTCTTTGCATTTTCACTTTGTTTGCATGTAATTAAAACCCAAAACCCATTGAAAACACAATGGTTTTTACCCCGGAAGTACAGACATTGTGTCATATTTTACTCCTTTAGCACCCACCCTCAAATGAGACTGCAATGCCCAATTACAGCCTCAAGTCTTCTTGAATATGATGCCCCAATCTTGGCGCACCTATCTTTGGGCAGTTTTGTCCATTCCTCTTTGCAGCACCTCTCAATGCTGCCACCTCTCGATGGGCAGCCAGCTCTAGAAAGAGTCCTGGTTGATCCAAACATCTTTCATTTATGGATGATGGAGGCCACTGTGCTCATTGGGACCTTCAAAGCAGCAGAAATATTCTCTACCCTTCCCCAGATTTGCGTCTTAAGACAATCCAGTCTCGGAGGGTCTACAGACAATTCCTTTGACTTCATGCTTGGTTTGTGCTCTGCATTGTACTGTCAACTGTAGGACCTTACATGTAGACAGGTGTGTGCCTTTACAAATCATGTCCAATCAACTCAACTGAATGTACCCTAGGTGGACTCCAATTAAGCTGTAGAAACATCTTGAGGATGATCAGTGGAAACAGGAGGCACCTGAGCTCAGTTTTGATCTTCATGGCAAAGCCTGAGAATACTTACATACATGTGATTTCTTAGTTTTGTTTTGTTTTTTTTATAAATGTGCAAAAAAAAAAAAAAAAAACTTATTTCATGTTGTCATTATGGGGTGTTGTGATTAGAATATTGATGGAAAAAAATGAATTTACTTAATTTTGGGAATAAAGCTGTAACTTAAAATGTGGAAAAATTGAAGCACTGTGAATACTTTCTGGATGCACTGTATGCTGCTCTGGAAGGCAGTAAGTCCCTTTGGCTTCTCCTTCTCTTCACTTGGGGTCACCACAGCAGAGTCGAGATGAATCTGCATATTGATCTGGCACAAATTACCATTGTTGTTGTTATTCCTGACAATGAATAAATACTAACAATTAATAAATACTCACAACAGTAAACATAAGGTAAGTAGCTTGTGTGAAAACGTGGTGGTGCTCAGAAGGACTCAAGAGCTGTTAGCCCAGATTTTTGGAGGCAAGACACACCAGCATGTTCTTATGCAAGCGATAGTATGCTATCCCAGTGGACAGCTTTGAGAATTTTCCCGTTATTGTGATCATTTATCAACATAGGTTTATATATTCCCAAATCCTTCACAAGTGGCAGCAACCCACCCAGAAACCAAATGTTCTTTGAATGTTCATTGAACGTTCGCAAACGTGGCATGAACACTGCATGACATCATATGAACAAAGAATGACAGGTAATGTTTGCATGCGAGATTCAATGAACATTATACAAACGTTCACAAACACCAAATGAACAGTTGCAGCAGAACATTAAATGAACATTTGTAGAGTGTTCGCATGCGAACATTACCTGTCCTCATTCTTTGTTCATATGATGTTCGTGCAATGTTCTGCTCAATTACCTACAATTTTTGTGATTGTTCCTATTGAGAACTAAAAAAAAAAAAAAAAAAAGTAAAACAAACTTTATAAATGTTTTAAAATTCAATAGGTTTTATTTCAATAGTGACTTGCAATGTGGAATTATATTGTGGAACATATAAAATAAGTAATGGACAAACTTTTGAAATCACTTAATTGATAAAGGAATTCATCTTTACAGAATTAAACATCATTGCTCAAAAAGCACATAAAATGAAAAATTTTCAACGTTACAAAACATTTCTTAAGCGGTAAACCACAAACGCTACTCCAAAAAATGTTCAGATATAAGAATAACTCTTCTAGAATTAATAATGAAACCTTAAAAAAAATATAATTCATCTATTTATCTACATACAACCAATAATACACATTTTAGGAGCAAAAATAAATTCAACTTAAACATAAATCACCACTTGAAACAAAAACTACATCTTTAGACATCTACATACAATTAATAAAAGTCATACTTAAGAGCAAAACTGTGGACAGTTTTAACACCAACATTACTATCAATAAATTCCCTGAGAAAATTCCCTATGGAAGTTTTTAATCGCAGATTTGAAGACTCAGTATGACAGTCAGATTAGTCAGTTAGCGAAAACCGAACAGTTTACACAAACATATTACAATCAATAATTTCCTGAGGAAATTCACGATGAAAAAAATATACAAAAATAATACAATTATTAATTTAAATTAATGTTTAATCCCCAAATAAAAAGGTTCTCTGGAGGTAAAATTAAATTTTATCAAAAATATTCCATGTACAATGCAAATTAAGTAATGCTACTAATCTGACCATAAGCTTTGATATTATAGAATATAAACCCCGATATCATATAAAAACCCTCAGCCGTATGTGCAGTCTTCTTAATAATTATTTAATTGGAATCTATATGTATACAGGTGGGGCCAAAAGTTTACATACCCTGGCAGAAGTTTAGTTTTTTTTTTTTTGGCCATTTTTCAGAGAATGAACAATAACACAAAACTTTTTTTTCGCTCATGGTTCATGGTTGGGTGAAGCCATTTACTGGCAAACAACAGTGTTTACTCTTTTCAAATCATAATGACACACAAACTACTCAAATTAACCTGATCAAAAGATTACATACCCCTCTTCTTAATACCATGTACTGCCTGTCTTTTGTGGTGGTTGTGGATGGGCTCTCTGAGGGTAAAGCTGCCACTGAATGGTTTGGACTTTATTTACATCAATTATGAAGAATACAAACAATATGGCACTCTATGGTAAATCTGCATGAACAGTTCTGAAAAACTGAGTGAGTGTGCAAGAAGAAGAGAGTGAGGAAAGCCATCAAGACACCCAGACAACCCAGAAGTTATAGGCTTACGTGGCTGTGATTGGAGAAATTATGCACAGTTCAAGCTTTGCATTTTGTATCACCAGTTACCTCTTCATGATGAAGTTGTATAGAAGGATTTTCTTAAAAAAGAAGACCTGAACCTTTAGCTACAAATTGCCAGAAATACACCTGAGATGCCTGGATTTGATCTGTTTTGGTGAAAGAAAATCCTTCTGTGCTCTACTCCACTATGAAGCTAAGATTAGTGATGCAAAATGCAAAGCTTGCACTGTGCACAATTTCTCCAGTCACAGCCACGTAAGCCTATTAACTTCTAAGTTGTCTGGGTGTCTTGGTGGCTCCTTGTAAATCACTGCAGAGGTGTTATCAGGTTGTGAAACAGTGTTTTCAGTTTCAAAGTGTTTTTCAGTAGCTTTTACATATAATGATAGACATGTAGATTTAACAGAAGAATGAAGCTATTTTGAAGTGGATTCTGCCATGTTGGATTCGCAGCCAGACCAGACGTCACAGTGCCTCTCTACTGTGAAAGTTGAAAATTTCCTTTGTTAGTCATAAGCAATTATATACATTTTCTGTTCAGATATTGTATAATTGAGCTACTGGTCATAACTGGTATTCAACGCAGCACCTTATTGGACAGGCCCTATATTTTTAACAAGCTGGTTTATATTGCTTCCAGAATTTTCCTCAGTTTAGTTATCAATTAGGTATACCACACCGGTGAAAGCAGATCAGACAAAATGATATAATCCTCTGTACCCACTGTTATTTGTGTAAGGACTTTTCACACCACATGCTTTGGAAGCATCAGAAGCGCCACAAATCGGTCTAAAAAGTATTTTCAAGAAACGCGTTGCTTTTTAGAGGCGGCTGAAGCGTCACGTCCAAAAGCCGAGCTAAACCATCGCTTCTGCCGGGAGTGTGCACATTCCTGCTTGTCAACAAGCTGACGTGGTAAAAGTTCAACCCAATCCAACTTTTGCCGCTCTGAACTGTGACAAAGCTTCACACTGTCCAAAAGAAACAATGTGTCGGGTCCAAACATGGAAGACTAGCAGCAGAAACCACTGATGCCTACAAAACAGGAAGGTGTCACAGGACTGCTCATTTATACAGAGCAGTTTTCTGAAGAAAAATCCTTGCAAATGTTTTTTTTTTTAAACCTCAAAATTAATTTGACTGCTGTATTAAAGCTTTTTCGTGGTTCATCGACGCACATACAACATGGCAATCACTCAGCTTCCTCTGGAGAAAGAAAAAAAAAAAACATCTGAGCAAAAGTCTCCGCCCCCTTGCCACACGGAACGCGTCGGGGGTGTGGGAGGCGTTGACGCGACGCGTTGCCTGATGCGTATAAAGCATGCAATGTGAAAGGCTTTAGTTACCGTATTTCCATAAATACAGCATGTTTCATAATATACTGTGTAAAAAATGAACAGCAAAACTTATTAAGGTGATGAGGATCTAACAAACAGAAAACACATTAACTCACTTCTTTGAGTGACTTTACGGAAGGCCCATTACTTCCAGGCACTGCTTGGAATTGGTTCAAGCCACACTTCTGGTTTAGCTGGCCATTCTTCGGATGATCATCTTAGCAGCGTCCACATTGTTCTCTCTCCTGGTATGTCTGGGAACCGACACTTTCAGGGACAGTCCAAGGATGCAGTGCACCAACTCTGTCGTTTAGCTGTTGATACTGTGAATGATGTCATTCTGCTTCTCCTGGAACACAAAATGTATATAGATCCATATGTTACAACCTTAATACAGAAGTTCTCACTTTACATTAAATCCTATGCTTCACAAAGGATTAAACCAATGCTGTTGACCTCTCATCTTCAGCACGGACAAATCTGTGAATGAACTGAGTGATGAAAGTAAGTAGGTAAGTAAGTCCCTTCGGCTGCTCCCTTGTTTGCACTCGGGGTCGCCACAGCAAATCTGAGGTGGATCTGCATGTTGAATTGGCACAGGTTTACGCCGGATGCCCTTCCTGATGCAACTCCACATTACGTGGAGAAATGATTTGAGCCCGGAACCTTTTGCACTGAAACCAAGCGCATTAACCACTTGGCCACCACTCAGTGATGAAGTGAGCCATGGAGGAAAAAAACAAACAACAACAACAAAAAAACAAACAAACTTGAAAGATCTTGGCAAGGCCCTGATGATTGGTCAGGTGGTTGTCCCCCAGAAAAATGTGAAATCTCAAATGCATTCTGGTTAGTGCTGTAGGTATCAATTATTTTAGTAGTCAAGTATTCTATTGATTATTCTGGCGATTAATCGAGTAATCGGATAAAAAGTACTTTTGCGTTTTAAACAACATCAATGGGCTGTCTATAAGCAATGGCACAATGTCACTGTCATTTTGCTGAAATGGCGATGGGATGTAGCCTTCTATTTTGTTTTGTCCAATTTGTAAAATTAACCAAGTTTTTTTTTTTTTTTTAAATAAAGGTTGATGGACTGGGTCCCTGCGTGATTTTTTTTATCCCTCTCTCTTCAGCAGATGCATTTCAGCTGGAGGTTGAACATGCAGCATCGCAGTCAGTTTTTTATTATTTAAAGTTACCGTGTTCGTGAAGTGTTGTGTGTTGCCCCAAAACGCATCATTAAAAAGTGAAACAGTGTGAGGTCGAGGTAAACACAGAAGAAAGAGTGGACTTCTGCTGTTTTGTCAATGTAGCCGGGGACAGAGCTGTGACTCGCCCGGTCTGAGAGCTCCTCACGCTGGGCAGAGAGAGACAGCAGCCAGCCACCGGGTCAATAGTCCCTCCCCACGTAGAGCAGAAAAATAGACAAACACACTGCTCCGCTTAAATGCACAGTAAGTCTATTTCAGATGATCAGTGTGGACCATCTTTCTCTTAAAGGCTTTATTGTACTCTGTGTCATGTTTGGAAAGCGGTAGCTATCGTTGCTAATTTGATTAGCTGTTATGCTCGCCTTTTGTTTTTTTTTTTCTGCGGATGTTGCAGCGCCACACACAGGCCTGACATATGTGCTACAACATTAAACGAAGCTTCGAGGCACAGAATTTGCCTCAAACATTTTTTGTAATCGAATTATTCAAGTTACTTGACTCATCGTTTCAGCCCCAATTCTGGTGCTTTCTCAGGTCTATTTACCCACCAAAGAATCTCAAAAATTTTTTTTTTGGAAAGATCACTTTTCCCCACACCAGATAAGTGGTAAACCTCAGTAGTATAGCATACAAGTCCTCCTGTTTCAAGTGTATGGTACCATAGACAGTATGCACACACTATGCAAATGAAACATTATGCAAGGGACATAGAACTGAGTTTTTATAAAAGGAATTCTGTAACTTTATATCAGCAATAAATAAACATGTCCAATTAAGTAACAAGACCTGTAAATTATTTCTTTAAATAAGGAAAGTTAGTATATACAACTTCATTACTGGCAGATTTTACTGTATTTTCAAATTATATCCCAAACAGAACAGAATATTTCTTGCCAGAAATTTTGAATATTTGCTTGCTGAATGTGAATTTTTAGAATCTTCTGGCACAAGACACTGAACAATCTTATTTAACCATTATAGTACAAACCTCGGGATAAAGATCGGGCTGATGTGAATCAACTGCAGGCACACACTCAACCGACTGGTCAGATGGAGGATTCAGTGATTTAACAACTCTTAAGGCAGCAGGCATGGTTACTGTGGTGGGGAACAAACAATGATCGAAAATATTATCAAACTTATCTTTATAAAGTCTCTTTCTGGGCACTGACATTACTTAAACTTAAAAGACACAGTATATATATTAGTCATGGTCATAAAAAGTTATGTACGAGGTCTGTCCATAAAGTAACGGTCCTTTTTATTTTTTTCAAAAACTATATGGATTTCATTCATATGTTTTTACGTCAGACATGCTTGAACCCTCGTGCGCATGCGTGAGTTTTTCCACGCCTGTCGGTGACGTCATTCGCCTGTGAGCACTCCTTGTGGGAGGAGTCGTCCAGCCCCTCGTCGGAATTCCTTTGTCTGAGAAGTTGCTGAGAGACTAGCGCTTTGTTTGATCAAAATTTTTTCTAAACCTGTGAGACACATCGAAGGTGAACATGGTTCGAAAAATTAAGCTGGTTTTCAGTGAAAATTTTAACGGCTGATGAGAGATTTTGAGGTGACACTGGCGCTTAAGGACTTCCCACAGTGCGAGACGTCGCTCAGGCGCTCTCAGCCGCCGTCGTCAGCCTGTTTCAAGCTGAAAACCTCCACATTTCAGGCTCTATTGATCCAGGACGTCGTGAGAGAACAGAGAAGTTTCAGAAGAAGTCGGTTTCAGCATTTTATCCGGATATTCCACTGTTAAGATTTTTTTTAATGAAAGACGTGCGGACGGGTCCGCGCGTCGGCTCGCAGCCGCCGCGACGCTCCGTCACAGGAAAAACACCTCTGTTCAAAGCCTTAAGGACAAGTTGGAACATGTCCAGCTGTTAAACAATTTCTCATATACTCACTCCACTGAAAGCCATCAAAAGCCGCCTGGATTTTACAAATGGTTATCAACACGGAGGTGTTTTTCCTGTGCCGCCGCACCGCGTCAGCTGCGTCCCGACGCGCGGACCCGTCCGCACGTCTTTCATTAAAAAAATCTCCTTTAACAGTGGAATATCCGGATAAATGCTGAAACCGACTTCTTCTGAAACTTCTCTGTTCTCTCACGACATCCTGGAATCAATAGAGCCTGAAATGTGGAGGTTTTCAGCTTGAACAGGCTGACGACGGCGGCTGAGAGAGCTGAGCAACGTCTCGCACCGTGAAAAGTCCTTAAAGCGACAGAATCACCTCAAAATCTGTTGTTTTCTGTTGCAATCACCAAAGCAGTCGCAAAAAGCTTTTTTTTTCGGTTCCCAGTAGAGAAGGGAAGATAAAGCGAGTGGGAGACATCGTTTCGGTAAGTATTATATTAGTCTACACAGCTAACCAGAGTAGCTCCGTTCTCTTGCTGGCAAAACCGCCTTGACATGTTTGTGCTCCAGGTCATAAACAAACCACAACACATGTCCACTTTCCCACTGCATCGTCACTTTTTCTTTGCATTTTCACTTTGTTTGCATGTAATTTAAAACCCAAAACCCATTGAAAACACAATGGTTTTTACCCCGGAAGTACAGACATTGTGTCATATTTTACTCCTTTAGCACCCACCCTCAAATGAGACTGCAATGCCCAATTACAGCCTCAAGTCTTCTTGAATATGATGCCCCAATCTTGGCGCACCTATCTTTGGGCAGTTTTGTCCATTCCTCTTTGCAGCACCTCTCAATGCTGCCACCTCTCGATGGGCAGCCAGCTCTAGAAAGAGTCCTGGTTGATCCAAACATCTTTCATTTATGGATGATGGAGGCCACTGTGCTCATTGGGACCTTCAAAGCAGCAGAAATATTTCTCTACCCTTCCCCAGATTTGCGTCTTAAGACAATCCAGTCTCGGAGGTCTACAGACAATTCCTTTGACTTCATGCTTGGTTTGTGCTCTGCATTGTACTGTCAACTGTAGGACCTTACATGTAGACAGGTGTGTGCCTTTACAAATCATGTCCAATCAACTCAACTGAATGTACCCTAGGTGGACTCCAATTAAGCTGTAGAAACATCTTGAGGATGATCAGTGGAAACAGGAGGCACCTGAGCTCAGTTTTGATCTTCATGGCAAAGCCTGAGAATACTTACATACATGTGATTTCTTAGTTTTGTTTTGTTTTTTTATAAATGTGCAAAAAAAAAAAAAAAAAACTTATTTCATGTTGTCATTATGGGGTGTTGTGATTAGAATATTGATGGAAAAAAATGAATTTACTTAATTTTGGGAATAAAGCTGTAACTTAAAATGTGGAAAAATTGAAGCACTGTGAATACTTTCTGGATGCACTGTATGCTGCTCTGGAAGGCAGTAAGTCCCTTTGGCTTCTCCTTCTCTTCACTTGGGGTCACCACAGCAGAGTCGAGATGAATCTGCATATTGATCTGGCACAAATTACCATTGTTTGTTGTTATTCCTGACAATGAATAAATACTAACAATTAATAAATACTCACAACAGTAAACATAATGTAAGTAGCTTGTGTGAAAAGTGGTGGTGCTCAGAAGGACTCAAGAGCTGTTAGCCCAGATTTTGGAGGCAAGACACACCAGCATGTTCTTATGCAAGCGATAGTATGCTATCCCAGTGGACAGCTTTGAGAATTTTCCCGTTATTGTGATCCATTTATCAGACATAGGTTTATATATTCCCAAATCCTTCACAAGGTGGCAGCAACCCACCCAGAAACCAAATGTTCTTTGAATGTTCATTGAACGTTCGCAAACGTGGCATGAACACTGCATGAACATCATATGAACAAAGAATGACAGGTAATGTTTGCATGCGAGCATTCAATGAACATTATACAAACGTTCACAAACACCAAATGAACAGTTGCAGCAGAACATTAAATGAACATTTGTAGAGTGTTCGCATGCGAACATTACCTGTCCTCATTCTTTGTTCATATGATGTTCGTGCAATGTTCTTGCTCAATTACCTACAATTTTTGTGATTGTTCCTATTGAGAACTAAAAAAAAAAAAAAAAAAGTAAAACAAACTTTATAAATGTTTTAAAATTCAATAGGTTTTATTTCAATAGTGACTTGCAATGTGGAATTATATTGTGGAACATATAAAATAAGTAATGGACAAACTTTTGAAATCACTTAATTGATAAAGGAATTCATCTTTACAGAATTAAACATCATTGCTCAAAAAGCACATAAAATGAAAAATTTTCAACGTTACAAAACATTTCTTAAGCGGTAAACCACAAACGCTACTCCAAAAAATGTTCAGATATAAGAATAACTCTTCTAGAATTAATAATGAAACCTTAAAAAAAAATAATAATTCATCTATTTATCTACATACAACCAATAATACACATTTTAGGAGCAAAAATAAATTCAACTTAAACATAAATCACCACTTGAAACAAAAACTACATCTTTTAGACATCTACATACAATTAATAAAAGTCATACTTAAGAGCAAAACTGTGGACAGTTTTAACACAAACATTACTATCAATAAATTCCCTGAGAAAATTCCTATGGAAGTTTTTAATCGCAGATTTGAAGACTCAGTATGACAGTCAGATTAGTCAGTTAGCGAAACCGAACAGTTAACACAAACATATTACAATCAATAAATTTCCTGAGGAAATTCACGATGAAAAAAATATACAAAAATAATACAAAATTATTAATTTAAATTAATGTTTAATCCCCAAATAAAAAGGTTCTCTGGAGGTAAAATTAAATTTTATCAAAAATATTCCATGTACAATGCAAATTAAGTAATGCTACTAATCTGACCATAAGCTTTGATATTATAGAATATAAACCCCGATATCATATAAAATACCCTCAGCCGTATGTGCAGTCTTCTTAATAATTATTTAATTGGAATCTATATGTATACAGGTGGGGCCAAAAGTTTACATACCCTGGCAGAAGTTTAGTTTTTTTTTTTGGCCATTTTTCAGAGAATATGAACAATAACACAAAAACTTTTTTTTTCGCTCATGGTTCACGGTTGGGTGAAGCCATTTACTGGCAAACAACAGTGTTTACTCTTTTCAAATCATAATGACAACACAAACTACTCAAATTAACCTGATGAAAAGATTACATACCCCTCTTCTTAATACCATGTACTGCCTGTCTTTTGTGGTGGTTGTGGATGAGGCTCTCTGAGGGTAAAGCTGCCACTGAATGGTTTGGACTTTATTTACATCAATTATGAAGAATACAAACAATATGACACTCTATGGTAAATCTGCATGAACAGTTCTGAAAAACTGAGTGAGTGTGCAAGAAGAAGAAGAGTGAGGAAAGCCATCAAGACACCCAGACAACCCAGAAGTTATAGGCTTACGTGGCTGTGATTGGAGAAATTATGCACAGTTCAAGCTTTGCATTTTGTATCACCAGTTATCCATCTTCATGATGAAGTTGTATAGAATAGGATTTTCTTAAAAAAGAAGACCTGAACCTTTAGCTACAAATTGCCAGAAGATACACCTGAGATGCCTGGATTTGATCTGTTTTGGTGAAAGAAAATCCTTCTGTGCTCTACTCCACTATGAAGCTAAGATTAGTGATGCAAAATGCAAAGCTTGCACTGTGCACAATTTCTCCAGTCACAGCCACGTAAGCCTATTAACTTCTAAGTTGTCTGGGTGTCTTGGTGGCTCCTTGTAAATCACTGCAGAGGTGTTATCAGGTTGTGAAAACAGTGTTTTCAGTTTTCAAAGTGTTTTTCAGTAGCTTTTACATAATATATGATAGACATGTTAGATTTACACAGAAATGAAGCTATTTTGAAGTGGATTCTGCCATGTTGGATTCGCAGCCAGAGACCAGACGTCACAGTGCCTCTCTACTGTGAAAGTTGAAAATTTCCTTTGTTAGTCATAAGCAATTATATACATTTTTCTGTTCAGATATTGTATAATTTGAGCTACATGGTCATAACTGGTATTCAACTCAGCACCTTATTGGACAGGCCCTATATTTTTAACAAGCTGTTTATATTGCTTCCAGAATTTTCTCAATTTAGTTATCAATTAGGTATACCACACAGGTGAAAGCAGATCAGACAAAAATGATTAATCCTCTGTACCCACTGTTATTTGTGTAAAGGACTTTTCACACCACATGCTTTGGAAGCATCAGAAGCGCCACAAATCGGTCTAAAAAGTATTTTCAATGAAACGCGTTGCTTTTTAGAGGCGTCTGAAGCGTCACGTCAAAAGCCGAGCTAAACCATCGCTTCTGCCGGGAGTGTGCACATTCCTGCTTGTCAACAGGCTGACGTGGTAAAAGTTCAACCCAATCCAACTTTTGCCGCTCTGAACTGTGACAAAGCTTCACACTGTCCAAAAGAAACAATGTGTCGGGTCCAAACATGGAAGACTAGCAGCAGAAACCACTGATGCCTACAAAACAGGAAGGTGTCACAGGACTGCTCATTTATACAGAGCAGTTTTCTGAAGAAAAATCCTTGCAAATGTTTTTTTTTTTTAAACCTCAAAATTAATTTGACTGCTGTATTAAAGCTTTTTCGTGGTTCATCGACGCACATACAACATGGCAATCACTCAGCTTTCCTCTGGAGAAAGAAAAAAAAAAAACATCTGAGCAAAAGTCTCCGCCCCCTTGCCACACGGAACGCGTCGGGGGTGTGGGAGGCGTTGACGCGACGCGTTGCCTGATGCGTATAAAGCATGCAATGTGAAAGGCTTTAGTTACCGTATTTCCATAAATACAGCATGTTTCATAATATACTGTGTAAAAAATGAAACAGCAAAACTTTATTAAGGTGATGAGGATCTAACAAACAGAAAACACATTAACTCACTTCTTTGAGTGACTTTACTGGAAGGCCCATTACTTCCAGGCACTGCTTGGAATTGGTTCAAGCCCACACTTCTGGTTTAGCTGGCCATTCTTCGGATGATCATCTTAGCAGCGTCCACATTGTTCTCTCTCCTGGTATGTCTGGGAACCGACACTTTCAGGGACAGTCCAAGGATGCAGTGCACCAACTCTGTCGTTTAGCTGTTTGATACTGTGAATGATGTCATTCTGCTTCTCCTGGAACACAAAATGTATATAGATCCATATGTTACAACCTTAATACAGAAGTTCTCACTTTACATTAAATCCTATGCTTCACAAAGGATTAAACCAATGCTGTTGACCTCTCATCTTCAGCACGGACAAATCTGTGAATGAACTGAGTGATGAAAGTAAGTAGGTAAGTAAGTCCCTTCGGCTGCTCCCTTGTTTGCACTCGGGGTCGCCACAGCAAATCTGAGGTGGATCTGCATGTTGAATTGGCACAGGTTTTACGCCGGATGCCCTTCCTGATGCAACTCCACATTACGTGGAGAAATGATTTGAGCCCGGAACCTTTTGCACTGAAACCAAGCGCATTAACCACTTGGCCACCACTCAGTGATGAAAGTGAGCCATGGAGGAAAAAAACAACAACAACAACAAAAAAAACAAACAAACTTGAAAGATCTTGGCAAGGCCCTGATGATTGGTCAGGTGGTTGTCCCCCAGAAAAATGTGAAATCTCAAATGCATTCTGGTTAGTGCTGTAGGTATCAATTATTTTAGTAGTCAAGTATTCTATTGATTATTCTGGCGATTAATCGAGTAATCGGATAAAAAGTACTTTTGCGTTTTAAACAACATCAATGGGCTGTCTATAAGCAATGGCACAATGTCACTGTCATTTTGCTGAAATGGCGATGGGATGTAGCCTTCTATTTTGTTTTGTCCAATTTGTAAAAATTAACCAAGTTTTTTTTTTTTTTTTTAAATAAAGGTTGATGGACTGGGTCCCTGCGTGATTTTTTTTATCCCTCTCTCTTCAGCAGATGCATTTCAGCTGGAGGTTGAACATGCAGCATCGCAGTCAGTTTTTTATTATTTAAGTTACCGTGTTCGTGAAGTGTTGTGTGTTGCCCAAAAACGCATCATTAAAAAGTGAAACAGTGTGAGTCTGAGGTAAACACAGAAGAAAGAGTGGACTTCTGCTGTTTGTCAATGTAGCCGGGGACAGAGCTGTGACTCGCCCGGTCTGAGAGCTCCTCACGCTGGGCAGAGAGAGACAGCAGCCAGCCACCGGGTCAATAGTCCCTCCCCACGTAGAGCAGAAAAATAGACAAACACACTGCTTCGCTTTAAATGCACAGTAAGTCTATTTCAGATGATCAGTGTGGACCATCTTTCTCTTAAAAGGCTTTATTTTACTCTGTGTCATGTTGGAAAGCGGTAGCTATCGTTGCTAATTTGATTAGCTGTTATGCTCGCCTTTTGTTTTTTTTTCTGCGGATGTTGCAGCGCCACACACAGGCCTGACATATGTGCTACAACATTAAACGAAGCTTCGAGGCACAGAATTTGCCTCAAACATTTTTTGTAATCGAATTATTCAAGTTACTTGACTCATCGTTTCAGCCCCAATTCTGGTGCTTTCTCAGGTCTATTTACCCACCAAAGAATCTCAAAAATTTTTTTTTTTTGGACAGATCACTTTTCCCACACCAGATAAGGTGGTAAACCTCAGTAGTATAGCATACAAGTCCTCCTGTTTCAAGTGTATGGTACCATAGACAGTATGCACACACTATGCAAATGAAACATTATGCAAGGGACATAGAAACTGAGTTTTTATAAAAGGAATTCTGTAACTTTATATCAGCAATAAATAAACATGTCAATTAAGTAACAAGACCTGTAAATTATTTCTTTAAATAAGGAAAGTTAGTATATACAACTTCATTACTGGCAGATTTTACTGTATTTTCAAATTATATCCCAAACAGAACAGAATATTTCTTGCCAGAAATTTTGAATATTTTGCTTGCTGAATGTGAATTTTTAGAATCTTCTGGCACAAGACACTGAACAATCTTATTTAACCATTATAGTACAAACCTCGGGATAAAGATCGGGCTGATGTGAATCAACTGCAGGCACACACTCAACCGACTGGTCAGATGGAGGATTCAGTGATTTAACAACTCTTAAGGCAGCAGGCATGGTTACTGTGGTGGGGAACAAACAATGATCGAAAATATTATCAAACTTATCTTTATAAAGTCTCTTTCTGGGCACTGACATTACTTAAACTTAAAAGACACAGTATATATATTAGTCATGGTCATAAAAAGTTATGTACGAGGTCTGTCCATAAAGTAACGGTCCTTTTTATTTTTTTCAAAAACTATATGGATTTCATTCATATGTTTTTACGTCAGACATGCTTGAACCCTCGTGCGCATGCGTGAGTTTTTCCACGCCTGTCGGTGACGTCATTCGCCTGTGAGCACTCCTTGTGGGAGGAGTCGTCCAGCCCCTCGTCGGAATTCCTTTGTCTGAGAAGTTGCTGAGAGACTAGCGCTTTGTTTGATCAAAATTTTTTCTAAACCTGTGAGACACATCGAAGTGAACATGGTTCGAAAAATTAAGCTGGTTTTCAGTGAAAATTTTAACGGCTGATGAGAGATTTTGAGGTGACACTGGCGCTTTAAGGACTTCCCACAGTGCGAGACGTCGCTCAGCGCTCTCAGCCGCCGTCGTCAGCCTGTTTCAAGCTGAAAACCTCCACATTTCAGGCTCTATTGATCCAGGACGTCGTGAGAGAACAGAGAAGTTTCAGAAGAAGTCGGTTTCAGCATTTTATCCGGATATTCCACTGTTAAAGATTTTTTTTAATGAAAGACGTGCGGACGGGTCCGCGCGTCGGCTCGCAGCCGCCGCGACGCTCCGTCACAGGAAAAACACCTCTGTTCAAAGCCTTAAGGACAAGTTGGAACATGTCCAGCTGTTAAACAATTTCTCATATACTCACTCCACTGAAAGCCATCAAAAGCCGCCTGGATTTTACAAATGGTTATCAACACGGAGGTGTTTTTCCTGTGCCGCCGCACCGCGTCAGCTGCGTCCCGACGCGCGGACCCGTCCGCACGTCTTTCATTAAAAAAATCTCCTTTAACAGTGGAATATCCGGATAAAATGCTGAAACCGACTTCTTCTGAAACTTCTCTGTTCTCTCACGACATCCTGGATCAATAGAGCCTGAAATGTGGAGGTTTTCAGCTTGAACAGGCTGACGACGGCGGCTGAGAGAGCTGAGCGACGTCTCGCACCGTGAAAAGTCCTTAAAGCGACAGAATCACCTCAAAATCTCTCATCAGCCGTTAAAATTTTCACTGAAAACCAGCTTAATTTTTCGAACCATGTCCACTTCGATGTGTCTCACAGGTTTAGAAAAAATTTTGATCAAACAAAGCGCCAGTCTCTCAACAACTTCTCAGACAAAGGAATTCCGACGAGGGGCTGGACGACTCCTCCCACAAGGAGTGCTCACTGGTGAATGACGTCACCGACAGGCGTGGAAAAACTCACGCATGCGCACGAGGGTTCAAGCATGTCTGACGTAAAAACATATGAATGAAATCCATATAGTTTTTGAAAAAAATAAAAAGGCCCTATACTTTATGGACAGCCCTCGTATATTTTAAATTTAGCATTTATTTAAGCAAATTAGTCCCTTTGAGATCAAGACCTCTTTTATAAGTGACCTGGACAATTATAACCTGCATGTCCTTGGAAGTGAGATGCCCACACACACTTTGACACCTTTAGGCTTCTGGCTTAATATCAGAATATATTAAAACATGGACAAAATATGAATTAGGCCTGTGCCTCTCTGTGGCTAACGTTAGCTCCGTGCTAGTCAAAAATGTGCTGGTTTGGTTCTCATTAGTCCATGTCTGGCATAATCAAGCTTCAAGCAAGTTCTGTCTTTTCTGTCTAAAATGGGTTTGTGCTCACATCAGGTTCCATTACCTCGTGATGACTGTAGGAAGGCCTCGCCATTTGAAGCTAGCTGCTAACTCGTGGTTGTGTTGGTTTTCTGTGATCCAGTCGATGATCATCCAGCGTTAGTCTCCGGTTCTGCTCTCAGTGGTCTCGTAATCGTAGTATAGAGACTGAACAGGCAAATTAACCTCTTGAACATAAACTTTTATTTGCCAAAAGAGAGCGGAGAGCATGCAGCACTGTTAGTTAGCCAAGTCGTGTTCTCCTTCTTCTCCTTCTTCTTCTTCTTTGTTAAACAGCGGGTTTTAACCCAACTCGGTGCACCACTGCCACCAACTGTTTGGTGGAGAGCACTACAAGCTTTTTTTTTTTTTTATTATTATTATTATTATTATTATCATTACCAGAATGAGAATGTTGCATTTTACATTCAGAAATGATTGTATCCAGGTGTTATAATGTGTACATTGTACATGTTTTATCCTGGATAATTATAATATCATGCCTCACTGAAAACATGAATTGAGCAGCTGAAATTAAAGGAATCAGAAAGGAAGAAATATGTTGTTACGGTAATAATTCCCACCAAACACTGTTAGACTGTGACATGTGTGACTATTCATCTCATGTTCAGCATGTTTGTTTAAAAACATGTCTGATAATGTTTGAACTGCAAGTTGTGAAGTGACCAGTAAAAAATATTATTTGTCTATGAGCTGTTTTATTTAAATGTCAATGTTTCCTGCTCATGCATGTTGAAAACATTATGTTGTAAATCAATTTTAATACCTTTAATGTATTTTTCCTTATTTCCAAAAATGCTAAAGATATTATGCTTTTAGAAAATATGGCAAAATGTATGTAACTCAGGTCTGTCGGACGTCTGGATAATAAGCTGCCATTGCAATCTGTTTCCATAAAAAAACATATTTCAGTAGCTGACAATCACAGTCTGTAGTGATGTAAATTTTTTATTGCAAAAATAATATTCCAATTAACAGAGTGCATGTTTATGCAAGTTGCCCCAAGACATGTTTCTGAGTTAGCTCTGTCAGTTGATCACAGTAATCTTGAAATTATACGAGGGTAGGCTGAAAAGTTCTAAGGCTCACTATAATGCAGTTAATGCATTACTCCTTCATGGGGAGCCTTAGAACTTTTCAGCCTACTCTCGTATATTCAGTAGGTCTGAATAAATCATAAATCGACATATTATTGGTTACCATGAGTGTTGAAATCATTTCCTATTGTTCATTCTACCTATGTTTGCACAAATAATTTAAATGGAGTCCAACATTAACTTTCTGTAGGCAGTAAATTATATTTAATGTTTTCCTGTAATATGAAATTTTACAAAATAATTGTAATAATTAAATAATAATTTAATTTATACTTTTATTTAGAGGCAAGCTTTACACATACAACATGAACATTATGTGAATGTTCGCAAACACACTGAACATTAAGCATACATTCTATAAACATTTGATTGATTTTTGCAAATGTTTGCTTACATGTTTGTCTAATGTTTGCTTTCATGCAAACATTAGACAAACATCACAAACATTATATGAACATTTGCAAACTTGCTGAACAGTAAATGAACATTCTATGAACGTTCACTTGATGTTCGCAAATTTTCGCTTCCATGCAAACATTAGACAAACATCACGAACATTACATGAACGTTTGCAAACTTGCTGAACAGTAAACAAACATTATATGAACATTTGTTTGATGTTTGCAAATGTTCGCTTCCGGGTGGGAATGCAACAATAAGGATGCCAGCTGCCGCTAGCACCATAGAAGAAGAGAGGTGGGCTTGATTTGTTCACAGGGGTATGACAGAGCACATTTCGGCATTTACAAAATGCCACAAAAAAATATAAAATCATTTAAATTAAATAAATAAAAGTGCTTCATTTACTCATATTTGCAGTCAGTCTGGGTAAATCGTGGGACCCATTGATTGTTCAGGTATAGGTGCCCTGACAGTTGCACGACTTTGATCCATGCACTTGCATGCACATCGTTGTGATGATCCCACCCGCTGTGTTCCCAGCTGGATCTCGCGCTTTGTTCCACTGGCTGCCACACGTTGTACACTGGAAGGTGCGTCAATAAAATAATTATTTTGTAGTGGATTAATCATTTTCTCTTCGAGTTAGCTGTTGAAAATGGCTCAAATCATTTCCTGAATCACAGAGGACCGCTCCAGCTGCAGCTTATCTCGCGCACGCTCTGAACGAGGGGGAGAACACACTTGGTGCCATCTAAAAAGATAATTATTTGTCATGTGTATTTTGTATTTTGTAATGGCTTGGTAAAACAGTTGCATGTTCTGTCCTTCTTGTGTGCAGCTGTAAAAGTATGTTTATGATAGATTTAACATCTTGTTATAATCCTTCAGACGAGCTGCGGTCTGATGTAGTGCGCTGACACAACCACTCACAGTGTTCACTTCTTTAGTTGAATTGACAAGCTGCACGTAGTGTTGGCGAGTAGATCGCGCAACGTTCACTACCACTTCATGTTTGTTGCACGACATTTATGCGTGAAAGATTTTTTGAACATTTCAAAATTCTCTTTGCGCAATTGCACGCACTGGTGCCCCTCTCACTTTTGGTCTACACACGTTAATAACGAGTTTACTCTCCTGCACGACACAATGCATGCATCAAAATCATGCAAGTGTCAGGGGGCCTTAAGGCTAAGCTAATATTAGCCGATTAATCTGATGCACTAAACACCATTCACCCTATTGAGGTATCCCATAATTCCTTGTGCGCCAGAGAGTCACGGCAGTCTAAACAACATAGTGAAACCACATGACGACAAATGTAAATGAACATTATACAACCAAAATGTACATTTTTATGCTTTTCTTCATGTTAATAAGAGACTGCATGCATGAGACCCTGAAAACTTGCTAAAACAAATTTTCCAAATCCGTGTCTGGTACCTTCAACCTGCATGGAATTTTATAAATGCAAACCGAATTTCAGACATCTTATATTACTCTGGAACAAAGAGGACAAACAATGTTGTAAAGGACAATAAGCAGGATGTTAAAGAGCAAACTTCACTTTCCCCCAGAACAACATGAACAAGAAGCGATTGCAGCTCACAGTGATTTCCATTGAAAATAATGAAGAAACAACCTGTGCTTCTCGTATGTTTACATAAAACAAACACAATAACAGCATCTATAAACCCAGATAATATATTCATGAGAGTTTTAGGTACAATATACAAAGAGTTTTATGTTGAGACGTTAATGCTGTTGTCCATGTGCAGCGGTTAATTTGCAGCCTGATCAGACCGTCTCAATGCATTTCTTAATGTTAATGACATCTCACAGAGAGGCAACCTCTTCGAAGTTTTGCAAGATTTTGCAACATTGGAAACCTCAATAGGGTGAATAGAAGAAACGAGGGTTTGCTAGATTTTATTCACATTTCACTTTTCGAGATTGTTCAAGTGGCCCAACCCTGTAATGAAAATAAAGGTTTTGAAAATTATTCCCCCAAATTTTCATAATAAAAGATACAAATCACCGTGCCATGCGCAAGCCATGTTCAAACGCTGAGGCCGATGTGACAGAGAGATCTGCGAGCCACATACACGCACTCACACAGACATTTCTTGCTTTATACTTTGCACTGGAATACCAATGAAACAACTGCAAATTAAGACAATAGTCATATGACCAATGGTATTTTAACATTGCGTTCTATTCTCACAGTTCCGTAGCCTTTTGTTTGTGATGATCTGTTTGAATATTACTTATATGATTTCGTTTTTCTGAAACTTAATTAGCTTAAATCAAGAGAACAAATGAGCAGCGCCAAACAGCGGGACTGCACAGATGTGAATCTGAACAGGAGGAGGACATATGATCTCACATATGTCACAAACACGGTTACACAAGGGTAAAATTTTTTACTCACTGATGAGTGTGAAAGCGACGTGTTTCATCGTATCTAAAAAGTACTCGGGGAGCCATTTAATGGTTACACACTCATCTACTCCCCACAGTAACCCCGACTGCTGTTTCCTCCCAATTAACAAAGTGCTGTGGTGCAGAGGAGGCTCCTTACCAGTTACAGTACACGTGGATCCAGTTAGTCCTCAAAGCCGCTCGGCCGTCTGTGCACGTACAAATGGAAATACACAAACACACTTAAGTTCAGATGCACCTGATGTCCATGTGAAAGTGTCGATTAAAGTTTCTCTTGCTGCTTACATTGAAGCCCGTTTCAGCTGGTGCTCTTTGCAGGCAGCCTGAGCTGATTGGCTTAATTAAATGAAGTGAATAAAAGGAATGCAATGAATATCCCATCACACACCTCACTAACAAATTAGAACTAGGCCCAAGGAAGGAAACCTATCTGAAGTTTAAAAGCTGAAGAATACTTTCAGGATGTGCACTGAAAATAGGAAAGGATACACCAACCTAATCAAGTTCTTCAGTTGGTGGCAAACAAATGAATTTCCTTGAATCAAATTAACTTATTTAATGACTATGCTTTCTACTCTTTTAAATTCATTTTATTAGGACACGGAGCGTGCCACAGCCTCAACTTTATCTAACATCTGGGTCTTTTAGTGAAGCTTAGGGCTTCACCTTAGGGTGATCACCTTAGTATTCCTTCTGTTTTTCTTGTTGCTTAATGCTGACAAATTATACTGTATTTGTTGTCTTTCTGATGCCACGTTCTGTTTTCTCTCTCTCTCTCTCTCTCTCTCTCTGTTTGAGGTGCGGCTCCATCCAGAGATGGATGTGGTGCCTGTTTCCTCCTGTCCTGTGCACTGACAACATTTCCTGTATGGGTGATTCTTTAACTACGGGCACTATTGGCCTTGTAAATGTAATTTCCACCACACCATTGCCTTACAATATAAAGCGCCTTGGGGCAACTGTTTGTTGTGATTTGGTGCTATATACATGTGCTCTGATGTCACTGTTTATCTCCATAGAAACTACCCAAACAATCTTTCATACAAACTGTTTAGGGACATTACAGTGTTGTGGTGGAAATTACGGCAATAGTGTGGGACAACTACATTTTGTTTAAAAAAATCACAACAGTTGTATGACATTGAATACCCCAATTATGTTTTGATTATTTTACTGATATTTTATTCAGAGATATTTTAAAACATTAGAAAAAACGTTTCTTTACCATTCATTTTTATCATTGAAGATCAAAAGTCTGGGTGTGGGACAAGCACAAAATGGCAATATTTGCATATAATGATGCTGAAAAAAGGTGAAAAAGTCATCATAGACTACTAGAACAAATTTCTTAACACACTTTCATTGTAAAGATAACTATAAAAGTGTGAAATGTCCCCTTTTTTCTGTTTTTCATACAATATGATCAAAGGACATAATAAGTGCCCATAGTCTAAGAATCACCCGTATATTCATTCTGTGAATTGTTTTGTCAGTTGTGTCTGTAGCATGGCCCAAGCAGAGGGTCACCCCTTTGAGTCTGGTCTGCTTGAGGTTTCTTCCTCAAATCATCAGAGGGAGTTTTTTCTTACCACTGTCGCCTGTGTTCTTGCTCTGGGGGTTGGTAAGGTTAGACTTGTGTGAAGTGCCTTGAGGTAATTTTGTTATGATTTGGCGCTATATAAAATTAAATAAATAAATAATAGCTTGTGATAATTTTGCCAACTTGTTAACTTTATTTGGGTAAACTTAATTCTTTAGTGTGTTACCAATTTAAGCTATTTCATTAGTTTTACTCACATATTTCTCACATATTTTATATTGTAGTTGTTAGGTGATGTCTGCGAACATCCACCAAACCAGGGAACGGCCCCAGAAACTGTTCAGATCCATAAAACCCATATCATTTTTTTGTTAATCAACATGCTTAGGATGCTAAACCCACAATTCAATTTAAATTTCAATTTATTTTCCTTTACTCATGGTTTTTAAGTCAAAGGCCAATATTAGCAGCTAATCAAGTTCATAACTGCTACAAACAAAGCAGTACCTAAAGTAGAAGTAAATCCTATACAGGTCCTGAGGCCCTTTGGTGGCAGTCCTTATTCCTGGATACCATAATGTGAAGCATATGAGAGTCTACAACTCCACCTAGATGCCCGTCAATCACAGGTTACTTCTCCAGCCAAGGCTGGTACCCATTTACAGCTGGATGGACCAGTACAGTGCAGATGAAGTGTCTTGACCCCATGACATAGCATCTGGGAATTCCATGACCGGGAAATGATCACAGGATTACATTCTGTGATCTAAGCTACTGACACTTGAAATTGCATAGTTAGTTAGTTAGTTAGTTTTTGTGGCACAGCACTGGCAGGGTGGTGTGAGCACTTTATCGCAGTGATTCCATTTTTGCAAATAGCACTAGCATGTGTTTTGTTTATAAGATAATTCACAGCAAAGCTTACATTGTGTAAAGTGATAAAAACACAACCCTAGCAAGCAACATTCAGAGTCCGTCCAATCTGCTCCTACATTTAAGTTTTTCACTTGCGATTGTGAAAGATTTTGTGTGACATGATGTACGTCTTAGAGTAGATCAAGACAAGCTTCTCCTCTATTTTCTTGGTTGTCAGGTTGACAAATTTGTTTGGTTGCCTGAACAGGTGGTGCAGTAATGATACCAGTGTTCCTGGAAAAGCCTGAAATTTTCACCTTGGAACACTTGGATGTCAATTGCACTCCTTTCTCATTTGTGATAACTGAAAAAAAAGACACTGGCACATAGGAAAAAAAAATTATAGACACTGGCACTAATACTGTTTAACAGTGGATACGGCAACCATCTTGAAATTTTCAGTGGCCCATATAGGACTACAGGTGCAGAGTGTTGGTGTCAGCTTTGTCAATTTTATCACCATTTGAAAGAG
This sequence comes from Thalassophryne amazonica, assembly GCF_902500255.1. Classification (NCBI taxonomy): domain Eukaryota; kingdom Metazoa; phylum Chordata; class Actinopteri; order Batrachoidiformes; family Batrachoididae; genus Thalassophryne; species Thalassophryne amazonica. The sequence continues at coordinate 12,802,746 of NC_047116.1, forward strand.
CTCCCTGAAATATTATTATTATTATTATTATTATTATTAATAAATATTCATTCATTCCTTTCTGTACCAATTTTTGACAAACTATTAAACAAAATACATTCATATCCAATTATTAATTGTAAAAATAACAGGTACTAGATTGTAAAGGTAATCAACTGCAGACATAATTGAGTGGTTAAAGGTTCAACACTTTCAAATGAAAAACACTTTATAAATGCATAAAAGTATATTTTTGTCATCGCACTGTGTATCTGACATTGCAGTTGCAGTGATTTGATTCTGTATAATTAAACTGAGGCAAAAATGAGGTACCAGTAATTGGCTCTCTAAAGTCTTCTGCTTCCTGTCCACGTGGGTATAGTTTATCCATAAACAAACACAATTTAGAAAATAAATAACACATGCATGCTCTCTCTCAGCTTCAAATGCAAATATACCTGATGAGCATGTGGTGCTAAAACTGGAGGCTAATTAAGTGACATTCAACAGCTCGCAGGGAGGCATACTTTGGGATTAACAGCGGTGTCCGAGCAGCAGTGTACAGTACACAAGCTTTTTCTCCATTTACTGCTAAAGAGGAAAGGACTTAGTTTTGTGTTGTTTATTAAGACACACCAATCTGAGTGGTTGTAAATCAATTCTAATCAATTACCGTGGGATTAATTCATTTTTTCTATGCTTTTTTTTTAATTCATCCCAATTTTTTTTAATTCATACTTTTACTGGAACAGTTATAACAGTCATTTGACTTTGGATTCAAGCAATCAAGTGGGGTCAATAATGACCCCAGCCAAATAATTATATGTGCCACAGTAATATGTTTCATCAGTAAGATATGTCTAATTGTAAATTCATTGATCTACTTGTCCTCCAGTTTTATTTATTTTACATAAATTGTTCCGCTGGTGCTGCAAAGACAATATATGTCTTGAACTTCATTTGCATCAGTCTTTCAGAAAGACATACAGTATGGTACTGTGTGGTAAAACTGTCTGGAGTCAGATGTTCACAAAAACTGAGTGACAGTGCAAGAAGGGGGCTAGTGAGGGAAGACACCAAGATGATGAAGGAGCAGTAGTTTGCCAGACAGCACGTGGGAGACTGGAGTTTCTTGTATGAAAACTGTTTTCTGTTCTCCTCCACAATGAAGCTGTAAAGCAGGTGATGCACCAAGCTAAAGTTGCACAAATTCACTCCACTGAAACATTCACCAAACATTCAGTCTGCTTTTCAATGCATCATCTTTCTTGATGAATGTCTGCATGTGGTTTTATGTCTGCACAGCTCTCTGGTTCAGGATTGCCACAGAGTGCCAGAGAGCACAGTGTAGAAGTACTCAAGATCGAGTGTATGCAGTTTTCAGTATATTAGCATAGCTCAGCATTTCACTCTCTCTCTTTCATTCAAAGGTGGTAATATATAAATACAAAGCATTTGCTGCCTGTAGGTTTCCTGTGTACTGAAATTCAGTTGTGTTTATTGGTGTTCTGTATTTTGCCCTGTTCTTTTGTCGGCATTCAAACCCGTCACCTGATTGCGGGAGGTAACATAAAGTAATCAGCTTTCTCGCTGTTGCAGAACCGGCTGCAAAATGTTTTCAGTTGTCACGTCAAAAAGCCTGTTTGACATTTTATTTCTCATATATCTTTCACCTGCATCAGTCTAACATGGCACCGGTGTACAGAAGTAAAAATCATCCTTCACTCCGAACCAGACTGGCAAAGACTAATTATTATCATTCATTGTAACATATAATAACATGCAGTTTTAGACGTAGTAGTAGTGGTAAGGCATAAAATTATTCAAGACCAAAAGGTTACCTTCACGTTTGGTTTGCCAGGCCAAAAACAACAATAAAATGTTTCAATTTCATTCTTCATTAAGGAAACTGAGGTCTATATTCTCACTAATGTAGAACTTGTGGAGCTGATTTGGTGCACATGTAACTCCCATTATGTGCCCTGTCTTGATGAGCTGTGGTGCAGGACCTGTGTGTATCAAGGTGAAATTCAGATTGAAAAAGATGTTCATACTAACTCAGCTCGAGGGGTTTCCTCTTTTTCCTGACCTGGTAGTGCATTGGTTTTAACTACTGGGTCAATTGCCACATTGTAACCAAGAAAAATACATCTTTGTGTTAAGTGGGGTTTGTATACCAGAAATCACACACTCAAGACCAATGCACTACCAGGTCAGCTAAAGGAGAAGAAGCTAACAAGATAATTAATGGTGTTGTATGAGACAGAAGACATGAGTAAACCGGTTCTTGTAGCCACTGAACAGATGATCATAGCTGAGGTAAATGTGTAATGTAATTAAGCATTTGAAAACTTAGTGGATTATTTATTTATAATGCAAAAAAAAAAAACACATTTGTAATACATAACAGACCTAACTTAGCTGATTTGCTGTTACTGTTCTTGTCTAACACAGTCCAAACAAGTGTGGGTACTATGACACAAGTACAGAGAACTATTATAAAAAGTTATGAAAGTGGTCTTTCAGTTTGAGAGCATTATTTTTTAAATTTACTTGTTCAAAGATAATGAATGTTTATTGCCTTCAGAGCTTCTTATTCTTCTTTTTCCCCTCCTCCAGAGTGTGAATCATAGTACCTCATTCAGTATACAGAGGCAGCTTGTCACATGTATGGAAGATGCCATCTTGTGGCCATTGATGATAATACAGTAATTTTTCATATATAATGTACTTCAGAATATAAGTCACAGGACATCCAAAACTAGTAAAAGATAAAAATGCAATTTATAATCAAGCAAATGTACTCAATGTCAACCGCTATGCTAAGGCATCACAATTGATATATGAGGGGAACAAAATAAAGCCAGACACAGTTCTTTCAACACGTTTCTTGAAAACTGGCAAGCAAAACAGAAAACGGTGGACACGGCCTCTTTGAAGGTATTAAAACTACAGCATTTAACATACCTAATCTTGTGAACATAATCCTTGTGAACACAACATGATATAAACCTCTCACCGTCTTGTAACTGTTGGTAAAACTGTCACCCAATGACACATGCTTCACTTTTTCAGTGATCTTCCAAAAAAATGGGCACCACAGAGACAGAAACAAGTAGTGAAGAAGAATGCAACATATCACAAACCGTTTGCTGAACTAATTTTCTTGTTTTGGTAAGAAGTTCAATCTAGTATAATTAATTCACTTCATTAAATCACATGTGGCCAAGTCAACGTGAGGGGGTTTGCATGAGAAATGTGATTAGCCAGCAGATGACACCTCGCGTCTGGACGCCAGGCCGACTACACGCTTCAGGCTCACAGCGGCTTCAAACGGACAAAAGAACACGAGATTCAATTACAACAACACTGCAAGTGTGCAAAATAATAGACAGAAACAACAACAAAACCTCAGGAAAAGAATGAAAAGTAAATCAGCCCTGAAGATAAGAAAGATATATCAAGAAGAAACGGTATACCATGGAGCCAGCACTCTGTCATGGGGTCTCATTGCTAAAGTCCTGTTCATCTAAAGCCCCATGTGGTTGAAAACCATAGCAACTACTCATCTCCCTGCTCTACAAGAATATAAATTTGCATCGTGAGACCAGTAATGCCTAAGTATTGTCATGTAAATATTTCCGTGCATACACCATGAAGCTAAATCCAACCACTGCTAAATTGTCCAATTCCAGTGCTCGTGCCGTTTTGCATAGTTGGTCATTCAGAAGACATTAAGTGCTTTGGGCTGTTGAGGTAAAGAAACACGTGAAGCTTTCTTGGACTATTGTCTATTGTTATGTCAACCAGTTGCCCACATTCATTTCAGTGCAGAGGTGTAGAAATGCACACATTTCCATCCTAGATTTGCGAAGCCCCCCCCCCCCAAATACTGTAAGTATCCTATAAACAGTTCTTTTAGGAGATGGGTGAGACCGACTCTAAAAAGCTTCCCTTTGTGTTTCTAATGTGTGCCACTATTGTAGGCTTACTGCAAAACTGAGCAGAGCAATCGCAAACAATCGAGCACTCATTTGGAATTAGGATGGAATTTTTTTAAGCTCTTAGCAACAGGACTTTAATAAAATGAGACAAATTTGGCACTTGTGACAGGAAGATAAATTTTAAGCAGACAGGACATGATAAATAATGAAACAGTTTTACGCATGCACAGGTCTGACCAGAAGGTTGCTGTAAGGTTAAACTGAAGAGGCTGGTAACAAATCTATTGTGTGGAAGGCATGGCTCTTATTGGTGAGCAGAGCCGCTGCATGTCAACCAGAGGTGGGGCATCGTCCCTAGAGTCCACTATCACAGCAGGTTAACCTGGCACTGCTTTTCTAAGGACTGATTGCCAGACCCCCCGTAGCTTGAGGTAAACCGACAATTTTCCATCAGCAGGGAATGTGGCTTTATTAGTAAAAGTAGGGGGATGGTGTGAGGTAAGAGGGGAAAGTGAAATCAAGTTCACAGAGCAGCTATAGTTGTAATTTAGGAGCACAATAATGTGTGATTGCAGACCTTACCGTGAGGGCACTCGGAGAGAGAACACCTCCACCAGTGCCGCTGTCCAGAGTCTATTTCAATTCATTTCAAGGTAATTTGCTGTGATCCAGGGATTCACTCCCATTTAGGCCCTGGGCCACACCCACAAAAGTGAGGTCTGGCCCAGTGATGGATTACACAGGGATCAAAATTTAAACATGGTCAAGTCAAAGTGAGAAGTATACCACATGATTTGTCTGATCATAGAGATTCCAAAAAGGAGTATTTTGGAATATCTACAATGGAATGTTTTGGAATTGTCAGATAAAAACCATTTCAGTATGCACATGGGTAAAAAGATAAAGTTACTTCAATTTTGGAAAAAAAAAAAAAAAACAAGAAGTGATGTGAATTACTCGTATTGTTTGAGATAATAGGGTCCTAACAACAATTAATTTGTGCTTAGTTATCAAATTATGAGATAATATACATCATAGAATCTAATGGATGTTGCATTTGTTTGACCATTAATTTGAAGACCAATCAACACTTTTGCATTTACTGATCGTCTTACGTCAACAAATTTGCATCACTTTTTTTTTCCAAACTTTGAGTAACTTTAACTTTTGACAGCTATACAAACTGAAATTGACCTTTGTCACCATTTTTGCTGTTTTTACCCCGTAACAGTCCAAGCTTTCTGGACTCACTCACTCACCTTCAACCGCTTACCCCACATAAGAATCACGGAGGGCGGTGGGGGGGTGTGCTATCCCAGCAGTCATAGGGTGTGAGGCAGGGTACACCCTGGAGAGGACACCAGTCTGTCGCAGGGCCACATATAGACAAACACAGTCACACCCACACACACACCTACGGACAATTTAAAGTTCCCAGTCCACCTTAACCTGCATGTCTTTGGATGGATGGATGGATGGATGGATGGATGGATGGATGGATGGATGGATGGATGGATGGATGGATGGATGGATGGATGGATGGATGGATGGATAGCTTTATTATTTGAATTGGACTTTGGATGTGGGAAAAGGCCGAAGCACTCAGAGGGAACCCACGCAAACATGGGGAGAACACACAAACTCCACACAGAAAGGCCACAGGTGGGAATCGAACCCATGACCTTCTCGCTGTGAGGCAACAGTGCTCAGTGATCACATAAATAATGTGGTGTACCTCTCAGTATGATTACAATGTTCTAAAAATTTTGACTGCTGTGTAATCCTTCATTGAGCCCTACCTGGCGACAGCCACCACCCTGGGATAGCTATCAGACCTTTTCAGGTCACTAGAATGAAGCCATTCTCCCTAACAATTTACTCTTTTTTTCCAAAAATAAAACTGACAAGTGTCAAAAAATGGCAGCATTACATTTTAACCAGATGTTGCTGGGGGGAGGGGGGGGGGGGGTATATCAGGTTATATAATTAAGTCTTCCCTTTTTGAAGAGACTACCAGAGTGGGTTTTATACTCATCCTCTGTTTGACATCCTCCCAAGAGGTTTGAATTCCAGGCAAAAATTATTGGAACTCAGAATTCCTGAAATATTCCATTTATCCATGGAAAAAAAAATTGAGGTATAACCAGAAATACCTCAAAGGATAACCGATTTCTCCTTGATGGAACAAAGAAGCATCTCTTCCATGATCTTTTTTGCCTGTTGGAAGCATACGCTGGTGCCATGCAATGCTACATCCACCACACTGTAGACCTGTGTTGATTTCTGGATGGTAACCACACAAGTCAGGCTACTGGTCCTAGTTATCTACCTATCTGACACCATGAGGTGAAGCGTGGATGGACCTTTGGTCTTCTCCAGACGCTGGGATCCTCAACACTGGGGCACCTGCTTGCTGGATCATGAAATGCACCACACCCCCAAAATGTCACAGCTGATGTTCCCTCACAATACATCACCTGAGTCTCTCTAAGTAACCATTTGGTTGACACAAGGTTATTCCAGCGTTGCCCAAGGATCCTCTAAAGCAGGGGTGGCCAAGTTCGGTCCTCGAGAGCCACCTTCCTGACACTCTTAGTTGTCTCCCTGCTCCAACACACCCGAATCCAATGAAAGACTCGTTAGCAGACTTTTAATGAGCCTTTCATTGGATTCAGGTGTGTTGGAGCAGGGAGACAACTAAGAGTGTCAGGAAGGTGTCTCTCGAGGACCGAACATGGCCACCCCTGCTCTAAAGATATCAAGTACCAAAGACATCCAGTCGTCACCTGAGGTCACTGGTTGGCGTCCAAATTGCAGAACCATCCAATAAGACAGAAAACACCAGGAACCTAAAGACTTGGACCTTCGCTCTCCTGCAAAGACACTGGCTTCACCAAACACCCCATGACTCCATAACACAGACAGGGGTAATGGTGACCACATACACTCTGCCTGTCTTCAGTGATTGCTGGGATAAGTTAATTATAGATTAGCTACATCAGTTACTTGCGTAGTCATTTCCTGAGGAATGCTGAATTGAAACAATCCTCAAAGTGTAACACTTGCATAAAGCCTGAACACAGTATTTGAAGAAATCTTGCAAATAAACTCTGGGGGAAGCCATCAGATGAGACAGTAAAAAGCATGTCTGTATCTCACATCATTCTTTATTGTCAAGCAGATGTGCATCTTGAGCAGACTTTCTGACAGGTGGGAAAACATCCACCTGTATAATAGAATCGGCAGACCTTGTATCGGAGATGAGAAAGACTCTTCAAACAGCAAATCAATATCATCCCCAGGCTGCAAGGGAATTCAGAAGGTGAAGTGTGCCAATGATATTGCATTTCTGAACAATCAGTGAAATCTACAAAGAAGCACTGGCCATGACAATATCTGGGTAAAAAAAACAACAAAAAAAAAAAACATAGAGGGCAAACAAACAGAGCCTTATGGTTTTCAAGGTCTCCATTTGTTTTCCCATGTTCTGATGTCAGGAGAGAGCAGTGGAGAGAAGGGTGAGCCATACAGGGTTAAAAGGCCATGGCTGGGATTATAGCACGAGTACCGACCCCATACTGCGGCCTGACATGCCTACCAGCTTACAGTGCATTTTTCTCTGACAATGCAGGGTCATGCACGGCCAGAAACCATGAAATGTTTTCCTCTGTGCAGTGAAAGACAAGTGAAATGTCCGGTGTAGAAAACCTTCCTTCTCAAAGGTTATCTTGGAGCATTATGTTGTTTTTAATAATAAAGTCATTTTGCACAGTGCAGAAGAAGGTGGTTTGTTTTGTTTCATTTTTTGTGGTGTGTGACCTCCAACAGGTGGATATGGTAATCATTGGCACAAGGGCAATTTTTAAGGCACCGGGCCCACCCACAGACCGCTCCAATTTGAACGGAAAAACATACATGGGTACAAGTCATTAGTCCCACTTGACTGATAATGGTAGTCCACCATGCATGAGGACGTAGCAAGGACCGGTGGTCGTTAACAATCCGCATGGGAACAAGCATATCCTTCCACTGATGAACTCATCTGTCTGTCTGTCCACTCAAACCCTCAGACGTGTGCTAACATGCTATAATCGTTATAATTCTGCCCGGCACTCTGCCACCTCAGCCATCTGATTAGTCCCAAAGGCATCATGGTAATGCTTTCGTAATTCCACCCTCAGCTTCTGCAAACTTCCCTTCAAACACAAAATCTCCACTGCAGCCGTGTAGCCGTGCACGTGTGGGGGATTTTGTGTTTGTGCATTTAACAACAACAACAACGTGTCATCTGCACAGCTCCCTGATGTTACTCATGATTATCTTTTATCACCAACTAGCAATGACAGTTTCCAAACATTTTACACTTTGGGGACTATCTCAGTGAACCCATTTTTTAATACCATCGTTTTTCACATGCCATGAAAATATCTGTCACAAACAAACACCACTTGTTTCATGTGGTTCCCCGTCCTCCTGCTTCACTATAAGTAGCTGTCAGCAGTGTGTCTGATTTATTTCTCAGGTGTTAGAGAGGGACCAGAGCTCCCACGTGGCTCTCCTGGACCAGGAGGCGGGACTTCCAGAGGGGCCAACAAAGCCTCTGTTTCACCGGCTCGGGGGACGCTAGGTGGGAAGTAAACTTCGCCGGTGCCTCTGAAAGACAGGTGCCGCACACCCGTCAACGCATCCTTCGCAGCTGGGAACAGGAGACAGGTGGGGTGTCAGCCGCCAGCGGAGAGCTGAAAGAGGCTGCACGTGAGACGTCATGTTTATATTCATGTTCTGCTAAGACGAATATGGATATTTGAAAAATATATTTGAAGAGCTGACATTCAGATGAGGGAAACACTGACATCTGTGTGGAACATTGACACTTCTTAGCTCTTTTTATCACTTGCACATACACAACACACACATCACCATTTTTTGGAATGATGGCGTCCAGTATTTTCAACACTTTGTCTTGGCCTTTCTCTGATACGTACCGCGAACCCGTGTGGTGACACAATGCAGCAGAAAAACTATCAGTTTGAAGGAACAACTTCAGGGAGTGAGAAGGAAAGTCTAACTGTAACACAAACCCTAAACCTTTAACACCAACCCCAACCTCTAACACTCACACAACCCTGAACCAGAACATACCCCTTGACCCAAATCTCAACTATAACAACCGACAACCCCAACACAGTCCAAGCATAGCACAGCCCTGAACCAAAACATACCCCTTAACCCGTAACCCAACTATAATAACCAACAACCCCAACACAACCCAAGCATATCACAATCCCAAACCAGAACATACCCCTTAACCCGAAACCCAACTATAACACCCGACAACCCCAACACAATCCAAGCATATCACAATCCCAAACCAGAACATACCCCTTAACCCAAAACCCAACTATAACACTCGACAACCCCAACACAATCCAAGCATAGCACAACCCTGAACCAGAACATACCCGTTAACCCGTAACCCAACTATAATAACCAACAACCCCAACACAACCCAAGCATATCACAATCCCAAACCCAAACATAACTCTTAACCTGAAACCCAACTATAACTGACAACCCCAACACATCCCAAGCATAACCGTAACCATTCACATTAAACTTAACAAATAAAGCAAACATACCCCTTAACCCGAAACCCAAGTACAACATTAACCCCAATACAACCATAACATACACATGACCATTACCATTAAACTCGACAACTAAAGCAAATACAACCCTAACTTGAACATAACCTTTAAACCAAAACCTAAATATAACTGATAAACCCAAAATGACCCAAATCCAAACATGACCATAAACTTAAACCCAAACCTAAAAACTAAACCTAACAAAATCCTAAACCAAACAAAACTCTATTCATTAATGTGAAACTCATCACTTAAAGTTAAAACAACCCAAGCCTCCAAGACAATAACCCAAAACCCAACTACAAGTGATATCCCCAGCACAACGTAATTCCTAACATAAACCTTAATCCTAAAGCCAACTGTAACTGATAATCATAATGCAACCTTCGTTCTAAATCGTGAAATCAAACCCAAGCACAATGCTAACCCTAACCTCGATCTTAACTGACGGCGACATAAAACCATATCATTCATTCACCCATTCATTTCTCCTGTTACTGTGCATCTGTGCACCATGTCAACACAAGTCAACCACGTTAGTGATTATCTGAAGGGTTGCCATGCATCAAAGGACTGCCCTTTACATCCTCCAGTTGACCTGGCAGTGCTCATACTCCGAGCTTTCATAAGACTACGCTGGACTAAGCATTGACGTGACAGGTGCTAACTGAGTGTCTGTCGATACGATTACTCACCTGAAATGTCTCCCTACAATGCAGAGACAAAAAAAAAAAAAAAAAATGGAGCTGAAAGTCGATCAAATTAGCTCCTTCCAACAAACCAGATCAAAAAACTGAAGTATGCAGAGCCTCTTCTGTCAGAGGTGACAATCAGTGTTGCCAGGTCTGCTAATTTTATGCAACAATGCCCTTGTTCTTTTGTAAATTATCTCATAAATAGCTCATAAAATTATCCCATGTATGAGTCCTTTTTTATGCTTTTTCCAAAACATATAAGGTGAAAACGTTTTAAGCACCCCAATGCTTTTCTACAACTCTGTTTCTACATGTTTTACTGGCATTAGGAAGTCAGTAAAAAGGAAAATTACAGTAAACAACTCTTCATGACACATCATCATAGTTTATTGGTCAACCAGCTGCACTTTTTATTTCTTTTCAGCACTAATGCAGAACAGTACATCCCATGTTTGAGTTGCACAACCTGCCAGACGTCTCCCATAGTCCCGATCTTGAATAACATTTTCAGGTGACAAAAAGCATCATTATTCACTGCTTTTGGCTTTGAGGGTGTTCTTATAGTGTCCCGACTGGCTGACTTTTGGTCACATGATACAAGAAGCCAGCATGATAATGAGATGCATGACATCATTTGGGTGGATTCCCATTAGTCTGCAAGACATTACTTATTTGCATTTTGAAATGAAACAGCAACAAATATGGAGAGTTCTTTAATTTTATTGATGTATGTACAGCAATTGTAAAATGACTGGAGGTAATCCCAGAATGGATTGATTTTTAACTTTTTTATATATTTTTAGCTGTGTTTAACAGTAGCAATGGGTATTGGGTAGGGCTGTGAAAACAAGTGGCTTCTGTGCTTTTGTTGGTGATAAAAGGTCTATTGACCTTTACTGTGCTTAAAAACATGGGTGAGGAATTAAAGTAGCTGGGTTTGCAATTGTCCTGGATCAAGACTAATATCCAGACTTTCATTGATTTCCTGGACTTGGCCGTCAGAAGGGTATCTGTATGTGGCCACGTGTTGACATTCACTTGTCTTGGCAATGTCATTCATGTCTCTGGGTAATCGGCCTTTGAGATCAGGAAGTGCTCGTGGAGTCATGAGGTCACTGGACACAGATGTCTGGTGATGTTGATATTTTTGCAGGAGAATGAAGGTCCAACTCCTGGCATTTCGTGTCTTACTGTGTGGTAAACCAGTGATCCTCGGGTATCACTGGAATGACTTTGGGTCAAACAAGTGGTGAGTTAGGTATACTCAGATGAGAAGTATCACTTGCATTCAGAGGGACCGTGTTAAGAATCCCAATGGCTGCAGAAGGGGATGCCCACATTTCGTGTGACTATGGAAGATAGATGGTTACTTTCAAGAGGTGGATATGGATTGGCTGTCGGCCTGGGTAGATGCCATCCAGGATCCATGGTGGTTCCGCAGTGTTGTGGATGTGGAAATGTGTGACACCTCTGCATGTTCCTCGACTTGACTTGTAGTTAACAAAATTAATAATTTGCAATAAATTTGTGTGAGCAGTTGCAGCTTAGTTTCTCTCATGAGATCTGGCAACACTGCCAACACTATAGATGGGATGAAATCTGAGCGGCGCCCTGCAGAGAAAGAAAAGTGCTGTTGAACACTAAAGCAAGTGCCTGTTTTCTGGAGAATAATCTAGAAGATATCGAGAAGCATTCTTCTTCTTCTTCTTCTTATTGACCAAAGAATAGAGAAAGAGAGAAGAAAAAGCTGATCTGTGCTGATTTGCATGTGACAAAAGTGACAGTGGAGTGTTATTTGTTTGTCTCCTCTGGTGAGCGGAACCCTCTGGAGAAAAGCAGACGATGAAAATGCTGTTAAGATCAGAGTGATAATGACTTTAGTAAATGAGAGTCGGCATGGCGGGGTTTGATCCCTGTCCTCTTTCATTTCTGTCTCATTAGATAAACCTGTGGAAGGCAGACAGCCTTTTACCACCGATGTGTTTTAAGACATTAAACGCTCCACACCGCCGCGTCACAACACATCATAAATTAAATCATCTCAAAGTGACTTTACTCAAAGCACTTCTCACTGTTTTCCTTTAGATTAAGCTGATGTCAGGGGTTGTCTTGTAAGATTGTTTTAATCACTAAAGACAAAATAACAACTGACAGATGGTTGGGAGGTTGGCGGTGTATTCGTGTGTTGCTGGGACATTTGAAACTCCCTCCTGTCATGTTGTATGAATCTATTAAAATATGACATTTTCAGATTTCTCTTGAATAGAATGTGAGTGACAGCTGGAAGCCAGCAGCGTAATGTTCACGCCCACGTTACACTCATCAGCATGAAAATTAAAATGTGCGTTTGACAAATGTGCAGGAATGTTCAGATGAAAAGCTCAGGTTTTCTTTCAACTCATATTCATGTTTTACTCACAAACTGTTTAGCCTTAATGCTTAATTCTTAATTTGAGATCCAACATCTTCTTTTCCAAGTCTTGAAAATAGTGAAATTTCGTCAGGCCCAATTCACGCAACTGCAGAATCACGACATTTGGCTTTCAGTGTAAAGTTTCAGTAATGATACCCCTTTTCTTATAAACTGCCAATCCGGCAATTTAACTTGTGCAGATTGTTGTGTTCACCAAGAGTGAAGCACAGAAGCAAATGACTTACAAACACAGGTGGCAATAAGTTAAATTGTTTAAGTTGTGCAGGTCACCCATAACTAACTATTGAATAGTATCTTCAACAAGAGTGAAGCACAAAAGCCAATAATGTGCAAACAAACATAGGCAGTAATAATAAGTTCAACTGTTTAAGTTGTGCTGGTCACCCATAACTAACTATGGAAGAGTATCTTCAACAAGAGTGAAACACAAAAGCAAATAAATTATGAAACAAATGCAGCCGCTAATAATACATTCAACTGTTTAAGGTGTGCAGGTCACATGTAATTAATCATGGAAGAGCACCTTCAACAAGAGTGAAGCACAAAAGCAAATAAATGATTAAACAAATGCAGACGCTAATAAAAAAAAGTTAAATAGTTTAAGTTGTACAGGTCACATGTAATTAACTATGGAAGTGCATCTTTATTAAGATTGAAACAAACAAAAATTATTACTACCTGTTTATTTGTTGTTAGAGTATTATTATTACATTCAGTTGTTTAAGTTGTACCTGTCATGTACGGTGTAATAAGAAGTGAAAAACAAAAGCAATTCAATTGTTGAGTCCAATTGTTTATGTTGTGTAAGTCCTTGTTCCCAGGAAGAACACCTTTACCAATGACAAAACATGAAAGCAAACAGGTCACAAACAATTCAAGATAAACAAGCAAGCAAAAGGTTCAGCTGCACAAGAGAGTAAATAAAACAAAATTAATGGAGAAAATGCAGTATTAAATGGAGAATTAATGGAAAATGCTTTAGAAAATGCACAGGTTTTCAGAAATAAAATGAAAATGGCATGATCAAATTATTTAATATTTGCACTTACATAAGCAGCCAAGTGCATGTTGGCCTCATCTGAGAATATGTGGTTTTGGAGATAATGGTTTTGAACCTGAACCCTTCAAACACTGACTTTTGACTGATGGTTTATCTTGTGTAGGTCACCTTCAGTAAGTCAAGGACACACAATTTCACAAAAAACACAAAAACAAATCAACCACAATCAATCAATCAATCAATCAATTTTTTTTATATAGCGCCAAATCACAACAAACAGTTGCCCCAAGGCGCTTTATATTGTAAGGCAAGGCCATACAATAATTATGTAAAACCCCAACGGTCAAAACGACCCCCTGTGAGCAAGCACTTGGCTACAGTGGGAAGGAAAAACTCCCTTTTAACAGGAAGAAACCTCCAGCAGAACCAGGCTCAGGGAGGGGCAGTCTTCTGCTGGGACTGGTTGGGGCTGAGGGAGAGAACCAGGAAAAAGACATGCTGTGGAGGGGAGCAGAGATCGATCACTAATGATTAAATGCAGAGTGGTGCATACAGAGCAAAAAGAGAAAGAAACAGTGCATCATGGGAACCCCCCAGCAGTCTACGTCTATAGCAGCATAACTAAGGGATGGTTCAGGGTCACCTGATCCAGCCCTAACTATAAGCTTTAGCAAAAAGGAAAGTTTTAAGCCTAATCTTAAAAGTAGAGAGGGTGTCTGTCTCCCTGATCTGAATTGGGAGCTGGTTCCAGAGGAGAGGAGCCTGAAAGCTGAAGGCTCTGCCTCCCATTCTACTCTTACAAACCCTAGGAACTACAAGTAAGCCTGCAGTCTGAGAGCGAAGCGCTCTATTGGGGTGATATGGTACTACGAGGTCCCTAAGATAAGATGGGACCTGATTATTCAAAACCTTATAAGTAAGAAGAAGAATTTTAAATTCTATTCTAGAATTAACAGGAAGCCAATGAAGAGAGGCCAATATGGGTGAGATATGCTCTCTCCTTCTAGTCCCCGTCAGTACTCTAGCTGCAGCATTTTGAATTAACTGAAGGCTTTTTAGGGAACTTTTAGGACAACCTGATAATAATGAATTACAATAGTCCAGCCTAGAGGAAATAAATGCATGAATTAGTTTTTCAGCATCACTCTGAGACAAGACCTTTCTGATTTTAGAGATATTGCGTAAATGCAAAAAAGCAGTCCTACATATTTGTTTAATATGCGCTTTGAATGACATATCCTGATCAAAAATGACTCCAAGATTTCTCACAGTATTACTAGAGGTCAGGTTAATGCCATCCAGAGTAAGGATCTGGTTAGACACCATGTTTCTAAGATTTGTGGGGCCAAGTTCAATAACTTCAGTTTTATCTCAGTTTAAAAGCAGGAAATTAGAGGTCATCCATGTCTTTATGTCTGTAAGACAATCCTGCAGTTTAGCTAATTGGTGTGTGTCCTCTGGCTTCATGGATAGATAAAGCTGGGTATCATCTGCGTAACAATGAAAATTTAAGCAATACCGTCTAATAATACTGCCTAAGGGAAGCATGTATAAAGTGAATAAAATTGGTCCTAGCACAGAACCTTGTGGAACTCCATAATTAACTTTAGTCTGTGAAGAAGATTCCCCATTTACATGAACAAATTGTAATCTATTAGACAAATATGATTCATATATATATATATATATATATATATATATATATATATATATATATATATATATATATATATATATATATATATATATATATATATATATATATATATATGTGTGTGTGTGTGTGTGTGTGTGTGTATATGTGTGTGTATGTATGTATGTGTGTCTTTTAGTATATTTTATTTTATTTTTTCATTTTTCCACCCTGCAATTTGCACATACATACATCTGTTTTTCAGTATATTTGCCATTTTATTTTTACTCATATTTGTTTTTGTGTGAGACAGTGGCAATGAAATGTTGTTCCATTTTGTACCTTTCACAAGGTGAAATAACAATAAAGAAATCTTGAAACACATTTGTTTTATTTATGCCCTTAAAAGATAAAGGACAGGAGGAAAGATGGAAACACCCTGCTGCTCTTTGTCTCACACTTAATCTTACGGTGCTGCATTATTTCCTCTTTAAAAGCAAAGACAGACTGACCCAAAAACAGTAGAAATGCCATTTACTGCTCCGTGCTGCTCTGTTAGTGGTGCACTCATCACATAAGAATGACATAAACAAAAAACAAGCAGATCCTTTGACATTTTTCTGAACATTTTGGCTTTAAAGTGACATTGACGTACATGTTGCAGAATCTCACTCTAGACCCCACATTGCTTTTGCCTCCGTGTCATCAGAGGCGATCTTTGTGATAAAGAATGCGGGAGTGAATTTACTAACGTGCTGAAGATATGGAATGCAAAATGTCCGCAAGGAAGGTTCCATTACCAGTGCGCACACCTATAAAACATAGAAAACACACCATCCAGTCACCTTTCTCCATGGTGTCCCTCAAGGCAACAACCCGGTGTCTTTATAGATCAAAGGCACTGAGTTAAAACAGCGTGTTTACAGGTGTCTGGTAATTGAAAATTTCCTTCCAAGTAGGTGTTTGTTGGTGTGTCAGCACTGGGACTTAAAGCTTGTTTGTTTTCTTGCACTTCCACAATTTCTTCAAATAATTTTATTCCATGTTATCAAGTGGTGATGCTTGGTCCAAATGCCTTGGAATACTGTTGGTACTTTCCAGCACTGATCCAGTAACAGTTCTTGTTTTATTGCTGATATGGTTGGGGTTAAGATGGCAGCACCCTTTACCCCATAGACTGTTCTGGTAACAATTACAGACAGAAGCCCCTGTTTCCACAACAATATACTGTATATATAAAGCAGCAATCAACAAACCCCATGGGCAGTATGGTGGCAGCACAGTGTTTGGTAGGTACACTTGCTTCCAAAACTTGATGACTTTTGGTTAAATCCACTCATATTTTCATTCTATATGCATATCTACCGGTGTATCAGGTGTAAAACCTGTGCCAAATCAACATGTCGGTTGTGTTGTAGCAACCCCAACCACAAATAGAGAAGAAAAAAGAAATTATGATTCAACAAATCCCCTAGTTTTGCAACGCTAGCCAGGTATGTAGTGACAACAGCTGTTCGGACACATTTTCCAGGCTTTTGATGACGTTTATTGACATTTTTTTGCAGAATCTTTGAACACAACAACAAAGAAAAATGGGTCCCAGTGTCAAGAAAACCACCAAACATGTTTTCCATGACCTTTCTGTAATGACAATCCAGATGTTTTTCCATGTAATTGCTTGGCTAAAGTAGACAATGATGATAATGGTGATGTATACAGTTCAGATTCGGGTGACGTTGAGGTTAAGTTTGATTTTTGGTGGAATTCACAAATGTTTCATCAACAGACAGTGAGGAAGATCAATTGACCTCCACACTAGTATAATGATGTTGAATTTTCAATCCTGCAGCCAGCATTGTCTTGGTGCTGTGCACCAGCACACCCGGGGAGGCAGAAAAAACAGTGAAAAGTATAGTTTAAACCACAGTCAATAAAATGTTGTAATTTTCCATTACTTTCTACATGTACTTCATTATTGATTTTTTTTTTTCAGTTCAGATTAATTTTAGTTTGAGTGCTGACGAGGAATCTGGGAGCTGCATGTTCTGGTGTACAAGCACATTTTGAACCCACATCGGTAAGGCGTATCTGAGTTCTGCACTGAATAAACAACAGAAAAAACTCTGTGCTTTACAAGCCTCACCATAAATCAAAACCGTAAATTGAGCATCGAAAATAAAAAAAAAACCCCACATAATTAGGAGGAAAACACAAACACAAGTCAGGAAGAAAGACGAGCATATCCTGTCCAGTTCACATGTATTTGGGCAGTGACTGTGACATTTTCTGTTATTTTGACTCTGTGCACCACCAAAATGGATACTAAGTAAAACAATTAAGTTGTGCTTGTGCTGTAGACTTTATCAACTTTAATACAATTGGTTCAACCAGAATATCACATTAATCATTTAGGAATTACAGTCATTTTTATGCGCAGAGCCCATATGTACTTGGACAAACTAAATATCATTGAGCACATCACAAAAATGTGTTGCATTTCATGATGGTATCACAAAAAAGCGTGAGGCTCTTAATTGCAAAAAAAGTCACATGATATTTTAAAATACGCAAAGTGTTGGGGACAAAGTCAAAAACGAGAGTTTAAATGTTGTCAAAGATTATGTTACCACTGATATAACTATGACATCCCAGTCTCACAGTGGTTTGTGGTAGTATTATGAAAAGTACATTAATGTATGGTTTTGTGATGGGGGCACAAAAATAGGGTGCTTTTTGTAATGGGGCACAAATTTATTTTGTGGCGGGGGTCTAGGGGGTTAGAGTTCTGGGAGGGTAGACACGTACCCTATGGTTATGGTTAGAGTTATGAGAAGGGGAGGCTTCTAAATAGCCTTGCGAGTTGACAAAACCCATCATGGGCATTCAGTCACTCAACGGAAACGATCATTTCTTAACAAATTTTTATCGACATTCTGAAAATATCTCCAAACCTTTGTGCAATTCCGTAACGGAAACCCAGCTGTTGTCCATCAGAGAGTATCGTGACAAAATAAGAGCATCAAAAATGCCCAAAGTGTCAGTGTGTTGTTGTGCACAGAACAACCACGCACATAAACTCTGACAGAGCCCACAGCAGCACTGGGGCCGCCCAGTGCCTGTTGGTTTTGTGTTGGGCATGCAGATAATTGGTCTTTGATGGTACACCTGCTCCTATCTTGAAGAGCCTTGGCTGTGGTAGAAAAGAAAATGGTTCGTATTAGTAGCACATTACCCGTCGTGGCAAATAAACAGAATTGGCAGTGTGTCGTACCGTAGCCATATCAAGAACCTCGTTGCAAAAGGCAGCAGCGGGAGACGATGCTGAGTTTGTGAGGGATTAGTTGAATTCTTGCACTTTTTTTTTTCAAGGAGAAACCACTACAATAAGCGCACACCTCAGTCGAGCTGGAGTGTATCATTTACTCTGCACCTCTCCACTTTGTGTTTCTCTGTGTGCACGAGAGCAGCAGACATGCCAAGCTTTCTGCATGAAAGGGAGAGTGTTTAGCGTTTGAGGCTATTTGTGCTTCTGACTCTGTAGTGTTTGTGTCCGATGGGAGGTGCCTGCGCCAGTTTCCTTAAAGGAGTAGGGGGTTTTGTTTGTTTCTCCTCTGTGCCAAGAGAAGTGACAGCCATTCCGGCTCTTTCACAGAAACACATTCATCTGTGTGAGAAAGGCGGCCGCTCCGCTCAGATGAAAGGCCGCGGGGGCCTCGGTGCACAGGAAGGCAGACTGTACATGGACTTCAGCACAAACACAACATGAGGCGTGTCACAGACAGACCCACTGACACAACAGACACACAACAGGCCCAGAGAGGGAGAGAAAGACAGGCAGGACTGCAAAGGACAGACAGCTGAGAAACAAAGAACACAAAACAAAGACAAAACAAATAACAGGAATAAGAAGAGAGAAATGAATCAGAATGGGAAAGAATAGAAAGATGGATTAGGACAGGAAAGAAGGGGACCAGAAATTAAGAGAGACAAAGAGAAACATAGAACATAGAAAGGAGAAAATGAGATAAAGAGAGGTAAATGGAGTTTAAAAAGAACAGAAATAAAGGAAGACAAGAGGAAAGAAAGGAAAAGACCACACAAAAGAGGGGAGGGGGCAGAGACAGCAACAAAAATATGAAATAAAATCATTGCTGATGCCCTCAGCTGTGACGAATTATCGGTCCATTTCAAAAGAAAGAGCAAAAGAAGGAAAGAAAGACAAAAAACAAATGCAGAAACAGTGAAAGAAAGGGGAAAAAAAGATAAACAGCAACAAAAATGTTGATAATATCTGTCTGTCTATCTATGGTGTGGTATAAAGGAAATAATTACATGTAGAGCTTTCTTTTTTTTCTTTCTTTCTATAGATAGATAGATAGATAGATAGATAGATAGATAGATAGATAGATAGATAGATAGATAGATAGATAGATAGATAGATAGATAGATAGATAGATAGATAGATAGATAGATAGATAGATAGATAGATAGATAGATAGATAGATAGATAGATAGATAGATAGATAGATAGATAGATGCTACAGTTGGTAAGGTTAGACCTTACTTATGTGAAGCGCCTTGAGGCAACTTTGTTGTGATTTGGCGCTTTATAAATGAAATAAATTGAAATTCTCTATGTTGTAAGACCTGAAAATTTGTTGAAACTGATTACATATAAAAATTTAAGTGGCACCAACTAATTTTATTAAGTCAATAAAATTTAACTGAAAACATTTTTGGGTGCCACTTAAAAAATTTTACATAATCAGTTTCAACAAGTTTTTGAGTTAAATGAATTTGTCAGCTTTTGCTATCATCTATCTATCTATCTATGATGTGACATAAAGCAAATAATTACATGTAGATCTTTATTTCTTTCACACTCAAAAAACTGATTCATTGGATTGGATTGAAATGTAATAAATATATGTAGTTCCAACTAAATTAAAACTGAATCATCTTGCATGGATGTGCTTTTTTAAGTTGAGGCTACATATATTTATTAGGTGGAAATCCTGCACATATTTGAATTGAGTCATTGTTTTAGTATAGATAGAAAGGAAAAGTCTGGTCACATGAAAGTCACCAGACATGATAATTAATTACATACTAATTTCTCTCGCTCTCTCTCTCTTATTTTCTTTTTTCTTTCTTTCTTTCCACAGACTTCTTCAGACCTTGTCATCAAACTTTTCTATCATTTCCCATCTTTTAAAGGAGTGTTTGTGTACAAGTAAGACCCTTCGGCTGCTCCCTTGTTTTCACTCAGGGTCGCCACAGCAGATCCCGTGAGGATTTGCCTGTTGATTTGGTATAAGTTTTACACCGGATGCCCTTCCTGACACAACTCCACATTACATGGAGAAATGTGGCAGGGGTGGGGTTTGAACCAGCCACCTTCCGCACTGAAACCAAGTGCACTAAGCACTTGGCCATTTGTGTCATTTGTGTCTAGAAATACATGATAATGTCATGTTTATTCTCCTTCAAGTGCAAATCATTTAAAACGCTTCAATTAAATCAAAGAAAATGACATTTTGTTTTGGAAGTGTTTTCTGTTCTTAAAAGTATTAAATAAAAATAAGAGATTAAATTGAATGACTATAGCGCAAATAAAGGTTTAAGCATATTCGTCAAGTCACCGTTAATTGAACGTGACTTAATAGCTCATTTATTATTTTATTATTAAATAACTGAGTTACACCTGCTGTATAATTAAACGCAATCTCACCTACAATTATTGATTTCGAAATCACGAACTTTCCGGTATTTAAACGCGTATTTTATGAACAAATAATAAAAGATGCACATATAATAATCCTAACAATTGAGCACAACT
Organism: Thalassophryne amazonica; assembly: GCF_902500255.1. Taxonomy (NCBI): domain Eukaryota; kingdom Metazoa; phylum Chordata; class Actinopteri; order Batrachoidiformes; family Batrachoididae; genus Thalassophryne; species Thalassophryne amazonica. Next base: position 12,823,918 of record NC_047116.1, read on the forward strand.
TGTCCTGGTGTTGCACTGGGCCATGATCCCGATTTACTTCTTTATGATATGGATTATTAAATGGATTAATAATGGATTATTATATATGTCATCACACGAGCAGGACTTCCACGAGATCTTTCGGAAACGCGCAGCGCGCATCAGCGCCGACACAGGCCGCATTCGACTGCTCGAGTCCGCAAACGCGCACGAGCATCCGCGTGCACCTGTTACACATTATTAATAAATACAAACACTAAAACGGCGCGCTGTCAGTGCGTGAGCAACTGCGTGCACGTCATTAAACCAAATCAGTGACGATTCCAAAATTAAATAAACAAACAGACGAAAATCACCTGAAATGATTGGCAGGTCAGAGTGAAACGTCATCATCGAGCACGCACACACACGTTTTGCACTGCGTCGGTACCCGGGTTTGCTCCTCTGAACCCTCACTTCAGCTCGGGGTTCAAGTGACACCGTGAACCTTACTGAAGCCCCGAACAGAGCGCGCGCACCTGAAGCCAAAGCGAAACCCGCAATCCTCCTCCAAAGTGCGCAAACGTCTCAGCGCCTTTTCTAAAGCTGGGAAATAAAGTTTTGTGGAGTTAGGCTGCAGTGATCAATACATGAAAAATTTTACACCATCCAAGAAGTTAAAAAATATATTTATAGTCATCCAAATATCCGCATATCGATTTTTCATCTGTGACACGACGCTGAGGAGTCGAAAAAGCGCACGAGCTTTTATTCACATGTGAACCTTTTTATCCCCTAATGTGTACAAATAAATCAGTAGATTATCATATTTAATCTTCATCTGCCGCCGCTTTGGTTCCTCGAGGTCAAACAAAACGCCAGATTGTGCGTTCAACGCACAATATGCGTTTGCGCATAAATTTGACCCGTGTGCGTAGATTGAATTGTCTTTACAGTCTCTCAAATGAGAATAAATAAAAAAGTTCTCCTCGGATCGATAGGAGCGCAGCGGGTTCCACTGTGGACGCAGTGCGCGCGCTGACCTTTGCCACCTCCCTCCACCGGAGAGGTCAGCGGAGCACCGGGAGGTGATTCCAGTGATGATAACGATCATTTCATATTCTGCTGTCACAAGCTTCAACACTTTTGGAAGGACGCAGAACTGCATCAGTGGATTCCAAGTGATGTTTGCGTCATTTCTTCAAAGCATTCAAGAAAACGCACGTTGTCTGCGGCTTCCAACAGCACTGACAAAGTGACGCAAAAACCGACAGACCCTAAAATACATTTTGTTCTTAATTCATGCGCGGTGAAAATTCATTTTGATTTCCTTTCTACTCACATAATTTAACAGCAACTCAACAAAGCGCACCTTGACCCGGTGTTCTGTGCGCATTTCCGAACCGTTTGCGGGGAACCGTGTGCGGTGCACGCGTGACCTGCCGCTCTCATCAAGATGTGCGCACCAGATTTTATTTTATTTTGAATTCATATCAACATCATCACAAAAATAAATTAGTTCTTCTTCCTCAATATTGTCACCACATCAGTTGGTTAATTTTCAAAACCTTCAATAAAGTCAAATTACATTAAAACCGATGTTCATTTAATAATGCATCTTGTAAATTGGCTATTCTTTATATATATATATATATATATATATATAACGCGGGCAAACAGTTCCAATGCGTATTTACCCTCCATTTTTTTAAATCAAAGTCTGTCCAATAGTTTTGGATGAAGAGAGAAAAAAGTAAAACTCAATAAAATGAGAATTAACTCCTGGATCCAAATGGATTCTTCTTCCTGTCGTTAGGGTTCGTTAAAATGACCCAGGTGTCAGCCAAAACACCTCACAATAATAAAGTCAAAACAGCTTTATGAAACTCAAATTTGACTGAATAACAGATCTGTGTTCTTCGGATTACAACAGAATAAATGAGGTAAAACCGAATCAAGTTCAAGTTCCTGCAGCATCTCAAGTGCACTAAAAGAGATTTTTTTTAATGTGGGGGGAAAAATCTCTTATAATGTCACAATAAATGTAATAATTTAGCAACACGTTGTGCTGTAATAATTAAAAAGTGATCTGAAGAGAAAAACGTAGGCGCCCTGATGCGCGCATGCGTGCCATTTGGACTTGTTACGCATGACCCAGGAGTGAGCAACGTTTTTTCTCCGTTTTGCAATCCACTGTTTTTCCCTTAAAAAAAATTATAACATTTGTTTAAATTAAAACTCTAACCATCTTGTTCAGCAGCCACTCTGGAAAAGTTGACACTCAAGCATTTCTTAAAGAGAAAAAGTGTAGAACGCACAAATATTTAGCACTTGCAACACCTTTTTATTATATTTGTATGCAGTAAAGTTTTATCACAATAAGGGAGAAAACACCTCTTACAACTTTCAACAAAAGCACATAACAAAACAACTGTCCGTGTTTAGCTCATAATTGTACATATTTATTGTAAAGAAACATTTTTTATAAATACTGTTTCATCTTTAGCAAGTAAATACCATAATTTAATTACAAATGGATAAATATGGCAGCTGATATATTTACAAAAAGGAAGGGTGTAGATACAGAAAAAAAGAAAAGAAAAAAAAACTGAATAATCCACTGGCACAATTAGTTATTTTCCTCACAATCTTACTTGCAAAGCACAAAACGTCACAAGTAGAGCCCAGAAAACTAAAATATACATTCACAAGCATAATATTGTGGAGTGTGTTGAGAGTTAAATTGGAACTTTGGCACTTATTCTTGTTGATAGATGTTTCATATAGTACAATCAGTATGCCTCAGGATCACAATATTCAACATTATTGGACAGTTTTATGGTAATATGTGCACTAAAAGTCCAAATAGCTACCGTTGAAGGAACATCTACACACTGAAGACTGACATACTAACACAACCGAGAGTATTTACAGTGTAGGATCAAGCGCCACTATTGTACACGCTCTCCTCTGTTGGTAAGCATCATCTTCCCTGTGAGGAAAATAAAAATAACAACAAAAAAAAAGTCTGTCCGTGCTGATGGCCCAGTGCTACACGTACCACTCGCTGAAGTTGGAGGACAGGCCACTGTGGCTGGTGGGGTTGTGGACAGCTGAGGCTGGAGACAGGTTGGTGTTGCTTTGGGTCTCGGCGGTGGGAGACACCAGGCCTGGAGGGGTGGAGGATTCATAGCCAGAGCTGGCTGCTGGTGACGAGTCTGATGCTGACGGCGTGGACTCGTGGACCTGCAAGAACGCGAAAAAGCGTTACCCCAAAACGCCAAAGTTTTTCGTTCGATGCTGACGTTTCACTGCGTGGTTACCTTCATGTGTTTTCGGAGGGAGCTGGGATGCGTGTAGGACTTGTCGCACATTTTGCACAGATAAGGTTTGTCCGACGTGTGAACGTGCATGTGTTTCTTTCGGTCGCTGCTGTTAGCAAACCTTCTGTCGCAGCCCTCAAACTCACACTGGAAGGGTTTTTCTCCTGCACAAAAACAAACAAACAAAAAAACACATTAGGTATTATAAGGCGGCCCCGCGCACGGAGCTATGCGTCACTCTGCAAAGTTGGACAGGTGCAGCTAAAACAATCAATCACAATAAATTAAAAAAAAAAAAAAAAAAAAAAAAAAAAACAGCAGTAAAAGTGGAATTTAACACAACAACAAACGTGGAGTCGCCGAGTCTCATTTAGCCTAGAAAATGCGCATAGTAATTTGGCGTGGGGGGTGGGAGAGGAACAAGGTCGTCCTCAGTGGGCCTACAGAAGGAGAACCATTTGCGAGGAGACAATAAAAATCTAATTAGCACCTGGCCCGTTCCATGGCACCACGCCACAAAGTATTCCCCAAGAAAATAAGTCCAAATGTGAAAGGCTGGTAATGGCCCTGTCTAGGAGCTTCGCTCCAAGCTCCAAAACAAAAGGCAATTTTTACGCACGAACTGGAGATAAGACTAATGCCGCGATAACTATTAACGTTAAAGTGTGAGAAAAAAAAAGAATATCTACGATTTATTACCAAACTGGCTGCTGTTGCGCGTAACGCGCTCCCTGTCTGGCTTTTAAATCGTTGTTTTACAATTCCACATTAAAATAACATATTAAAATCAAGAACAAATTCATTTGTGCTGTTGTAAATACCTTCCTGGGTGTAATCCTAAACCACTCTGACTGAAATAGCCTCACTTAATTAGAATTCAAATTTACGCGTGAGAAGACTGCACGATTTACGCGCAGCTACAGCGCGCAAACAGAGCGCCAGTAAGAGGATTTAACGTGAATTAACGGTTTATTTACCTGTGTGCGTTCGCTTGTGTATCTTCAAGTTCTCCGATCTGGCGAAGACCTTTCCGCAGCCGGGGAAGGGGCACGGAAACGGTTTCTCTCCGGTGTGCACCCGAATGTGGTTTACCAGTTTGTATTTGGCCTTGAACGGCTTGCTCTCCCGGGAACAGTCCTCCCAGAAGCAGACGTGGTTGGTCTGCTCTGGTCCGCCGACGTGCTCCACGGAGACGTGCGTCACCAGCTCGTGCATGGTGCTAAAAGTTTTGTTGCAGCACTTCTTGGGGTTGCTGAGCTGCTCAGGGTCGATCCACTTGCAGATGAGCTCCTGTTTGATGCACTGCTGCCTCATGTAGCGGAAAAAGGCACCGGGGTGATGGTGGGCTGCCATGTTCATCCCCATGTTCATATTCATCGAGCCATACTGGTTGTGGAGCTGCGCGGCCGAGTAGGGGTCGGTTCTGGGGCTGGAGACCTGGTGGTACTGGTCGGATCGGCCGAAAACTTCTCCGGGTAGTCCGAGTCGCATCTGGCCGTTCAGCATGTTCGGGGATCCGTGTGAGCCGTGCTGATCGTGGATCCCCGAGAACAGGATGTGGCCTTGAGTGTCTGTGTGGGAGTGATGGAGGGATCCCGCCGCGGGGCCAAAAATGGTGTGCTGGCTGCCGGCCGGAGAGGATTCTCCGAAGCCGCGGCTGCGAAACAAAAAGTCCCGGGTGGAGTTGAAAGGGGAGCTTGCGTACGAGGTGACATGAGCGGCGTGAGCCCCCAGAGCCGCGCCGGGGTATCCCGGAGCCTGCGTGCTGAAGGCTGAGCTCTGCCCCGGAGAGAGCTCGTGGTTGAGCTTAAACGCGCCCATGTGTGCGGAGTCTACAAAGCTGTTCTGCGCCAAACTCAGGTCCCGCTCCTGCATCTCGCTGGCTGAGTGATGTCTGGCAAAAGAGCCAACTCCCAGTCCGGGGAACTGGTGACCGGCATCCAGTAACATTATCTCAAGTTTGATTTCTGCTGGAGTGTGATAAAGTGTGGAGGGAACAAAAATCAGATGTTGACGCCGGAGCTCAACGAGTCCAACCTTAAAAACAGCATATCAGCTTCAAAACGCCGCTCCGCTCACGTGGAAACAAACAAGCAGAAACACATCTGAAGACCGGGTTTGCGCTTTAACTAAAAAACAACAAAAAAAAAATCCACAGTCTCCGCGCACCTTTTCCTTCCAAAAAAAAAAAAAAAACAAACGCTTTGGAAGAATTAAAATGATTATCTTACTAGGTGTCCTCTGCGTTCACGGGACGAGAGTGCAGCCGGAACATCTCCGAGAAAAAAAAAGAAAAAAAAAAACTGTTGGATTTATTTCTCCGGCTTGTTTATCACGGAGGGTCCCTGTTTCTGTGTGGACTGGCTCTACCTCCTCCACCGCCCCCTTTAACTGGAGCCCGTTCATTGGCTGCGCGCAGCCTCATTGGCCACTGCGCCTCATCAATCCCAGGTGCTCCTCCAATAGCAGGTACCGCTTTGGCGACTTAATAGCGCAACGCCATTTTACACTAATAACAACCGCCTACTTTTAGTAGAGTGTTTGGGGGCATCGGGAGGATCACGACAAGACAGAGAGAGAAAATTGTGTTTTGTGTTAGAGGAGTAAACAATGCAAATATGACATTTATAGACAGAGAGGTCAAATAATAAAAAATTTTTAATAAAAAAAAAAAATACAAGGAACTGCGTTGTGAAATCGTGGCATTAGTGTAGGAGATTGTTTGTTACTGTAATGTGATGCTTGTAAAAATTAAAAAATTAACATACAACTTCAAAATCCGTAAACTCGGCCTTTGAAATATTTAACAAGATCAACACTGAGTCATATAACATGACGCACTGCTCAGGACGCATGGCAGCAAATGTGCGCAAAGGACTGAAGTTCCAGCCGTATTCAGTGACTCATAAATTACGCACCTAAAGTGGGAGCTCTCAGTGACATGTGGCAAAACAAATGGCACAAAAAGAGATTTTTACGCATGGACGCAGGGCTCTCCAAATCAGCCCAGATTCAAAGAAACACTGAGTGTGTGATTACGGCAGACAAATACACAATAAAATCAGTTCTTTGTGCGTAAAACGATTGAAACTGGCAAGTTAAACTATTCCTGTTGTGGGTCCCCGTGTAACCAACATCAGGCCTCTGCTCCACTGGTGGAACCTCCAGTGTTTTTTTTTCATGCTTTCATAAGCTGCAACTGGTTCTGCTTCCCACATTTACCACACCAATCAAATCCCGTTACTGCGGTGCACCCAAAGTTAACAACCAGTGACCTCTATTGAACTCACAGCGAAAAGTTTAAAACGCAGCCAAATTTGTAGGTTTTGTCAAACAACTCAGATTTAAGGAAAAAAAAAAAATGCTCCAACTGTTGCCACATCAATATAAACCTGACAGAGCGAAGTGAACAATTTAGAGCACGGATTTTACTCATCAGCTGCGCCAAAATGTGCACATAAAGGCCGCGTTCGTACAAACTGAAGGAAGTGTACTTACAATTTCACCAAATTTAAATCCCAGGAGTATTCCTGTTCGGCCGCACCGCACTTTTCTCAGCTCTCCGGCGCTCTAAGACCGCAGGAGGAGCCGGGGAACGTTTAAAACTTCGGGAAATTTGTGCGCCTCGCAGCTCAGAGGCTGTGCGCAGTGTGTGCGCCATTCTTCCAAGTCTATTTCAACGCGCGCCGCAGGATACACAAGCGCTGATCCAAGTTCAAAGTCACGTCGGCCGACCTCGAAAAGAACTTCTTTATTTCCCGAGTCGCAGAAGAAAGCAGGAAGAAATTAAAAAGGAGAAAAATTCAGCCGGCCAGAGGCGCGCGCGCGGGGAGAAGAAAAGGGGGCTGCAAACCCCCCCCGAAGAGAACTTCAACAGGTTTTTAAAAAGAATAAATCACAAGAGAGACGAAGTTCTCCACTGACAGCGTCAATGTGGTGACGCGCTGCACAGTTAGTCTGCGTGGATTTGGTGACCTTGCGTTTCATGGATGTTTGACCTTTGACCTCTTAAGACCACATATGTTGACCTCTTGACTCCTTTTGGTAAAATAAGCCTTTTTGTGACAAAGAGTCTTTGTTTTAGAGATGGAGAGACAGAGAGACAGGCAATCGTTTATACAGTTTGTATAATGATGCTCGCTTTTGTCTCTTCTGTCATATTACAAGCCTGTTCCATTTCAAAACAAAAACAGTTTAACTAATATAGTAGAAATAATAGCAGCAGCAGTGTGTGTGTGTTTCTCTTCTGTGTTGTAAAAGCTGAATTGGAACACAGACACCATCTTATGTCTATTTATGTCTATTAATGTGTTAAATTGTGTAATTGATATTGATCATGTTAAATATGGTGTTGTAAAGGGACAATCCTGAAATGTGCACCTGTCAAATTGTTATGAAAATCAAATTTATATATTAATTAGGCTCAGCTGTGTACACATCACCTGTAGATAAATGGAATTCATGCACAGGTGAGTCCAGTTTGAATTAATATATATATACATATATATAATTATGCACAGGTGATGTGTTGGTGGATTGCATGTGTAGAGGATGCGTCACATATAGTCATGTTGACATATTATTTTTAAAGGGAGAGAACAATTACTTATCTAAATGTAATCCCCCCCCCAAAAAATAATGTATTTTTGTTGTTGTTGATTTTTGTTAATTTTTTTTTAAGTGAAAAGTGAGCTAACACACAAAGCCTTAGCAGATATATTTAAAGGCTTGTTTGCAACTGTAATATCTGTGAATGTAGCTGAAAAAAGAGACGACACTTACAAATAAACAAAATGAAGATTTTTTTTCATTATGAAAGCAAATGTGTATATCTTAAATGTATTTATTTGTGTTATTTATCTATTTATTTTAAAACATATTATTGACATCAAGATGGCACATTTTTTTAAATCACCATTTTAATTTAGAATGAATAAAAACACCACTTTTCTATTAATGTTACTTGTTTTCCAATTTTTTTTTTTTTATTTAAAAATAAATACCCAAGATTAAAAAAAATGCACACATCGGACAGGTGCTCAATCATCAAGTGCAAATTAAATATATAAAGATGGATATAGCCTGTCTGAATTTTTATTATTCATTAAAATATTTTCTCTAGAGTAAACACTCTGGGTGATGTTTCTGCTCCCATCCATCAATTTAACCTCATATATATATATATATATATATATATATATATATATATATATATATATATATATATATATATATATATATATATATATATATATATATATATATATATATATATATATAATATTCACTTCCTCTAACTGTAAATATAATCTATTGTTTTTGAAGATAACACTCCTGATGTTCTTATTTTGCCATCTCAGTTAAACTCCAAAGATGAAAATAATCAAACTTCCACAAAACAGATTTCCCTCGTGCCTCAGTAAAAGCTCACATTAGATCATTTTGGACCATGGCGCCAAATACATTACAAAGAAATCCACTGTTTATGCGCGATTGAGACGCAATAATGATGCGGTGTAAAGTAACTTACCATTTAATATTTTTTCAGGATATTTATGAGTTACGTGAGGATGTCAGGTGTTATTTATATCAGGTGTTATTTATGTCCCCTTTTAACAGCTAGTCAAGTTATTATTCGTGATGGAACTGACGTGTCCAATTTATGAGCCTGTTAGAGCTGAAGTGTTTTTAAATTCACTTTATACGACGCATGGCGCGCTTCTTAAAGTCGCCGTTCACATCACATCAATCACGTCTTCATTCATTCAAGCCAGAAAAATAAAATTAATGCTGGAAAACTTACAACATTCACTGAGCAGGTTAAAGTAAAAAACTTTGATCATTTATAATAAAATAGTTGCAGAACGTTACAGCAGATCTGTTTACGCACATGCGCTGTGATCTTTACGCATAAAATTTAAGAATTATTTTGCGCGAAATATTATTTTCTTCTGTACAAAATCATAATGGGGGTCGAGTGGGGAGCGGCGGGGGGTGGGGGTGGAATGCACATTTTCCGCAATCTAAAACGGGCGTTTCGGGTGGCCAGACGCGGCAGCGCAAACAGATCTGCTGGTAACTTTGGGAGTCCAACTTTTTGGAGTCAACAGCCATAAAGAGAGTGAGGGGGCGGAACCCTGCTGAGCCCCTGCGCTGAACGACAGCCAATCGCTTCGTTCGCCTAACTGCCAGTCACCGAAATCCGTCCAATACCCGCAGTGCCATCTCTAAACTCTGTTCCCCACTGCGTCCTCCAACTGTTGTGTGTTCTGCCAATCGCTTGAGGACAGAGTGGGAAAAGGAGCAGAGTTCGAAGCCGGACAAAAGAACTTATAGAGCCCTTATATCCATGTTTTCCTAATGTTTTAGGGCGCGTGGTGTGGCCAAAAACAGTCGCGGTGCGCGCGGATGGACTTGTCACTGTAGTTATGGAGCCCCCTTTAAGCAAGAGGAACCAGGCGCTAAGATTAGCGGATTTGGCAGCGACTCAGCCCCTTCCTCATCAGAATATGACAGGCTTCCCGGGGCTAGGGGGGCATCACCCTCTCTCCCACCATGCCCACCTCCACCCTGGGGAGCTGGGCAACGACCCCGGAGTGGCACTCACTCCGTTTGGACCAGAGCACATGGCGCAGACAAATGTGCTCAAACTTAGCCCCTCTCAGCACATTCAGAGCCATCCCGAAGCCCAGACCGCGGCATCCTTCACTTCTGCTCAGACCACAGTTGGTTTCCCCGTGGCTCACCCCCACTCAGGCTACTCAAGCAGCAGGGACTTCATCCTCAGGAGAGAACTCTCAGCCTCTGCTATGCACGCACTTGGCGACCAGCATAGTTCCGCCTCCTCCCCTCATCACCATGGCATGTTTATCTCTCCAACAGGTGCTTACGGACACGCGGAAAGTGGGGCCCATTCGCTTTTCACTGGACTTCACGATCAGGCGTCCCCAGGCGCGCACCACCACCATGCCCTCAACGGCCAGATGCGCCTGGGTTTGCCGGGGGAGCTGTACGGCAGGCCGGAGCACTATGGAGCCTCCTCCCTGCACAGCTACAACTCCATGAACCTCAACGTCAACATAGCATCCGCTCCACATGGAGCGGCGGGGGCGTTTTTAAGATACATGCGGCAGCCCATCAAGCAGGAGCTGATCTGCAAGTGGATCGAGCAGGAGCCGAGTCCCAAAAAGCCGTGCTCGAAAACTTACAGCACCATGCACGAGCTGGTCAACCACGTCACCGTGGAGCACGTCGGGGGACCGGAGCAGAGCACCCACGTCTGTTTCTGGGAGGAATGTCCGCGCGAAGGGAAGGCGTTCAAAGCGAAGTACAAACTGATAAACCACATCCGAGTTCACACGGGAGAAAAGCCTTTCCCGTGTCCTTTCCCGGGCTGTGGGAAAGTGTTCGCTCGCTCGGAGAATCTGAAGATTCACAAGAGGACGCACACAGGTCAGTCACGTCAGTAGATGGAAGCGTGGAAAGCACAACTTCTTACTGTCTTTTCTTTTTTCTTTTATAAACTAGTCTTAGCCGCCTCTCGATCGCTGTGCGTAATTGCGCGCACCAGGGAGCAAAAGAAAAGGGTTTTCTGAATGACGCATTAGTAAATGTGTTTCATTTCCTTTCTGCTGTAAAGTCTCTACGCGTGCGGGTAGGCGTGAGAGGATTTGGAAAACGTGCTTACGTACTGGCAGGACCGCGCTGCACCGCGCGTAAAAGCAGCTTTACGCAAACGCACATGATAAATACAACCCAGTCTACGAATTTTTCAACGTCACCACGAGGTAGCAGTTATGTGTTGCTGGTTTTTTTTTTTCTTTTGCTGTTGTCTTCAATCAAACAAAAAAATACACAACAAAATCTGTCAGTACAGCCAGAAAGTGATAGATGCTAAATGGACAAGAGTGAGTTATTCCCAAAAACTGTTATCATAGTTTATACTGCGCTTGTTATCATCTCTTTCCATTTTAATTTTTCTCACCACTTTAATGTTGGTGTGGGACACCATCAAAGAAAGGCCTCTGTGCTGCACATACAAAATCCAAATAAAAGTAAACACTGTTCATTAAAAGTCCACTTTATGCCCTCTAAGTGCTTGTCATTTTGCATTCAGGGGCAAGCAAATCATGTTTTTTTTTTTTAATCTGCTTGTGCGTTTTACAGTGAATGTGCTTTAAAATAAAAACTGATTCCACTATAAATGGGTCTGAGTACTCCCCTGAGCACACATACATGTAGCCAGAAGGCCTAAGGCATGTTACACATGTTCACAGAAGAACACACTTTGTATACATGGGTGTGGAATAGGAACACTTGTGTAAACCCCACGTTTAATAATACCAATTGTGGGATTTCACCATATGCTGATGATATGTTGTTTTATGTAATTTATCATCACTGTTGATTGTGACCACTTTTAAGCAGTTTAATGCTGTTTCTAGGTTCAAATTGCATCAGCTCAAGGTGTTTTTTTAAATTTGAATTCAACATTTGGACATATAGGTCTCATTATGAGGGATTCGTTACAAAAAGACACAATGAATGTTTAGGTGTATTTGCACTTTAAAGAATGTGATCCTCTCTTATGACTGCCTTTCTTTTCTTCCAGGTGAGAAACCTTTCAAATGCGAGTTTGATGGCTGTGACAGAAAATTTGCCAATAGCAGCGACCGCAAGAAGCACTCTCACGTCCACACCAGCGACAAGCCTTACTACTGCAAAGTGCGTGGCTGTGACAAATCTTACACACACCCCAGCTCTTTGAGAAAGCATATGAAGGTGCACTGCAAATCCCCACCACCCCCCTCCACCAACGTCACTTATATGTCCTCCGCAAACCCCCTGGGAGACCCTCTTTCGCCCCATTCGGAACAGCACAGGAGCCGCTCGGCGAATCTTTCCCCTCAGGTCACCACTAACCTCAACGAGTGGTATGTCTGCCAGGGGAGTGGGGGACCAAACCATCTCCACACTCCCTCCAGTGAGGTGCCAACGTCAGATTCTGACGAGGAGGAGTCTTACAGGCACTCAGACCCGAGGACAATGCTCTGATGGCCGCTGAGTGCCATGTGACTGTCAAAACGGACACCCTGTTAAAGTCTGTAAACCCACATGCACTTGGGGAATTAATATTTTTAGTATCTTAAATGAGCTACACCTGAGTGGTATGCTGGATGCAATATAGGCCTAATGACACGAGGACCAAATGCCTCGGAGGTGACCCTGACCTCTCCAAAAAAATAAAAAAAATAAAGGGTGGGGGCAAAATGAAAAGTTTGGCATTAGTTCACAACAGTAAAGTGAACCAACTTCTTTTGTGTCTTTGTTTATGATGACCAAAATTGTTCATGAAATGAGCTGCCACCTTTAGGAATTTTTACAACAGCAATATGCAGGGTTTAAACATCAGATTAAACTGGTGTGCCGAGGCGATGTGTGACCACCCGTCGTCCCCTCGCAGTTCAATAACAGGCCTGAAATCAATCACTGTCAAACTGTACGCAAACCAAGAAAGTTACAAGTTGTACGAAACACACAATCCAGCAGCTGAGGGGTTGATTATTTCACGTTTGGTACAACTTTATCAAAAGATGGGCAAAAATAAAAATGCCAACATGTGAGCGTCTTAAGGGTTCTCCTTTTACTTTTTCAGATTTATACCATACATTTGTTTGAATGGAATTTTCTAATATTTAAGAACTATTTAAAACTATATTTTATGCAAAATATACACAAGTGTTATGCTCGTTAAAGAGTAAGTCCCTTGAGACCCTAAATGTCTACACTGACAGGCTTTGGCCCTGAAGTATTTGTACATATATAATTGTCCTGATGTGAATGTTGTAGGTTTAATTCCATAAAAAATGTGGTTTTGTACATTGTAATTTATCTGCTGATATCAGTGTTGTACTGGAATTACAGAGACACCAAAGAATAATAATATCAGTTTTAGTGATACATAGTAGCCTACTGATGTTTTTGTTTTGTTTGTTTGTTTGTTTTTAATTGTGTTCTGTAAAAAGAAGAAAAACTTGAATAGGCTGTGTAATGTGAAATTCTGTTTTCTCGCATGCCTTTTGTAGTCTTCTGTCTTTTTTTTTTTTTTTTTTTAATGGTGCATGGTGCCGTGATGGATTAAAAAAGAACAAGAAGATGATGATGATGATTGTGCAGATCCTTGGTGTTTTAAATTTAAATTTGCAATAGAAAATTGTGGTAAAAATTAACAAAAAAATAAATAAATAACAGGCGATATAAAGTAAAATAACAAAAAAAAATATGGTTTGTTAAGTAATCACATCATCTCCTGCACAGTGTCAAAAGGTTAGTGAGAATGTTCATTTTATATGCATTTATTGTAATAAAAAAACATTGTAATATATTGATAAATGATGAAGGTGAAAAATTTGATGCACAGAACTGGTTGAAAAAAGCTGCAGAGATTTCAAAATCTGCCAACTGATTATCACAAAAAAATCTGTTTAGTTTGGGTAAAATAATCGTGCTACACAGACAGACTGATGAATTATATTTAGCTTTTATGCAGCAGCTGTGATGACTAAATCCTGAGTTTCTTCTGAAGCAAAATTGCATAGCTGCACATGTAAAGGGGTCAGATTGAATGATGAGCACAAAATGACACTTTACCTTTGCATTTTCCTCAAACATTTTGATAAAATCTCCACTGTTGTGTCAAAATCAGGCCTGGAAGTCTATATGAACTAATCAGTGACTAAATGGGAAAACTTACAGCCCCCTGATGGCACAGCCTCTGAAAGGCGCCATGGCACACACAAAGCAGCTGAGGAGACATGAATCATTCATGGGAAAAATAAAAAGATAAAAGATAATCTGATAATACGCACAGCCTTGTATAGAGTGTATGAAACAAGTTCCACGTCTTATTTCTTCCATTAAAACACACAATCTCACTTTCAAAGCTGTCCGGTGGCTGCAATTCAAATTGACCAACGTGAGTCACTTGAAAGGCTGCAGCTTCTGAGAGGAAGGATGAAGGCTTCATGGAGCGTTTGGTGTTTTTTTTGTTGTTGTTGTTGTTTGTTTGTTTGTTTTTTGCAGCAGAGTCACACACACATATGTTTGCATGGGGGTAAAAATAAAAATAATAAAAATAAACTCTAAATGCTGCCAAATGAACTGTAATCAAAGCAGAAATGTGTGTGGACACAAATACACCACTGACAGGTGGAAGCACCAGGGTGCGTTTTTCGGCATAGAAATGGACATAAAAGGCCATAAAGTGATGTTTTATAAAATAACAGGTGCTGCTGCAAATCAGTGACCAGACTCCGCTCATAACACAACACTTTCTGAATATTTGTAGAAAATTTCACATAGAAACAGAATGCAGCACCTCCAGTAAAAAGAGCTTTTGAATTAGACCCAAGACTTGGATTTTGATGAATGTGGTACAGTTATTAGTCTGCAAAAATCAGTAAAAATAACATTTAAATGTACAACAAATGGAAAGTAGTGCAAAATATAAGGATTAAGGGGGCATATTTCTGAAATTTGCACAATTTTGTGCAAACGAATAAAGAAATTTGACAGATTTGATGCACAGGTGATGTGGAGACGTGTCACCTGTTTTTAAATGAATGAATTTATTGTACAGATACAAGATTCAAAACAGATGTTTGAAAACTAATTTGGTCATTTTTAAGAAGGTTTATGTTTTTACACATTGTCACAAAAAAGCCTCTCATCACCAACGAAAGACTTTAAATGTAGTTTTTTTTATTATTATTCAGAAAACAAACTCTTGAATTATTCATGCAGGTTTAGGTCAAACTGGTCTGCTTACAGAAAATTAAGGAGTTCCCCTCCAAGTGTCTATAAAATTCATTCAGTCCCACTTTAAGTACACTCGAGGGCCCCACTGGTTTTGTGCATGAACTCTTCCAGAGGTAAGCCCCCCACCCCCCCAAAAAAGGACCCCGCTCTCGTATGTCGAGTCTGGAAACAAGCGCTCAATGAATGTTACTAAATAAACACGATGAGAAATAAGCAGAGACAGTTCCTTTGGGCGTCAAAAAGAGGGGGACTTCATAAAGAGGAGTGAAGCAGTCACCCTTCAGTGAGAAACGCTTTGAAGTCCAACTTATTATCTGCCAAATACTTTTTGGTTGTCCTAACGACGCTGCTGAATGGGAGAGGCGCTCCTTTGTCAGCGATTTGTTCTCCTTTAGTGGGATGCCCGTGGAAATCACTTACATGGGCCACCTTAACACACTGCCTGCAAATCAGTAACAGGCAGAGTCAGACATGCAGACGCCACTTTGGAGAGGACAAAGCGGAAAAAAAGTCGCAGTGAAAAACGCCACCGCCGCTGCTCAATTGTGCCCTTTAAACGGCTCCAATGATAATTTCTCAGACGTGCATAGAGCCAAAACAAATGGCTTCTTGTCAGACTTTACAAGCATTATCCATCTCCTGAACACCGGCAGCACAATGCGCGCGAAAGCGGCGTGTGAAGATGATCACCGCGCGCACAAAAGCGCAGCGACCATTTGATCCACCTGCGTCCAAAGCCACAGCGCGCGCGCACACACATCTGCAAAGGGAAACTGGAATCTCATTCGAGTTTTATTTTATTTTAATTTATTTATTTGTAACAACAAAGTAGGTGTGATTATTTTACTATTTAAAAAATGCACTTTGAATTTGGCCCCAAATTTAAGAAACAACTCAGGGAATTTTGAGCAACTTTAATTGATTTTATGTGCGAATAAAACATGCAAAGTCAGCTTTAAAACACGTGCAATACACGAAACTGTCAGTGTTTATCGTCGGAAATCCGCTTTTGGAAAACTTTCCAAGCCGGTGTAGCGTGCGCATATTTGCGCTCCAGGCACCGCGCCAACTTTTCCCAATCACCCCACCTGCCTACGATTTTAAGTTTCATGCACAAGTCAGAAAACAGCACAGTCCAGTTGCTGTGGCCCCTTTCGGCTACATAATCCCACACCAGTTCGAGGCAGAAAAAAAAAAAAAAAAAAAAATCCGCAAGAGGACCGATTCAGGCCTGAGGTTTCTGCGCTCGGGACAATCAGCCACCGCTGATTTAAGAGAGGAGCGACTCGGAACATCTTTATTTTCATGAGGATGAACTTTTGTTTTGCTGATTGGTGGATTTGTGGAGCCGAGGGGGGAGTTAATTTTGCTGGTGTCGTTGTGCGTTCGGACCGACGGCTGTCTGTCTGCAGGAGGACTGCAGCCAAACTTCAGCTTCACCTTTTAGCCCCGATGTCTTTCCGGAGCAGTGCGGGACTTAAACTTCTGACAGCGGGCACCCCGGGGGCCCCTCGATGACCTGCACCCGAGTTTACTTTCATACGAACGTCATTAAATCAATTATGTAGACTGCACGTCACGATCTGCTGCATTTTCTCGAAAACGTGTTTTAAGAGCGCAGTTACAGCATTTAAAATATTGATAAAGTTCACAGTGTGCATGTGAATTATTATTATTATTTAACATTCTCTGCTAAGAAAGATGCACAGCAGTTGTTCTACTTATTCATTAAAGCCTGATTAGAATATTTTCAAAACAGCCACAGCATAATCAAAATACTATATGCAAAAAATGTTAACTTTTTGCATCATGGCATCTTTTAATTTAATGTGTTTTCAAAGAAAATTAGACAAGAATAAAGTGGTAAAAAGAGAAAAGCCAAATAAAAATGACAAACTTGCATGCATTCATCAAGAATAAATAGTTAAACTGTAAATAATTAATTTGCTTTTCTATTTGCGTAAAATATGTTTATGCAAGAGATAATAGCTAAGCTGTGGAAAACATATATTTAAAGCACAAGCATGCTTCATTCGTGTGTGTGCACTAAAGAAGGGTTCTGATGCAAAACCCACTATCTGCAAAATCATTTTTTTAGGCCAACTTGCACTTTGCTGCTTATGTAATAATCATTGTGCAAAATACGCAAGAATTTGAACATGTAGCATTTTAATTTTATTTATGGAAATCAGTGCATTCTCCATTGTGTTTTCCTTTAAATTACCATTGTAGAATGCATTTTTCCCCCTCCATTAAAAAAATAGATAAGGTTTTACTTCTGAACTCTTCAGTTGTCTTAACCTGTTTTTTTTTTGTTTTTTTTAGTCAAAGCATAAACATTTTCTTTTCCAAAACATTATATTTTTTGTTCTTACTGCACCATTGTGAGTGTTAATTTGAGATGACCGGCTTCGTTACAGTCGGAGCCGCTCCACATCACTCAGGATCTGACATCATATCTGGTGGCTCGGGAACATCTGTGTGGGTAGAGACTTGGTGCCGGTCCAAAACCCCCATCCCAGGACTGGGAGCCACTCCAAGGCAGTAGGTGAGGAGAGCAAGGTCGTCCACGGACAACCGCATGAGGCGGGCACCGCTCCCTGGCCCTGATGGTGCCCAGCGGCCAGAAAGTAGAAACTAAAGTGCAGATAAGCATGTTACCCCAATAGTGCCTCTTCCAGTAACAGGGTTTTAATAAAAGCCCCTAAATGCCGGCCGAAGGCTTCAGCTTACTTGAAAACTGGAGAAGCAGATGGACTTTTTAGTACTTGATATTTAGATTTGTGCTCTGGGATGATGTCGCTTAAAAGATGGAAGGAACTACCAGCTTTATCTTTGGCAGACAGCATCAGGAAATTCCCCCTGAATCTTAGTCTGTCTTAAAATAGATATTTTTGATGTTAACTCCACCTGGCTGTTTGATGTAGGACAAGGTACAAATTATTCCAAAATAACAGCAACAAACACCTGAGATGTCCTTAGACAAAAAACACCAAACTGGGGTTTTTATTTTATGCTCATCAAATATCTAACTGTGCTTTGTCATTTTTTTACCATTGTCCTCCCCACTGTGGATGTACAACCCCTGGCAAAAATGATGGAATCACCGGCCTCAGAGGATGTTCATTCAGTTGTTTAATTTTGTAGAAAAAAAGCAGATCACAGACATGACACAAAACTAAAGTCATTTCAAATGGCAACTTTCTGGCTTTAAGAAACACTAAGAAATCAAGAAAAAAAGATTGTGGCAGTCAGTAACGGTTACTTTTTTAGACCAAGCAGAGGAAAAAAAATATGGAATCACTCAATTCTGAGGAAAAAATTATGGAATCACCCTGTAAATTTTCATCCCCAAAACTAAC
The DNA here is from genome assembly GCF_902500255.1 of Thalassophryne amazonica. Classification (NCBI taxonomy): domain Eukaryota; kingdom Metazoa; phylum Chordata; class Actinopteri; order Batrachoidiformes; family Batrachoididae; genus Thalassophryne; species Thalassophryne amazonica. The sequence continues at coordinate 12,842,378 of NC_047116.1, forward strand.
ACCTGCATCATATCAGATCTGCTCGTTAGTTTGCATCTAAAAAGGAGTGATCACACCTTGGAGAGCTGTTGCACCAAGTGGACTGACATGAATCATGGCTCCAACACGAGAGATGTCAATTAAAACAAAGGAGAGGATTATCAAACTCTTAAAAGAGAGTAAATCATCACGCAATGTTGCAAAAGATGTTGGTTGTTCACAGTCAGCTGTGTCTAAACTCTGGACCAAATACAAACAACATGGGAAGGTTGTTAAAGGCAAACATACTGGTAGACCAAGGAAGACATCAAAGCGTCAAGACAGAAAACTTAAAGCAATATGTCTCAAAAATCAAAAAATGCACAACAAAACAAATGAGGAATGAATGGGAGGAAACTGGAGTCAACGTCTGTGACCGAACTGTAAGAAACCGCCTAAAGGAAATGGGATTTACATACAGAAAAGCTAAACAAAAGCCATTATTAACACCTAAACAGAAAAAAAAACAAGGTTACAATGGGCTAAGGAAAAGCAATCGTGGACTGTGGATGACTGGATGAAAGTCATATTCAGTGATGAATCTCGAATCTGCATTGGGCAAGGTGATGATGCTGGAACTTTTGTTTGGTGCCTTTCCAATGAGATTTATGAAGATGACTGCCTGAAGAGAACATGTAAATTTCCACAGTCATTGATGATATGGGGCTGCATGTCAGGTAAAGGCACTGGGGAGATGGCTGTCATTACATCATCAATAAATGCACAAGTTTACGTTGATATTTTGGACAACTGAAAGGATGTTTGGGGATGATGAAATCATTTTTCAAGATGATAATTCATCTTGCCATAGAGCAAAAACTGTGAAAACATTCCTTGCAAAAAGACACATAGGGTCAATGTCATGGCATAGGGTCAATGTCAATGAGCAGATCTGATTTGATGCAGGTGTTAGTTTGGGGGATGGAAATTTACAGGGTGATTCCATAATTTTTTCCTCAGGATTGAGTGATTCCATATTTTTTTCCTCTGCTTGGTCTAAAAAAGTAACCGTTACTGGCTGCCACAATCTTTTTTTCTTGATTTCTTATAGTGTTTCTTAAAGCCAGAAAGTTGCCATTTGAAATGACTTTAGTTTTGTGTCATGTCTGTGATCTGCTTTTTTTCTACAAAATTAAACAACTGAATGAACATCCTCTGAGGCCGGTGATTCCATAATTTTTGCCAGGGGTTGTATATTTGGTAGTAGATTTCTGCCAAACGGTTACCCCTGTTGTGTGGGCCGCCAGAAGAGGATGTACTGCTGGCCCACCACCAAAGGGCGCCCTGCCTGAAGTGCGGGCTTCAGGCACGAGAGGGCGCTGCCGCCACGGACACAGCCGGGAGTGACAGCTGTCACTCATTAATTCCTGACAGCTGTCACACATTCTTCATCATCGCACTCCATAAAGACCAGACGTCATCTCCACCTCATCGCCGAGATATCATACTTCATTGGAGGTAATACTCTCAGCCTTTTTGTGAGATTTATAAATCTGTTATTGTGTTTGCAGGAGAACCGGTCGTTTTTGCGGAGGCTGTGCAAGACGGCGCTCCTTTTCATCTGAGACCGCTGCAACGTGTTGAGTGAGAGGTGGAGGTGGCATTCCCACCGCTGTTGTTACTGGGTGTACACACACCCACACTTGACTGTCTTTGTTCTTCGCCAGCAGTACCAGATCCGACAGTCGGGGACGGTGATCACCTGGGAATTCGGGACTTGGCGGCTCCAGTATTCACCAGGTTCTGTGGGGGCGGAAATCGTGTGGTTCCGGCTCTTCTCAGGACAGACGTCTTCTATCCTCGAGCCTGCCCACACGTCACCTTTGTAATTTGACTGTAATTATATTCTGAGATTGTCTGTATGTTCGTTGTGCACATTTCACAACATTAAATTGTTACCTTTTGGCTCATCTATTGACCGTTCATTTGCGCCCCCTGTCGTGGGTCCGTGTCACTACACTTTCACAACAACCCCAGGGCTACCCCTGAGTGGCTTTTATTGTGGAAAAGGTCAGAATTTAAAGTGAGTGAAATGATTGTGGGCAGAACAGCGAGGGCATACAGAAAACGATACCTTTGTGAGGGAACTCTAAAATCCATGCAGTCATCCTGGCCAATAGCAGAGTTGGACTCCTGCTTGGCTTCAGAACATCGGAGCAGTGATGGTGGTTCTAATCCAGCATAATCAACCGGCCTACGAAGCTCTGCCTCCTCAACACCTCCCTCTGACTTCCTGGAGGCCTCCTCATGAGCCCCAAACATTATAAGCCTCATGACAGTCCTCTCTGGTGGAGTCAGATTTGGCAGTGACAGATATGGATGGGCAGAAAATATGACATCTCAATATCTCCAACTGACCCAGGATAAGCCAGAAAGGAAATATGGCTGGATAAGAAATGAGATTAAGATATGAGATGTCCATTTGACCGATGCCTTCAAAGAGAGGTGGGTTTGGTCTACTGAAGGCCCCAGATGAGGCTTAAGACATGGATGATTGAACACAGAGATGACCTTTAGGCAATTATGGTGTCCAGCAAACAGAGCTATGGCTCTCGTTTGGCCCAAAAGCACTCAAGGAACTACAATAAAGAAATGAAACACAAGCATCTACCCCCGCCTAAGGACACAAGGTTCACTTATTACACGGCGAGCACTTTCACATGCTGTGAAAATACTCATGACAGCCATAATGTGTCTTGATGTCCCACAGGACACTTAGCTCTGGACTGTCCCAATCACAAGACTAATTGTATAATTAGGCCAGCTCCATTGGGGACGTGCACCTTTTGGCCCTTTGCTGACACTTGCTATGGTAAATGACAGAATATCTCACAAACTATTAAAGCGTATCCATCTTAGTGACACCAAACCGTGAGAGATGGCAACATTTTCTGACAAGAGTGATAGATCGTCAGAACTGTAAACATGAGGTCGAATTCAGGAATCCAGCATCTGTGGAATGACTAGGTCATTACATTTCTAGGAATGATCATTTTGGTCATTATGCTCCAGCTCAAATGTAAGATGTGTTGACTTTATCTCAGACAAAGGTATTTTGCAGGCATCTTCTACTTTGTTAACCTCATCCACCTGAACAAAGTATTGGCAGGCATAGTCGAGAAAACTGTACGAGTGTAGAGCAGGTAGGTAGATGGATTGGAACTGGGCTACTAATATGCAGACCTGTGTTTTTGTGTCTGTGTCCTTGGACAAGAATGACGCTTAATATTCATTGTCCCAGTCCACCCAGCTGTAAGTGGATACCAGCATTAGCTGAGGAAAAGAATCCAAGTTGGACTGGCATACTGCTTCATGCTCAGAAATACAAAGATAAGCAACTGCACCAATGGGGCCCCAACCCAACAAGGAACTTACTATCAACGTGAACATGTGCCACTATATCTCCAAGGCTCTTCTCATCAAACGTGGCACATGGGTTCTCCTGGGATGGGGGACAATCATCAACAGTGTGCAAAATCATATTTTGGTTTGTTACTCAAGCTCGGAACACAAAATTCTGACTGCAACTTTCAACTGAACTGCTAGATGACCTTTCTGTTGCAATAATGAGGTCATCCATTATAGAACTTTATCCAGAGCTCGATGGAGGATTTTTTGGTTCAAGGATTCTTGTTGTTTATGTCTTACATGGGGAGAAGTAAGAAACACTGCAAAGGTGCACCACGTTAAAAGTTCCGATTGGTTGAACTTTGAATGCCCAAACACGCTGCAACTAATGAGCACAGAGGGATTTTTTAAAAAGACTACAGTGAACATTATTATTGACTGGAACAGCCAGTAATGAGGAGCTCTGGCAGCCATCTTTGTTTAAGCAATTGAATACAGTTACACAGTGTGTTTATTGCTCACACCACAAACCTTCAGGAAGGGGGACAGCTGGTCATCCGGTCTACTGCTTAACTGCTGAATGCTACAAAAGCATGATGTCTTAGCCACTACCTGGGGAAGAACACAGGCAACTGAACATTTGAAGCCATTATTGTGATAAATAATCAATTTCAATGTACAAGAATGCAGTTATCAAAGTCACTTACCTAATATAGAGCAATTTAAAGAGAAGGCTACAGGAATCCAGATACAATAACCTGATATTCACCCCCCAAAATGCAAACAACCCGTAGACTGATGCAATTCTTTCTCCAAGATGGCACTTAAAAAAATGTCAAGGAAAGAAGTGTGACATCAGCTCTAGTGTTTTTTTTTTATCTCTGTGATTAAAACAGTAAGTAAGTAAACAGTAAGTGGGCTGACAGCAGAAGAGAGGTTAATGCTAATAACACACGTATGGGAATTTTGAGAATGGTGCAATTTTTATTTATTTATTTCTGAATGAGGAAACTTCAGCTTCTGAATACAAAAGTTTGGGTTGTTTTTATATATATATATATATATATATATAAATAAAACTAGCGCATTGCCCGTGGGGATCCATGGACTCCAGATTGGGTGGTGTTTATAAAATAGGTAGCTGGCATTTTGCAAGGGTGGTAATAAATTATGCAAAGTTTCTATAATGATTTGGAATGACGTGTGAGTCCAGAATGTAATTATCAACATCCATTATTCACTGTTGTTACGTAATATCTGTAATTTCTCCAAAAATGTCAAAATTCCATTTTGGTGTAATTCATCCTTGACCTAAAATACATAAACATACCAAACAGCAAATGTCAGCTCTCCACAGTTTCACTGTGATCAAAGGTACACATGCACACGTACACAGAGGCCACTTAGCTTTTAATATATAGAATAGTTTGATGTCTGAAATAAGTGCAGCTAACGTACCTTAGCTATCGATGGGTGCAAAGCACAAGAACGTATAGTGCTACCAACAGTTCTAGAGTGGTAACGATCTGAGCGGACAAATTTGGCACTCAGACGATAACAATAACACTTTAAAGCAGTTGAAGTGGCATCAATGCAACTTTTTTAATGGCTTGCACTGCACAGATCTGATCATTATAATATTGTATCAGATTTGGACTATTTGCATGTGTATTCCCTAATCTGATTTGTATCTGATCTCTGATTATTTGATTGTTGTCAGAAAGGTCAGATACTGGCTCCCACCCATTCATCCATCCATTAATTTCCTGCTGATCCTGAACTGGAACATTTCCCAGCATACTTTGGGCAATAAGCATTTATACCCATAGTCACCATTCCCTCACAATACAGGTTACTTACAAATAACATCCATCCAAATGAAAACAACTGGATCATGCAAATAATCAAGTCAACAAAAACACAATTTTCAGACAACTTCAGGCAATAATGTGAACGCACCTAAATTTGCTGGAGAACTGGACTCTAGATGTAAAAGATAACTATCCAAACAAAATTCCCACCAAGTTTGGTCCACCTAGGTTTCTTAACATAAAATGTTTTTCAGATCAATCAATCAATCAATCAATCAATCAACATTTATTTATAAAGCGCTTTACAGCAATCAGACGGTGTCCAAAGTGCCTTACAGTAAAAATACAGATTCATATGGATCATGTTTTCCTTAACCTTGACTTTCTTCACCCAAACTACCTCCAAAAGCTAATCACCTCTACACCTCTATATATAACTAATATTCCCACCATTTGATCCATCTTAGGTTTTTGTTGTTGTTCAGACGTCAAAAAAAAAAAAAAAGAAAAAAAAAGAAAAAAGGAGATTCTTCTGACCATGTTTTCCTTGACCTCGACCTTTGGCCTTTGACCAAACTCCTCCTAAATCTAATCACCTCCAGACCTCTATATACATCTAATATTCCAGCCAAGTTTGATCCATCTAGGCATCTTGGTTGTTGAGATATACACTCAACAAAAATATAAACGCAACACTTTTGGTTTTGCTCCCATTTTGTATGAGATGAACTCAAAGATCTAAAACTTTTTCCACATACACAATATCACCATTTCTCTCAAATATTGTTCACAAACCAGTCTAAATCTGTGATAGTGAGCACTTCTCCTTTGTTGAGATAATCCATCCCACCTCACAGGTGTGCCATATCAAGATGCTGATTAGACACCATGATTAGTGCACAGGTGTGCCTTAGACTGGCCACAATAAAAGGCCACTCTGAAAGGTGCAGTTTTATCACACAGCACAATGCCACAGATGTCGCAAGATTTGAGGGAGCGTGCAATTGGCATGCTGACAGCAGGAATGTCAACCAGAGCTGTTGCTCGTGTATTGAATGTTCATTTCTCTACCATAAGCCGTCTCCAAAGGCGTTTCAGAGAATTTGGCAGTACATCCAACCAGCCTCAAAACCGCAGACCACGTGTAACCACACCAGCCCAGGACCTCCACATCCAGCATGTTCACCTCTAAGATCGTCTGAGACCAGCCACTCGGACAGCTGCTGAAACAATCGGTTTGCATAACCAAAGAATTTCTGCACAAACTGTCAGAAACCGTCTCAGGGATGCTCATCTGCATGCTCGGCGTCCTTATTGAGGTCTCGACCTGACTCCAGTTCGTCGTCGTAACCGACTTGAGTGGGCAAATGCTCACATTCGCTGGCGTTTGGCACGTTGGAGAGGTGTTCTCTTCACGGATGAATCCCGGTTCACACTGTTCAGGGCAGATGGCAGACAGCGTGTGTGGCGTCGTGTGGGTGAGTGGTTTTCTGATGTCAATGTTGTGGATCGAGTGGCCCATGGTGACGGTGGGGTTATGGTATGGGCAGGCATCTGTTATGGACGAAGAACACAGGTGCATTTTATTGATGGCATTTTGAATGCACAGAGATACCGTGACGAGATCCTGAGGCCCATTGTTGTGCCATACATCCAAGAACATCACCTCATGTTGCAGCAGGATAATGCACGGCCCCATGTTGCAAGGATCTGTACACAATTCTTGGAAGCTGAACATGTCCCAGTTCTTGCATGGCCGGCATACTCACCAGACATGTCACCCATTGAGCATGTTTGGGATACTCTGGACCGGCGTATACGACAGCATGTACTAGTTCCTGCTAATATCCAGCAACTTCGCACAGCCATTGAAGAGGAGTGGACCAACATTCCACAGGCCACAATTGACAACCTGATCAACTCTATGCGAAGGAGATGTGTTGCACTGCATGAGGCAAATGGTGGTCACACCAGATACTGACTGGTATCCCCCCCCAATAAAACAAAACTGCACCTTTCAGAGTGGCCTTTTATTGTGGGCAGTCTAAGGCACACCTGTGCACTAATCATGGTGTCTAATCAGCATCTTGATATGGCACACCTGTGAGGTGGGATGGATTATCTCAGCAAAGGAGAAGTGCTCACTATCACAGATTTAGACTGGTTTGTGAACAATATTTGAGAGAAATGGTGATATTGTGTATGTGGAAAAAGTTTTAGATCTTTGAGTTCATCTCATACAAAATGGGAGCAAAACCAAAAGTGTTGCGTTTATATTTTTGTTGAGATATAGAAAAAATATATTTTTCAGACAACACTTTCTTTAACCTTTGACCCTTGATGCAAACTTCTCCAAAATCTAATCAACTCTCTATCTGTACCACTAATATTCCCACCATTTGATCCAGCTCAGTTTTTTGTTGTTGTTGTTATTGAGATGTAAAAAAAAAACAACAAAGGAAAAGATTCTTTTGACCACATTTTCCTTGACCTCGACCTTTGGCCTTTGCCCAAACTCCTCCTAAATCTAATCAACTCTAGACATCTATCCAAATAATATTGCCACCAAGTAAATTTCTGCACACACACACTCCAGTGAAAACAACACCCTGCGTTTGCTGCTTGGCTGTCGTGCAGGTTGCAGGCTGACGCACCACAATCAACCATAAAACTGAAACATTACACAACACAATAAACAAATAAATGCATTAAATAAATCTATAATGTTTGCTGCTCTTACTGCCTTTAATTAGACAGTAAGAGCAGCAAACCGAGGCCGTGAGTTTGTTTTTTCAGTGCTGCGGACACCTCGGCCCATCTTTCTCTTCTTCATCTCCTCCTCAGACATTCAGGAACTCATCATTAGTGTTGTCAGAAGTTGCAGTACCATCTCTGGGTGATGGGGGGGGGGGGGGGGGGGGGGTTGCCGTGGCAGCAGGTGCCTGGGAGGAGCCCGCATGCAGGTGTCGGAGCTTCATTTCTGACCGGCGGCGGCGGGGTTAGGACACCTCTCCATCCAGGAGGCCCCTGTAGGCGCCCTCATTACGCGGGCCCCTGTGGCACGGAACAGCGTGCGCGCGGCGAGGAGAGAAGTGACTCCTTCACGCTCTCCCACCTGGCCTCTGTCTGTCTGTCACAGCTCCTATAGCGAGCAGCGCCTATCTGAACTCTTAATAAGAACAGCAATAATGCGTAACGGCGCATTATTGCCGCCCAATGGAGCTTCAGCTTCACCTCGAAGATGCAAAATAAACCAAATCATCACTTTAAAAGTTGAAACTGATTCAGTCGTACAACCAACAGCTTATTTGTTGTTGTTGTTGTTTTTAAAAATTCTGGAAAGTAAATGAATGAAGTTTTGGTAAACTTCCCGCTGCACACTGTGCCGAGACTCAAAGGGCAAGTGGAGCTTCATTAACCGCCTCCCCGTTTACTTTAGATCCCCCCTGAGCTTCGGACAGAGCGGATTAATGTCAGTTACCTGTCATTTTACAGCACCTGCAATATGTTACGTCAGCTCGGGTTCATAATGAATGACTGCAGCCTGTTTCTCAAAAAACACGTTCAACATACCACCGAGGCGTGTTTACAGTTTAACAATCTGAGGGTTATGTGGTCAACTCCCGAGATCTAAAGAAGTCATGAACATGGTTCATTAAAATTCTGTGCAAAGCTGCTACTGAGAGAAAATCAAGTCAAATCTAAGAGTATGGGCTAGTGCCGCGCTTCGCCACATCCATAACACCATGGAACTGCCTTGGGTTCTGAGATGGCAACCACACCTCTAAAATAACCATCTGTCTGCTGCAGCCAGAGAAATAGAGAAAATGCATAGAGAAATGGGCCAAAACGTCAAAGCTGACATGCCCTCATGCAAGTGATACTCTTCATCTTAGTCTCTCTTAGTAACCATTTGTTTGATACAAAGTTGCTCCAGCGATACCCAGGGATTCTCAGAAGAGACCAAAGACATCCAGTCATCAACTTTAGTCACTGGCTGATGTCCAAGTCTCAAGATGTCTGATGTCCAGACCATCAGACTATCCAACTCTTCGAATGGGAGAGGAGAAGTAACAGGAAGACACAGGATGGGAAGGAGAGGAACAGCAGTAGCCAGTAAAACAGTACCAAGCAGTATTTCTGTTATTTATATTTGTGTATTTATATTTGCAAATTGTTTTTTACTTTCACTTTTGATACTCTGTGTGCTTCTTACCCTGTGTGCTGCAATACAATGTTGCTGGAACCTCAATTTCCCTGAGGGAGTCTTCAGAAGGGCTTAATAAAGTTATATCTAATCTATGTTTCACAACCATACATCAAGGCAGGCAGCACCAGGGCCCCAAAGACTTGGACCTTCATTCTCCTGCAAAGATCATTCTGTCCAGCAACCTCATGACTCCATAAGCTCTTCTCAGGCTTCTTTCAATCTCAAAGGCTGAGGACTCAGAGACAAGTATGTCACTGCCGAGATAAGTGAATATCTCTACAAGTTCAACACTTTCACCACATGCAGACACACTTCTGATGTCTGAGTCCAAGAAGTCATTAAAAGCCTGAATCTTCTAGTCTTGATCCAGGACAATCTCAAATCAAAACACTCTGAATCCAGTGCTTGAGAAGCTGAGTGAGGAATCAGAGTTTCCATTGATTCTGCAAAGATCACAGCATCATCTGAGAAGTCAAGGACAGTCAACCTTTCTTCACCAAAAAAACCCAACACCCAGTCTATGCAAACAGTCAACAGTGTAAAATCTACAGTGCTTAAATTTTTTTTTTAATGATTTAAAGTCAGAGTTGCAAGAAATTCATCTGAGGGTTATTTGATCACCGCCAGATATCTGAAAAGGCAATGAACACCTTTCAATAACATTCTGTGGAAGGTTTAGAGTGTTAAATCAGCTCCATCACAGTAAAAATGAATATTTGAGTTGATCAACTTAATTTAACACTATGATAGAGTATATTTAACACTATTTAGAACATTTCCTAATGTATAGCGTGACATCAACTCCATAACAGTATATTAACTCTATGAGAGTAGATCAACTTCACAAGCAGAAAGTTCGACCACATTACACCCATTTTGGCATCTCTTCACTGGCTTCCTGTCCCTGTGAGATCACATTTTAAGGTTCTGTTACTAGTCTATAAAACTGTTCACGGACTGGCACCTCCCTACCTAGCTGATCTAATTAAACCCTATGAACCGGCCTAGGCTTTATGTTTGCAAGAAGCAGGACTACTTTGTGTCCCTAGGGTGAATAAGAAGTCTGCAGATCACAGAGCTTTCTCTTATCGTGCCCCTGTGGCAATAAAACAGTCAGATTCTGTAGAGACTTTCAAGTTCAGACTTAAGACGCACTTATTTTCCCTTTCATATGGCTAGCATATTGGCATATTTTGTTACTATGCTTTTTACTTTTTTGCACTTTTATTGTGCTTCTTTAACCTTTTCATTCATTTTATTTTGTTTTCTGAATTGTTATGTGTGACACGCCTTGAGGAGACACTGTTTTACCGCTATATAAAATGAATAAATTAAATTAAATTAATTCATTCAACACTAACATAGGGCTGATTTAACATGAAGTAAGACCAAGTGCATAGTATGAAATCAGCTTAATTAGACTCATATTGATTTAACACTGTGATAAGAGTTGATTTAACACTGGACTGGGATCAAGTGTGCAGTGTTAAATCATCTGTATCATCATTTGAAAGAACTCTAACATAGTCCACATAAATCCACTCTGTCACTCTTAAATGAAGTTGATCAACTTTAATAGAGTTATTTTAACACTGTTTACAGTGGCACCAAAGGCATAGTTTTAAATCAGCTCCATAATAGTATAAATTAAAAAAACTGAGCGTTAATCAACTGATTTAACACTATATACAAGTACACTCTAAGAAATGAAACACAGAGGTTTTAAATGTAAATAATACTACTATTTTCAATATACTTGCAATTGTTAATTTTAGGGATTTAAGTAATAATGTTTCATTTGATTTAATTAATTTCAACTACAGTATTGTTTTGCACTTAATTGACAATGTTATGTGGAAAAAGTTACCTTACCTTTATCAATTAAATTCAATGTTTTATTTCTTAGAGTGTAGAGTTGATTTAACATGATTTGGAGTGAGCTCAAACATATAGCATTTTGTCAGCTTTATTAGACTTGATCAGTTTGATTTAACACTGCAACAGAGTTGATTTAATACTGGAGTGGGACCAAATGTGTAATATTAAATCAGCTGTCACAGTATAAATTAACTCTATAAGAGTTTATCAGTTTTAATTAACACTATGACAAAGCTGATTTGACACAATCTGGAATGGGATCAGATGTATAGTGTTAAAACATCTGCATCATCACATGAAAGAACTCTAACTTAGTGTTAAATCCACTTTATCACTCTTAAATGAAGTTGATCAACTCTAATAAACTTGTTTTGACACTTTTTAGAGTGGAACTAAATGTATAGTGTTAAATCAGCTCCATAACAGCATAAATGAAAACTCTGAGAGTTCATCAACCTGATTTAACACTATATAGAGTTGATTTAACATGAGTTGGAGTAAGAGCAAATATATAACATTAAGTCAGCTTTATTAGATTTGATTCATTTGATTGAATACTATGATAGAGTTGCTTTAACACTGGAGTGGGACCAAATGTGTAGTGTTAAATCAGCTATATCATAGTATGAATTAACTCAATAAGAGTTGATCAACTTTATTTAACACTAAGATAAAGCAAATTTAACACAGTCTGGAATAGGAACAAATGCGTAGTGTTAAATCATCTGTATCATCATATGAAAGAACTCTAACAGTGTTAAATCAGCTCTTTCTCTCTTAAATGAAGTTGATTAACTCTAAGAGTTATTTTAACACTGTTCACAGTGGAATCAAATGTATAGCATTAAATCAGCTACATAACAGCATAAATGAACAACATGAGACTTCATCAACCTGATTTAACACTACACAGATTTAACACCATTTGTAGTAAAACCAAACATAGCTACAGAGTCCACTTTATGTTGCTAAATTTCCTGAGTTGTTTTCTCTGACCCTGAAGAGAATTTTCATATTTTATATATAAAAATATTTTATTATAAAAATCTGAATTCTGAGGGATTTAGAAAGCATGTGCCTAATTGCTGACGGGTTTAATTAGAATTATAATTGGAGGTAAAAGTGATTTGGGTCATAATTACATATTGGCAGAGACATGCACTCTTTTATTCTCCCCATCCAGTGTTTTTTTTTCCTGAAATGTGTGAATTTAAATAAATAAATACACAAATAGTAGCTGATATATATTTCCATAAGTTTCTGTGTGATTAAATGTGATTTCTGGAGTTTATTGGATTGATCGTTTTTCCAGCTGATTTTTTTTTCCTTTGTTACCTCCACCAAGGAGGTTATGTTTTCGGTCACGTTTGTTTGTCTCTCTGTCTGTTTGTCAGCAGGATAACTCAAAAAGTTTTGAACGGATTTTGATGAAATTTTGTGGAGTGGTTGGAAATGACAAGAGAAACAAGTGATTAAATTTTAGTGGTGATCTGGATCACGATCCGGATCCAGGAATTTTATAAAGGATTCTTCACCATTGCGGGATAGGGGGAATTTTGACATTCTAGTTTCTAACTCCACAAAAACAAGGCAGAAAGGCTTGAAAAAAATTAGGGTGTAACATAGTCAAATGTTGTATCAAACAACAAAGTTTGGTGAAGATTGGATCCGGATTCCGGATCTGGTGATCCAGAATATGCAAAAATATAGGGAAAATAGAAAATGTGTCAGTGTGAGGTGACAAATGAATCTAGAGATGCACAATTAACACCAAATTGTAGCTGAATCTGTACTGATTCAGTAAGAAGTCATCAGATTTGATGTAGCTTCAAATGTTATGGAGCTAGATCCAGAAAAAAACCACCATTACCGAAAAATCATTTTTATACAATAACTTTGAAACTAATAAAGACATAAAAGTGATTCCAAGTTCTAGCGGTATGTTTTCATGGTCAAGGATGTCAAATATAAAGGAAAGAAAAGTGTATGTTTCATAGTTTTGGTTGTAACACTGAATTGTTGAATAGATCACTGTGCCAAGGAGGGAATCTCTTTAGGGTCAGTGACCCTATGGCCTTGTTTAGGGAAGTGTTTCATAAATGTTAAAAAATTCATATATTTGCAGTTTAGTTGAATAATAAATTGAATTTTGTCTCTTATTTGTTTTTGTCTATAAGCACATGCAATATCAATATCAGTGCTCAGATGACAGTAGCTTCTGGGAAAGGTGCAAGTTGCAATAAACTGTGATTCCAAGCGCTAAGGATACATGCTATCCAGTCACAGCAGATGAAACTTTTTTACTACTGAGCAAACATCACTGTTAGACTTTTTTAGGTTCAATGATTCCACGGCGTGTAGATGTTATGGCGTCAGTGACCCCGTGGCCTTGGCGGAGGTTTGCACTCTCTGAGTGCTTCTAGTGTATTTTTATTTCTATTTCAGACTTAAACAAATTGACTGATGGACTTTACAACAAAAAAGGGGGAGAACAGCAGACACAAAGAAAACTGAAGAGCCAAATAAAGGCGACTTTCACTTTTGGTGGATTAAGA